>NC_091978.1:75810857-76120546 GCF_044704955.1 Pristiophorus japonicus | reverse complement strand
AGACAAGGGCAATCGGACATGCCCGAGCATGTAGTCGAACCCAAAGGGGAAATTCAACAGAGACAATGGCGAGCTGAACGGCGATTCATGCCATCGCAATGGACAATGCGGCCAGTAATGGGGCCATCAACACCTGTCAATGGTGTGCTTAAGGACAGTTACAGCGACAGTCAGAGACGATCGACTGGTAATGGACCTTTTGTTTCCAACAACGGGGCCTACAGCTCATGCTGGAGGTATGGAGGCAAACACCCAGCCAGAGCTTGCAGGTATCAGCAATATACCTGCAGAAACTGCAATGTCAGCGGTCACTTGGCGCGTATGTGCAGGAAACCTGCAGCCAGGTTGATGTACGAGGAGGATGGGCCCAATGTAAGCCCTGCGAGGCCAAATGGACACTGGGGGAAATCGCTGGAAGCTGAAGTTCAGCGAGTTCATGTGGAGCACATATACAGTTCATATACCAGAATGCCACCGATAATGATGAAAGTGCTCCTCAATGGCATCCCAGTATTAATGGAGCTAGACATGGGGGCCAGCCAGTCCCTGATGAGTATCAAACAATTTGAAAGTTTGTGGGTGTCCAAGGCCAGGAGGCCAAAATTATTGCCGATTGATGCACAGCTACGGACATATACAAAGGAGATCATTCCGGTGCTAGGCAGCGCCACGGTAGTCGTCACCCACAAAGATTCGGAGAACAGGTTGCCACTTTGGATTGTCCCAGGGGACAGTCCCACTCTACTGGGGAGGAGTTGGCTTGCTGTCATGAACTGGAAATGGGGCAATGTCAATACAATTTCTTCTGTGGAGCGAGTATCATGCTCACAGGTCCTGGACAAATTTGACTCATTATTTCAACTCGGCATTGGCACTTTCATGCAGGCCAAGGTAGTGATTCACATAAACCCGGACGCCAGACCAGTACATCACAAGGCCAGAACAGTGCTGTACGTGATGCTGGAAAAGATAGAATGCAAATTAGACTGCCTGCTGAGGGAAGGCATCATCTCGCCAGTTAAATTCAATGACTGGGCGAGCCCGATCGTGCCGGTGCTCAAGGCGGATGGGTCGGTCAGGATATGTGCCAATTACAAGGCCACCATCAATCAGGTGTCACTCCAAGACCAGTACCCGCTACCGAGAGAGGAGGACCTCTTTGCAACGCTATCCGGTAGCAAATTTTTTTCAAAATTGGACCTGACCTCAGCTTACATGACCCAGGAGCTGGCGAGTGAGTCGAAGAAGCTGACCACCATCATGACATAAAAGGGGTTGTTTGAGTACAACAGATGTCCGTTCGGGATTCGTTCGGCCGCCGCGATCTTTCAGCGAAATATGGAAAGCCTCCTCAAGTCGATTCCAAGGACGGTGGTTTTTCAAGACGACATCCTCATCACAGGTTGCTATACTGAAGTACACCTCCACAACCTGGAGGAGGTGCTACGCAGACTGGACCGGGTAGGGCTGCGGCTGAAAAAGGCGAAGTGCGTCTTCTTAGCTCCAGAGGTAGAATTCGTGGGGAGGAGGGTAGCAGCAGACGGGATCAGACCTACTGCGTCCAAAACGGAAGCGATCCAGAGAGCACCCAGACCCCGTAACACGACAGAGCTGCGTTCGTTCCTGGGGCTCCTGAACAATTTTGGTAACTTTTTTCCCAAATTGAGCACGCTGTTAGAACTGCTACTCGTGCTCCTATGCAAGGGTCGCGATTGGGTCTGGGGGGGACAGCCAGGAAAGGGCTTTTGATAGAGCACGCAAATTGTTATGCTCCTACAAACTGTTAACGTTATATGACCCGTGTAAGAAACTTGTTTTAACGTGTGATGCGTCGTCCTATGGGGTCAGGTGTGTGTTGCAGCATATGAATGCCAATGGTCAGTTACAGCAGGTAGCTTATGTCTCCAGAAGTCTGTCCCAGGCAGAAAGGGGCTACGGGATGGTAGAAAAGGAAGCGCTTGCATGTATATATGCAGTAAAAAAAATGCACCAGTACCTGTTTGGCAGGAAATTTGAGCTGGAGACAGATCACAAACCCCTAACGTCCCTTTTGGCCGACAACAAGACCATAAATGCAAATGCATCGGCCTGCATACAGAGGTGGGCACACACATTAGCCGCCTATGACTACATAATTCGGCAAAGACCGGGCACTGAAAACTGCGCCGATGCACTCAGCAGGCTCCCACTAGCCACCACTGAAGGGGCAACTGAGCATGATGCTGAGATGGTCATGGCTGTTGAAGCTTTCGAAAGCGAAGGCTTACCTGTGACAGCCCGTCAGATTAAAGTCTTGACAAATAAAGACTCGCTACTGTCTTTAGTTAAGAAATGTGTCTGAATGGGGACTGAGCAGCCACATACGGGGCTTGCCCTGAGGAATTTAAATCATTTCATAGGCGCAAGGATGAACTCTCGATTTAGGCCGATTGCCTACTGTGGGGAAACCCAATAGTCATGCCCCAGATGCGCAGAGAGCTGTTTATCAGAGAACTCCACAATGAGCACCCGGGCATTGTCATGATGAAGGTAATTGCCAGGTCACATGTTTGGTGGCCAGGGATAGATGCAGACCTGGAAGTTTGTGTTCGCAGGTGCAACACGTGTGCTCAGCTGGGCAATGCACCCAGGGAAGCCCCCCTTAGCCCCTGGTCCTGGCCTGCCAAGCCATGGTCACGCATCCATGTGGACTACGCAGGTCCTTTCATGGGAAAAACGTTTTTGGTTGTAGTAGACGCCTACTCCAAATGGATTGTGTGTGCCATTTTAAATTCAAGCACACCTCTGCCACGGTAGAAAGTCTACAGGCAATGTTCGCCGCCCATGGTCTACCGGATGTCTTGGTCAGCGACAATGGCCCGTGCTTCACAAGTACTGAATTCCAGAACTTCATGGCAGGCAATGGAATCAACCATTTCAGAATGGCACCGTTCAAGCCGGCCTCAAACGGCCAGGCGGAACGAGCAGTGCAGATAATCAAACAGGGGATACTCAGAATCCAAGGGGGTTCCCTACAAAGCTGCTTATCACGTCTCCTGTTGGCCAATAGATCCCGACCACACTCGCTCACAGGGGTTCCACCCGCAGAGCTGCTAATGAAAAGGACGCTCAAAAGCAGGTTATCCCTTATACACCCCACTATGAAAGAAATTGTTGAGAGCAGGCGTCAGTCACAATGTGACTACCATGACAGGAATGTGAGGGCGCGATGTATTGATGTCAATGACCCTGTTTTTGTCCTTAATTACGCTGCAGGGCCCAAATGCTTGCAGGCACTGTGATTGCCAAAGAGGGGAATAGGGTTTTGGTAGTTAAACTTACCAATGGACAAATCTGCCGCAAACACGTGGATCAAACTAAAAGGAGGTTCAGCAACCCCATAGAAGAAGCAGAGGCAGAACACGACGTAGCGTTTACTCCACCACAGGTGACCGAACACGGGAACCAAGTGGAGGAGAGTCCAGTCACTGTGGGCAGTCCAGACAAGCCTGAGGCACTGCAAACAGCAGACACTCAGGCCAGCGGCCATCAACCGGAGCCCCAACTCAGGCGCTCTACAAGGGAGCGTAAACCACCAGAGAGACTTAACCTGTGATCCCAATAAGACTTTGGAGGGGAGGTGATGTCATGTATTCAACTATCATTGTAACCCATGTATAAGCTGACCTAAGTTGTACACCTTGAGAACATTGACCACAAGAGGGTGACCTTGTGGGAGACAATCCTAACCTGGACTTTCAGGTATAAAAGGGGAAGCTCCATCCACCTTCATCACTTGAGGTCTTGGTAATAAAGGTAACTGGTCACAGAGTGACCTTCTCTCAAGTCTGGGCCTTGTGTGCATTTATACTGTATAGTAAGGACATATCAGTATGGAACCTTGATGTATTGCTTGATGCTCAGTTCAGTTTCCTCCCTCACTCATTTGTCCTATTGCTCATCCTCCACTTCCCTGGCATTGACTTACCCTTCTTGCTTTAAAATGTCTTCCACAAACTATCCTCTTTAAATGTTTTCACTCTCCCCACCACCCCCCTACAACTCCATTCCCTTTACTTCCTGCAGCTCAGTGTCTACTTATTATCCATTGCATTGTGAAGCTTTCGAGATGTCTCTATATGTGAGGCGCAATATACAAATATTAGCTAAAATTATTTCTACACAAAACAATAGTGGAAAAGTTCTTTTTCTTTTATTTTACTTTTATTTCACTGTAGTTTTAACTGTATGTGGGAAATTCCAACAGACGATCCTCCAACTGACATATTTTTGCAGTTTCTAAATAGGCTTTGTTGAAACTGTTACACTCATGATAAATGGTGAGACTCAGTACTGTGTCTAATGAGCAAGTGTGACCTTAGCTCCTTTATTAAAATTCCAGAGTGCAGGTACCTTGATGGTTGACCTGCTTATATACTTTGCTCCCAAGGGATGCTGGGATCTCTTGGGACTCCAACAAGTGGGCCGTCTGGTGGTCAGGTGTGGTGCAGGTTACAAAGGGTTAAATACATAACATCACTCCCCCGTGAAGCCAACAATACACTTATTTATAAGGTGAGACAATCTGGGGTTTTGCGCTCCCTTGTCGATTGTCTCAGTACAAATGCTGATGTGGGTGGGTTGGTCAGTTCTTCACTGGGCTGTTGGGCAGCCGGCTTTGCCCGGCTGCTGAGGATGATGAGTTCAGTTTCATGGTCAACTGTGATGCCAGTTGTCACTTGTGTGTGTGTGTGTTGGAAGGTCAAAGTTAGTGGTGTCCTTTTCGGGTTGTTCGTAGCTTTGGTGAACCACAATTTGATTTGGTCCAAATGTTTTCTGTGCATTTGTCCATTGGTCAGTTTGACCTGAAACATCCTACTCCCCTCTTTGGCTGTGACCATGCCAGCGAGCCATTTGGGACCATGTCCATAATTGAGCACAAGCACAGGATCATTGATCTCAATATCGCGTGACAAATTTGCGCGGTCACGGTACACACTTTGTTGATACCGCTTGACTCCACGTGATCATGTAGATCAGGGTGGACAAGAGAGAAGCCTTGTTTTAAGCACCTCTTTCATGAGTGGCTCAGCTGGGGGAATCCCTGTGAGTGAGTGGGGCCTGGTGTGGTAGCCGAGCAGCACTCGGGACAACCGGGTCTGCAGGGAGCCTTCCGACACACGTTTCAAGCTTTGCTTGATAGTCTGTACTGCCCGTTCTGCCTGGCCATTGGATGCAGGCTTGAACAGGGCAGATGTGACATGTTTGATCCCATTGCGAGTCATGAATTCCTTGAATTCAGCACTGGTGAAGCACGGCCCATTGTCGATGACTAGGATATCAGGCAAGTCGTGCATGGCAAACATGGCTCGTAGGCTTTCAATGGTGGCCGTGGATGTGCTTATAGACATTATTGAACATTCAATCCATTTTGAGTAAGTGTCCACGACAACCAAAAACATTTTGCCTAGGAATGGGCCCGCATAATCTACATGGATTCTAGACCACGGTTTGGATGGCCATGACCACAAACTTAGCGGTGCCTCTCTGGGTGCATTGCTTAACTGAGAGCAAGTGTTGCACTGGTGCACACATGGCTCTAAATCTGAGTCAATGCCAGGCCACCACACGTGGGATCTGGCTATGGCTTTCATCATTATGATGCCTGGGTGGGTGTTGTGCAGTTTGCAAATCAATGTGTCTCTACCTTTCTTGGGCAAGACCATGCGATTGCCCCACAAAAGGCAGTCCGCCTGCAGGGACAACTCGTCTTTGCATCTGTGGAACGGCTTAATCGCTTCTTGCATCTCCACTGGGACACTGGAGGACACAGTTTTTTTACCAGGGACAGTAAAGGATCCTGGCTGGTCCAGGTCCTGATCTGGCAGGCCATAACAGGGGACTTCTCGTTCTCAAATGCCTCCATGACCATGAGCAAGTCCGCTGGCTGTGCCATTTCTACCCCGATGGTGGACAATGGTAGCCAACTGAGAACATCTGCACAGTTCTCTGTGCCCGGTAGGAGTTCTAGCAGGGTGCTTAACACAGGTAAGAAATTACCAAAATAGTTAAGGAGTTGCAGGAACGACCGCAGCTCCGTCACGATCTGTGGTCGCAGCGCGTTCTTGATGGCCTCCGTCTTGGCGTCGGTGGGTCTGATACTGTCTGCTGCGATTCTCCTTCCTAAGAATTCGACGTCCTTTGCCAGGAAAACACACTTCGAGCGTTTCAACCTGAGCTCCACGCGATCCAACCGACTAAGAACCTCCTGCAGATTCTTCAAGTGCTCCATGGTGTCCTGACCTGTAACCAATATGTCGTCCTGGAAAATCACAGTGCAAGGAACCGACTTTAGCAGGCTCTCCATGTTCCGCTGGAAGATCGCTGCGGCTGACTGAATCCTGAATGGGCACCGGTTGTAGATAAACAGACCTTTGTGCGTGTTGATGCAGGTGAGGCCTTTCGAAGACTCCTCCAGCTCCTGCGCCATGTAGGCTGAAGTCAGGTCCAGCTTGGTGAATGTCTTCCCTCCAGCCAGGGTCACATATAGGTCGTCTGCCTTGGGTAGCGTGTACTGGTCCTGCAGCAAAAAATGGTTAATCGTTACTTAATTGTCCCCGTAAATTCTTACCGTACCGTCCTTCTTGAGTACCGGGACAATCGGACTGGCCCAGTCGTTGAATTCCATCGGTGTGATGATGCCTTCACGTTGCAGTCTGTCCAGCTCGATTTCCACTTTTTCACGCATCATGTATGGTACCGCCCGAGCCTTGTGGTGGATGGGTCGCGTACCGGGAACCAAATGGATCTGCACTTTCGCTCCCGAGAAGCTTCCAATGCCTGGCTTGAATAACGATGGGTACTCGCTTAGAACCTGGGTACATGAGGCGTCGTCAATGGACGAAAGCGCTCGGATGTCGTCCGAGTTCCAGCGGATTTTCCCCAGCCAGCTTCTACCAAACAACGTGGGGCCATCCCCTGGCACAATCCACAGCGGGAGTTTGTGTACTGCTCCATCATAGAAGACTCTGAGTTCAGCACTGCCAATTACAGTGATTAGTTCCTTAGTCCATTAGATCCTTGGTTTGGTGTGAATGGGGCTGAGTTTGGGCCTGTGTGCCTTCTTTCCCCACAGCCTGTCGAAGTCCTTTTTACTCATTATGGACTGACTTGTCCCCGTGTCCAGCTCCATAGATACTGGAATGCCGTTCAGTTCAACTTTCAACATTATTGGTGGGCATTTCGTCATGTACGTGTGTACCCCGTACACTTCTGCCTCCTCAATACGAGTTTCCAATTCAGTCTGATCCACTGTGGATCGATCTTCCTCTGCAACGTGGTGGTGTGCATGGTTTGCAGCTCGCCTGCATATTCGTCCCATTGTTCTGCAACCATTGCACGCATAGTGCTTAAAGTGGCATTGATGGGGCCGGTGATCACCTCCGCAGCGCCAACAGTGTGTTAACTGCCTCGCATTAGCAGAGATGGCAGACTCTGGGTCAATTGAGGTCGGGCCACAGCAGCCGGCGTGTACTTTATGCACAGTACTGGCCGAAACTTCTTTGTTCTGCGAAATTTGCTTGGTGTTGTCACTGGTGGACATAAATGCCTGGGCTATCGTTATTGCTTTACTCAGATTCGGAGTTTCTACAGTCAACAGTTTGCGAAGGATTGTCTCATGTCTGATGCCCAGTACAAAAAAGTCTCTGAGCATTTGTTCTAGGAATCCCTCAAACTCACAATGTCCTGCGAGGTGCCTTAGTTCGGCAATATAGCTCGCCACTTCCTGGCCTCCGATCATTGACATGTGTAGAACTGATATCTCGCCATCAAAACACTTTTCTTAGGATTTAGGTGCTCCCAGACCAGCGTACATAATTCTTCATAGGATTTTTCTGTTGGATTTGCCAGGGCCAGGAGATTCTTCATGAGGCCATAGGTTGTTGCCCCACAGGCAGTTAGGAGGATCGCCCTTCATTTGGTGGTGTTCTCATCCCCTTCTAGCACATTGGCCCCAAAGTATTGGTCGAGTCTCTCCACGAAGGCCTCCAAATCATCCCCTTCTGAGAACTTCTCCAGGATGCTGACTGTTCTTTGCATTTTCACGCGCTTATTCATTACCTCGTCGCCAATTGTTACACTCATGATAAATGGTAAGACTCAGTACTGTATCTAATGAGCAAGTGTGACATTAGCTCCTTTATTAAGATTCCAGATTTCAGGTACCTCGTGGGTGGCCTGCTTATATACTGTGCTCTTAAGGGATGCTGGGATCCCTTGAGACTCCAACAGGTGGGCCTTCTGTTGGTCAGGTGTGATGCAGGTTACAAGGGGTTAAATACAAAACAGAAACATTGAGCCAGATCTTCCATCAGGGCAGGCTCACAACCAGAGAAGGAGCAGGGTGGGATGGGCAGACCAGAACTTCTGCTTGCTGCTCTGACCCAGCTATGACCTGATTCATTATCCTGGGTTAGGATGATTAAATATACAGAGGAGGCTCTGATTGGAATCCCCATCACCAAGAGGACGCCATTGATGATAAGGAAAATTCAGCAGTGATGGGATATCCCTGTAATATGGTGAAGAGGAAGGAACCGATTTTAAAGGCAGTAGAAGTGCCCTGAAGACTTGAGGAAAATTTTCAGTGAAGGCCTCAGGCTGGACCAAGGCCTTCAAGATGTGAGTGATCGGGACCTTTATTAGGGTAGAGATGGCCATTACTGGGCCTCTCCCTTTAATCAATGAAATAGCAGGCTTTCCACCACTGCCCAAGGATCTAACACCACCCCTATGTTGGTGGTCTCTAGGATCTAGCGGTGGCAGTGCAGGTAGAGAGGATTTTAAAAAAAAATTCGTTCATGGGATGTGGGCATCGCTGACAAGGCCAGCATTTATTGCCCATCCCTAAATGCCCTTGAGAAGGTGATGGTGAGCCTCCTTCTTGAACCACTGCAGTCCGTGTGATGAAGGTACTCCCACAGTGCTGTTAGGAAGGGAGTTCCATGATTTTGACCCAGCGAAAGAACGGCAAAATATTTCCAAGTCAGGATGGTGTGTGGCTTGGAAGGGAACTTGGAGATGGTGGTGTTCCCATGCCCCCGCTGCCCTTGTCCTTCTAGGTGGTAAAGGTCACGGGTTTGAGAATGCTGTCGAAGAAGCCTAGGCAAGTTGCTACAGTGCATCTTGTTGATGGTACACATGACAGCCATGGTGCACCAGTGGTGGAGGGAGGGAACTCGAGGCCGGCTGTGGATGGGCCTGCCAGTCCAATTTTCCTTCATTTTTCGCCATTATATAGCAAAGGAAAATCCAGCCCATTACCCCAAAACCAGTCATTTATCTAGGAGTTTGAACAATGATCTGACAATAAACTCGACTAAAAACACAAAGAGGGTGAAACCATCTCCGAGAGTTTCACACTGTCTGTGTTTTAATTGAAGTCCAGTGTAAAGCAGTCCATTGTAATATCTGGAGAATTCTCAAACGGAAATCTTTTTAATGCCTTTTTTTGTTTTCCCTGTGTGAAAATAAAACTGCCGTGGTAAATAAATGTTTAACTATGGCTTTACAACTTGAAATGCCATTTAACATGAAGGGCCTTGAAGTTATTCAATCCAACGATTATCAGATGATTGCTTAGCGCACTTATATTGTAGTCCTTATTCCACTATTTTATCCTTTATTTTATATGGGTTAATGCCTCCATTAAAATAGTAGACAAACCAATAAGTGTCCATTTGCAACTTTTCACATAACATAGTTTCAAGGCCAAAGAATTACCTGCAGAAATCACATTACTTTATCAATAACAGTGGATTTGTGCTGCAGAGAACACAAAACTGAGGTTCTTTCATGCTTCAAAATAAGAAAAAAGTTAGAGACTGAAAAAAACTCATCGTCAAAGTCTTTTGCCCCCAGATTTTTCTCTTTCATTAGGCTACCTGTCAGACAAAAAAGAGACCATGATTGATTAAGTGCTGCCATGGTGTTTCACTTTATCTGAAAGCTGTGCATTTCCTGGCTTTGTGCCTTGAGGTTGGCGTTATTAATTAATCTTTGAGGGGCCAGTATACTCCCTCCGTGCTGGGCTCAGGACTCAAAGCACACACCTGAGGCCCCAGAGTTTATTAACCCTGCCAAGATCTGATTCGTAATAATGGGCAGAGGTGAGACCCCAATTACATCTCAAATCAATCTGAAGCAATCCATGCTGCTTTTTTCATGGGCCTGGCAGGGTGAGCTGCAGGGTCGACAGCCTTGCTTGTTAGACTGTTTATTCAGGCCACATGAGAATGTCAGAGGATTTTGGTCCCCAATATCTATTCAGTTTTCCTTTGTTAATCTTTCTGTTAGAAGGAAAACTATTATATAAGGTGCTCAATAACGAATGCTCTTCACATAAAGTTTGCACTTAGTGTGCAATCCGTCTTACAGCTACTTTCCTTCACGAGTCATTTTTGTTTTACTAAAATGATTATTAATCTTAGATTATTGAGGTTTGTGTTCGGAAAAAAGGCAAAGAAAAACGTCATTAAAGGGGCTCTATCTTCATTAAAAACTGTTGGCCAACCACTTTTGCTTATAAATAAAGAGATGAGGTGCGAATATAAGAGTGAGGAAGTGATGCTTCAATTGTACAGAGCCTTGGTCACACCCCATGTAGAGTACTTGTTCAGTTCTGGGCACTGAACTTCACGAAGGATATATAGGCCTTGGAGGGGCTACAGCACAAACTCACCAGAATGATACCAAGGCTTAAAGAGTTATATTATGAGGACAGGTAGTATAAACTTGGATCCCAAAAAGTTAGTTTGCAGGTGCAGCAGGTAATCAGGAAGGCGAATGGAATGTTGGCCTTCATTGCGAGAGGGATGGAGTACAAAAGCAGGGAGGTCCTTCTGCAACTGTACAGGGTTTGATGAGGCCGCACCTGGAGTACTGCGTGCAGTTTTGGTCACCTTACTTAAGGAAGGATATACTAGCTTAGGAAGGGGTACAGAGACGATTCACTAGGCTGATTCTGGAGATGAGGGGGTTACCTTATGATGATAGATTGAGTAGACTGGGTCTTTACTCGTTGGAGTTCAGAAGGATGAGGGGTGATCTTATACAAACATTTAAAATAATGAAAGGGATAGACAAGATAGAGGCAGAGAGGTTGTTTCCACTGGTCGGGGAGACTAGAACTAGGGGGCACAGCCTCAAAATACAGGGGAGCCAATTTAAAACCGAGTTGAGAAGGAATTTCTTCTCCCAGAGGGTTGTGAATCTGTGGAATTCTCTGCCCAAGGAAGCAGTTGAGGCAAGCTCATTGAATGTATTCAAGTCACAGATAGATAGATTTTTAACCAATAAAGGAATTAAGGATTATGGTGAGCGGGCGGGTAAGTGGAGCTGAGTCCATGGCCAGATCAGCCATGATCTTGTTGAATGGCGGAGCAGGCTCGAGGGGCTAGATGGCCTACTCCTGTTCCTAATTCTTATGTTCTTATGTTCTTATGTAAACACTTTTGCCACGAAAAAACAATCTAATTTCACACATTAAATATGCATCACAAAGCTTAATTTTTTCAAACTTAAAATGCAGAAAATGGAAGTTTAATAAAAATCTATAATATTGGATTTTTTTTTTCCCAAGTGTCACGCCACCACTGAACATCCTCAAACCGGGCTCGAGGGTCGGAGCGCAGTGGCAAAATCAATCCCTCGCCCAGACACAGAGGCTCGGGGCTCGGGTTCAAAAGAAGCCCAGGTGGGTGTGGAAGCCGAAATGAAGGGATAAGAACCCTTACACTATGCAGCAGCATCAAAAGAACAAAAGAAGCCTGGGTGGTGGGTGTTTGCCGAGCCCCTGTGTCCGGGCGAGGGAGCGATTCTGCCGGCTGACCCTCGAGCCCGGTGAGGAGATGTTCGGTTGGTGGTGGGGTGGTACTTTGAATAAAATCTAAAATTAAAGAATTGCATTCGACTTCGTTGCCTTAAATGTTTTCAATGAATGCCTAGCTTCCCGTTCTAAGCAAGCTTATTGCGCATGCGCAGACAAGGGTGTGGTCCATACTCGGGTGTCGACCTTGGGGAGAGAGAGAACAAAGAAGCTTGTTCTGCTGTTTTGAGCTTCTTGCAAAGGTACAATTTAATCATGGGGGCAATACTGACAATGCCACACCTTGTGCAAGCCTTGTGTATGATGGTGCTGCGGAGGAGATGATTGATTTAACGTCATTGCATGAGGAACCTCAGAGCACATCCGATGATGGTATATCAAGACAGGCATTCATACCTGTACCTGAGTGATGCAGACTGTGTGAGAAGGCTGCGTTTCTGCAAAGAAGTTGTAACCGAGATCTGTGAGTTAGTAAAAGCAGACCTACAATCTAGAAGCGTCAGGACTGCTTTGTCAGTTGAAGTGATTGATATAGATGCACTTTCATTCTATACATCTCGTTCATTCTGGGCCACAACTGGGGAAGTGCACCATTTCTCAACATGCAACACATATCTGCATTTGGCAGGTGACAGCTGCACTATATACCCAGAGGAATGTCTACATAAAGTTCCCCAGGCAATGCGTGACAGGGCTGTGGGCTTCTCTAGGATTGCTGGCTTCGCAAAGGTATAGGGCTGCATTGATTGTACCCACATCGCCTTGCGAGTATCTTTTGGAGGATTCCGAGATGTTCAGGAACAGAAAAGGCTTGCAGTCCGTTAATGTGCAGCTCGTGTGTGACGACATGCATCGCATCATATCAGTTGATGCGAGATACACTGGGAGCACCCATGATGCATTCATCCCACGCAAGAGCGCTATATCTGCCATGTTTCAGCAGCAGTCAGAAGGGCAGAGCTGGTTGCTGGTAGACAAAGTGTACGGCCTCGTCACCTGACTCATGATGCCCCTACGCGTAACCCGGACAGAAGCTGATCGGGAATACAACATGTCGCACATTGCGACGTGCAGCATAATAGAGAGGACCATTGTCATCTTGAAACAGCATTTCCGATGCCTGGACCATTCTGGAGGCTACTTGCAATACTCCCCTGCGATTATCAGTCAGTTCACTGTTGTGTGCTGCATGCTGCATAACTTAACCATCATGAGGCAGCAGCAGCTGGTAATAGAAGACGCACCTGAGGTGAGGGTGGCTGATGATGATGAGAAAGATGCAGATGACGAGAGGAGGAGGGGAGGAGGATGAGGAAGCCATGCAATGACCTGAACCCGGAGCATGACGGCAGAGGAGGGCAGGCCATCGTGCCCCTTTAACGATTGCTCAATACTTGCGCCAGCAGCTCATCTGTGAACGCTTTGCTGCCTGAAGGCTCAGTGGCAACTATTCCATATTGACCATGTTTACTGTTTGGACCTGTTCCGTAATGTTGTGTTGTGTAATGGAAAAAATAATGGAAATGATTCAGTTATAATTTAAAATATATTTTATTCAAAAGTTTAACAAACACTTGTTTGTACTTAAGTTAACTTTAATAAAAAATATTCTTGTATCAAACTTTAAAGTTTTCAGTTAAGATCACTTAAAAACTTGAAGATCACTTACAAATTTTTAAACTTGTAAATTTACATAACTTACAAAAAACTTTGAAATTGAGAACAGTTATAACAGTAACAAAATAATAATAACAACAACAACAGCAGCAAAGAAAGGCTGCATCCATCTCTCCTCTACCTTATTCTCAGACCGCACACTGCGCTTGGCCTTATTAACTCCACCCCTGCCCGCAGGCGGTGGTGCAGCATTTCTCAGATTGGTACCAAGCTTATTCTTTCGAACATGTCGGGTAATGGGCACTTCTTAATCGGGGGGTGCAGGCGGTAATGTGGCAGGCCCGGCTTGGTCTGGGGATTAGAGTGGGAATGGCAGTTGATTCTGTCAATGGCTGTGTTCCTTTATTGCAGCAGCTAACTCCAACATTCCCTCCCTCATGTGCCCTGACAGTGTCTCAACTACCTGCAACATTCCCTCCCTCATGTTCACTGTCAGTGCATCAGGTACCTGCAACATCCCCTCCCTCATTTTCACCAACAGTGTGTCAATTACCTGCAACATTCCCTTCCTCATGTTCACCGACAGTGTATCAGCTACCTACAACATTCCCTCCCTCATTTTCACCAATAGTGTGTCAATTACCTGCAACATTCCCTCCCTCATGTTCACCGACAGTGTCTCAGTTACCTGCGACATTCCCTCCCTCAAGTGCCCGGACAGTGTTCCCATTTATTGCGAGAGTGTTGTTACTTCTCCCGACCGTTCCCAAAAGCTCATCACCCATCCCACTGATGGTGTCTAGGAGTGATCGTGTAAGGTCAATGCTCTTAGCGCTCATTGCCATCATCTGAATCACATCTGTTAGATCCTGCACCTCAGGAGAGCGCTGTCGAGCTCTCCTTCCCCTCCTCACCCTGGGTGTGGCTCTCTGCACCCCACTGGGACCTGCAGCCTGGGATGGTGGGGCACTGGGTATGCCTCACTGCATTCCACTGGGACCCACAGGCTCGGACAGTGAGGCCCTGGGTGTGCCTTGTTGTACCCCACTGGAATCCCCAGCCTCGGATTTGAGAAACCATGGAATGTCCCAACACTCGAACCACTTAGGAAAGGGCTTGGCCTCAATGGGCGGCACCTGCACCTCCTCCAGAGTGAGTACAACATTGTGGGCTTCATCCATCACCTCCCCCTCATCCTCCCCCTCACCCCCATGCTCTTGGTCTGGAAGGTGGGACTGGAAGATGTTCTCCTCTTCAGGCTCGTCAGTGTCTGAATCATCATCAGCATCGGCTTCAGCCTCGTCAGAGTTGGCCTCAATTCTGCAAAATATAACAGAACAGACAAATAGTTTTCAGCAGAGTAGGGGGCAGGGTGGCCTGAGTAGGCAGCAAGCTCATTTGAAGGACCATGATGAATAATAGCACATTGCATCAACCGAAGCGTAGCTGATGGGGACATCCCCATGATACGAAGCATGGCTAGCCTGTGCAATACTTAACATTTAGCAAAGCTAGACTGTGGAATTTGCAGGACTTACCCTCTCCCTTGAGTGTGGGCCCAGCTTGTGCAGTGGTGGTTGCTTTTCTCCAGGCAGGACCCATCAAAGCACCGACCCTCTCTTCCAAGGATGCAGATTTGCCGGGCTTCCTGCTGTTCGAGTTCTTTCTCTTTTTTTGTGTGCCGTCTTCCTCTGCAAAGATGAAAATATAACTTTTTAGAGAGGGTGTCTTTCTGTTGGGTGGGACATATATACAGATGGTCATATTTACAATTGCAATTCATTGAATAAATGAAAATATTACTTACACTAACTACTTGACCAAGGACCTGTCACTTCTTTTTGCACTGGGCTCCAGACCTCGGGGTGATCATCATTGCACAGTAATCTTGTGCAAGTTGGTTCCAGCGTTTCTTCAATTCTTTTGGTGAAACTTTTATGTGATCTCTGTTGGTGTCCAGCTCATGCCATCTGGCCTCAATTACAGTAACCAGTGCCTCCACTTCGTCTTGTGAGAAATTCTTGGTCCTTGAGCCGAGTTGCATATTGTATTGCAGCTCCAATTTTTCCAATGAGAATTAAAGTTCTCACACATAACAGGCTCTTTAAAAATGGCCAAATGCAGACCGGGAGCTGTACTGGGCATGCGCGCCCATAGCAGTCATGTCAAAAACAATCTTTTTGTTTTGGCGCATACGGAGAAGGCGGGCGGGGGCTTCATGTTTTTGGCATAGACATTATACACCCCGCCCCCCCCAAAGCTAAAGGACAGGCTGCACGGTGCCAATTTCATAAATAGAATGGGGAAACTTGCTAGTTATTTTTTTGAAGTAGTCGGGGCCAAAAGAAACGAGCGCAACTCTTGCAATATGCCAAAAAATGGCATTGGGGAAAATTGAGCCCTATGTTACTAAGATTATGTGAAAGCATTGATCAATATGGGAAGGAGCGAGTGGTGCAGTGCCAGGCAGTGGACTGTGAATTTAATGTGGAGCCGGCGGGGAACACTCCTGCTCCTCAATAAGATAACTTATAAAATAAAACGTACCTTTCTCAAATCCGCTTGCTGTGTTCTTTTTATGAACCGTTGGTTTGGCTGCTCAGCACCTAAGAATATTGATGGCAGTGTACTACAGTCACTCGCTAATGAATTTTATAAAAGTGGCCTTAAGTTGCCATTGTTCCCTCTATTTGCATATTACAGAGATTACATAGCATTTTACAGCACAGAACAAGGCCTTTCAGCCCAACAGGTCTATGCCAGAGTTTATGTTCCACATGAGCCTCCTCCCACCTTACTTTATCTCACCCTATCAAAATATCTTTCTATTCCTTTCTCCCCCATGTACTTATCTAGCTTCCCCTTAAATGTAAAAAGAAAGTAAGAAAGATTTGGATTCATATAGCGCCTTTCACAACCACCAGACGTTTCAAAGAGCTTTACAGCCAATGAAGTACTTTTGAAGTGTAGTCACTGTTGTAATATAGGAAATGTGGCAGCCAACCTGCGCATAGCAAACTCCCACAAACAGCATTGTGATAATAACCAGATAATCTGTGTTTTGTTATGTTGATTGAGGGATAAATATTGGTCAGGAAATCAAGCCATGAGATCTTTTACTACCCTTAAGAGGGCAGAAGAGGCCTCAGTTTAATGTCTCATTTGAAAGACAGCATCTTTGACAGTGCAGCACTGTAGTATCAGCCTAGATTTTAATGTGCTGAAATTCCTAGAGTGGGATTTGAACCCACAACTTTCTGATTCACAGGTGAGTGTGCTACCCACTGAGCCACAGCTAAACTGTATCTACGTTATATGCCTCAACCTATTCATGTGTTAGTGTGTTCCTCATATGCAAAGGCGCTAATGTCAGTTTCCAGGGCGGACTCTGGAAGCTTATTCAGGAACCTTTGCCAATATGATGGGTGGCGCAATTCCAGCACAAAATATGTGCACGCACTGCATATTGGATGCTCAGGTGCCCGTTTTATACCTGTAAAACAGGCGGAACGCCAATGAATTTCTAGGCCATGGTTTTCAAGTGGAATGTGGGTGAACCTCAGATCACACTTGGAGCTGGATTTTGCCAGCATTCGGATGGCAGGTTCCGAGGCGGGTCCACTGTCAAAATCGAATAAATTGACAGCAGGGCGCTATCCCATTCTGAACCCACCTCTGTGTAAGTTTCCCAAGTGCCAGGTCTGCCTGCGCTTTGCAGACCTGGTACTGAGCGGTGGGTGAGTCAATTGAGATAGGTAAGAGGGTCTTTAAAGATAGTTGAACAGCATTTTGCCAACTACTAACCATCAATTTTTTCATGAGGTTCCCATCTCTCAGAGGTCACGTCAGGTAGGTACGCGGGTTTTCAGTGACAGCTGCAAAAGTGACATGAAAGATACCATTTCACAGCAGTTCACTTTCCAATAGAAGCTGTAACCTTCAGGATTTGGAACACACTTTTGTGCTTTATGTAGTTTGGAAGTGTTTGGAGTAAACTTTCTATCCACTGTCATCTTTTGGAACAATCTATCTCACCATTGACCGATCGCTTCTGTCATATGAACTTCAGCTGCCATCTATTCCAGCAGCATCAGTGCCATTGAAAAAATCTCACCTTGGTCCTCAGAATCCCACCACAATCAGCCCCAACACTAACATCACCAGGCACACCTTTAACACCAACAACACCAACCTTCTCCGCTGGGCAGGACACAGGGTATCAGTACCAGAGCACATTGCTGCCTGGGAGGCCAGGGCTGGCCTCACCATGGCGAGATTTACATCACTTGATGCTGTACACCCTGGCTGCCACATGATGTGCCAGGTTGGCACCACTCCACACCAACACCATAAAGCATCCCTGCAATGTCCAAGCCATTCCTTTCACACTCATCACCATTGTGGGGGATACCGATATGTCTCACCATTCACTGCAACTCACTAAGCCACTTCCAAAGGAGCACACAAATCTGTCCAAGAAGGCAAAGTGTTGAAAGAAAAGATTTCTGTTTGAAAACACATTAACAGAAACTTAACATGTGCATTGGCTAATTGACCCAAGAGTCTGCCCTTGTGTGTTGTTAGTTGGTATGATTGGACAAGGATAAGGGTGAGTGTGAGGGGTGGCTAGTGAGATGGGGATATGATAATGTAGATAGAGAGAGAGGGATCAGTGGAGGTGCAAGGTAAATTGGTGTGAGTAAGGAGTATGGTATGGAAAGCAGAGTGATGGGGATGTGATGAGTGACACAGCAGGATGAGGTTGAGTGTGACTTTGCAGTAACGTTTCGTGATCTACTGAGATCATTGAAAGGTTTGTGCCACTGCAGCCAGGTCCTCCTGATGACATCCCTGCTTGTGCCCTCCTGTACAATGTGCAGGCTACTTTAGTGCAGGCTACCTTAGTGCATTCTGTATGCTTCTTAACCACCTTATTTACCTGGCCTGCTACTTTCAGGGATCTGTGGACAAGCACTTCAAGGTCCCTTTGTTCATCTACCGCTTAATGTGTATATCCTTTTCATAGGCATAGAATTAGTGTATAGTCTACATTAGTGTCTTGGGGAAGTCTCTTCTACCCTTTGGAAGGGAAGAAAACCTCCCTATGTGCTGTGACTCCTTTCATAAAATTATTGGAAAAAATTCAGAAAGACAGGATAAATCTACATTTTGAAAATCAAGGATTAATTAGGGACAGTCAACACGGATTTGTTAAGGGAAGATCGTGTTTGACTAACCTGATTGCATTTTTTGAGGAGGTAACCAAGAGGTTCGATGAGGGTTGTGTATACGACGTAGTATATATGGACTTTAGCAAGGCATTTGATAAGGTCCCACATGGTAGACTGGTCATGAAGGTTAAAGTCCATGGGATACAGGGCAAAGTGGCAAGTTGGATCCAAAATTGGCTTGGAGGTAGGAAGCAAAGGGTAATGATTGATGGATGTTTTTGTGACTGGAAGGATGTTTCCAGTGGGGTTCTGCAGGGCTCAGTACTGGGTCCCTTGCTTTTTGTGGTATATATCAACGATTTAGATTTGAATATCGGGAGTATGATTAAGAAGTTTGCAGACAACACTAAAATTGGCTGTGTGGTTGATAATGAAGAGGAAAGTCATGGGCTGCAGGAGAATATCAATCTACTGGTCAGGTGGGCAGAGCAGTGGCAAATAGAATTTAATTCAGAGAAGTGTGAGGTGATGCACTTTGGGAGGGCTAATAAGGATAGGGTATACACATTAAGCGGTAGGCCACTTAATAGTGTAGATGAACAAAGGGACCTTGAAGTGCTTGTCCACAGATCCCTGAAAGTAGCAGGCCAGGTAGATAAGGTGGTTAAGAAGGCATACAGAATGCTTGCCTTTATTGACCGAGGCATAGAATATAAGAGCAGGAAGGTTATGCTTAAATTGTATAATACTTTGGTTAGGCCACAGCTGGAGTACTGCATGCAGTTCTGGTTGCCGTATTATAGGAAAGAAGTGATTGCACAGAGAGGGTGCAGAGGAGATTTACTAGGATGCTGCCTGGAATGGAGAATCTTAGTTATGAGGACAGATTGGATAGGCTGGGTTTGTTCTCCTTGGAACAAAGGAGGTTGAGAGGAAACCTTATTGAAGTGTACAAAATATTGAGGGGCCTGGACACAGTGGATAGTAAGGGCCTATTTCCATTGGTGGAGGGGTCTATTATGAGGGGGCAAGGTTTTAAGGTGGTTGGTGGAAGGTTTAGAAGGGATTTGAGGGAGGGCTTCTTTACACAGAGGGTTGTGGGGATCTGAAATTCTGCCTGGAAGAGTGGTGGATGCAGAAACCCTCACCACTTTTAAGAGATGGTTGGATGGGCACTTAAAGTGCAGTAACCTGCAGGGTTATGGACCTCGAGCTGGTAAGTGGGATTAGATTGGATGACCTTTTGTTGGACAGCGCAGATATAATGGTAAATTTGGCAGGGAATAGAATACGGTCAGGGTGATCTCCTGGACTAGATTCGATCACCTGGATGGGTCGGAGAGGAATTTTCCTAGATTTTTTTCTCCCTAAATTGGCCTGGGTTTTTATCTGGTTTTTGCCTTTCCCAGGAGATCACATGGCTCCGGTTGGGGTGAAGTGTAGAATGTTTCAGTATAAGGAGTATTGCAGTTGTGTGAGGCGGACTAGTTTGGGCTGGATGCTCTTTGCCTTTCCATCATTGTTCATATGTTTATATGTAACCTTTAGGGCTGCTGCCCGAGGGTTGTGCGGCTCTTTGTTGGCTGGCATGGACACGGTGGTCCGAAATGGCCTCCTTCTGCACTATAAATTTCTATGTTTCTCTGTTTCTATGTTTCTATAAGCATATGGAGGGATCCATGGGAGAGCCTGGGTGAAGCTGTGCACCTCTGTGCAGTGCATGTCAGTGTTTGCAGTGCCTCAATGATGCAGAACACTGACAGCACGACAATGAATGTAGACATGGTCCCTTTAAGGAAACCGGCTGATGACGCGTCATTAAATTATGTCATCAGACACGCTTCCTTTTAATTGGCCGGGAACCTCGCAGGGCGGGCTTAACAAGCCCAATCAGGGGAAAGCTGTGGGAGAAATCGGCAGGGAGAAACCAGCGGGATTAGAATCTGTACCCGACATCGCACCCCCCCTCTCCCCCGAACTGGTAAGAAAGATCGAGCCCTCCGATTCCACCCCTTTTGGCCCCATGAGAAGCACTTCTGGTGGGAGGCACATAATGCCTGTGTGCATTATAAAATCATGTTACCAAGAGAAATTCATCAAGCAACATAATTTCCTAATTTATGTCTTTAGCAATATTGGGCAGCAGCGATGCTTCAGCGCCATTAGTATCCCACAGTCCTAGAGCTGCAGTGGGAGAATTTAAAAATTCAAAGCTTGAAACCGGCATTAAAAAAGTAAGCAGTAAATGAAATCTCTCCTACCCCCACTCAGGTGCCCATCCCCTAAGGTGTGCTGGAAACATTAAAATGACCCTCACTCTGGGATTTCAGACAGGGTCAGAATCATAATCACGGGGTGGATGAGAGATTCACTCCATTCCAGATCTGTCCCCTCCCTCCCCAGAATTTTTGGAAATGATGAAAGTCATAGCAGTGAAACAAAGTGTGACAGACTGCATGTGAATTCAAACACCCTTCATTCCCATACTTTGCTTGAATGGACCTGATCTCAGGCCAAATGGTCTTCTTCTGTGCTATAAGGTTCTATTTTTACTGCTAATCCATTTTTCTTGTATTTTCAGGATTTTTTGTCTGCTATGATTTTTTTCAATGTTATTAGATAATGCTGGGATAATATTTAAGTGTAAAAAAAAATGAAAGCAATAGACGGTATCCCCACTGAAGATGCTTGATTTCTTGCTATGATTCAGATCTAAGGGAATCACTCATCCTCCAGTACCTTGCTTGAATGGACCCGATCTCAGGCAGTAACTGTTGGCAAGTTATTCAAGCATTTCGAAGAAGAGCAGGGGAGTTATTCCCGGTGTCCTGACCAATATTTATCCCTCAATCAGCATCACAAAAAAACAGATTATCTGGTCATTATCACATTGCTGTTTGTGGGAGCTTGCTTGTGCACAAATTCACTGCCGCATTTCCTACATTACAACAGTGATTACACTCCAAAAGTACTTAATTGGCTGTAAAGCGTTTTGAGACGTCCAATGGTCGTGAAAGGCGCTTATAAATCCAAGTCTTTCTTTCTTTTATAAGGGTGGGAAGGATATCATGTCTGAGCCCAATCTTGTCCTCACCCAGCACTCAGCTGTGCCCTAGAAAGTGATCAGAACCCTGACCGATTTGTTTGCTCCCTGACCTAGGGCACTGAGATCAATTGCAACACCTCTATCTCCAATCTGGCTATGATCAGCTAACTTATTGGTGACCCAATCCAGGGACCTTCCCGGCCTGTAACATTCCGCTGCTTATTTCTTCAACACGCTGAGCTCGCCAAGTTCACAAATTTAAACATTTTCCCCTTTGGGGAAAGTTTGACATTCAACATGGTTGTGCCGATCAACCAAGGTGACATCCACGATACCAACAAGATCTACACAGGGACTTAGTAACCAGACAAATTTAGCATCTTAAAAGCACAGCTTCATGGGTTCATAACCTCGGTTACCCAAAGACTTGCACAGTTGGCCTTGAGTTACTATAAGAGGTGCACAGCAGTTGGTTCAATACATTTTTTTTTTACATTTCAGAATGAGGCTATTCAATTCAAAAGATTGATTCAACCTGAAGCTTAAAACATATTGAATTAACTGTTGTAGAAACACTCAGCTGTGCACCTAGCAAATACAATCTGGGCTGTGCAGTGTTTGCATGATGAAAGCTCAAAAACAGTAGCTTGTTTTAATAAACCAATAAGGAATTGTAAAATTGATTGGACCAGCTGTCGCTCAGCATATGCATCCAGCTGGCCCAATCCATTTTACCATGCAAGATCAATCCTGATGCTTGTACTATAACTCGGCTCACTTGTTCAGGTCAATACGTTTAAATTGTAACTGTCCGATTGCATTTTTTTGCTCGCCTCGGGCAATCGTGCAGCGATTAATATCAGGCACTGCTTTGCTTTGATGGGAACATATCCTGTTTGTTCCTCGAGATAGAATATTTTATTCCACATCCATTTGTGCATCTGTAGTTACATTCCTTACCCCCTCCCCATTCCCTTCTCTTGGCTCCTGAATGTCTTGGCTCATGTTGAACTTCCATAGATGCCAATCGCCCTCAATTAAGTGGCCATTTTTTATGTGTGTCAGCAGACTACTTGACTACAGCGCGAGTCAGCTCGAGAGTGCGACGAATGCAAAGTGGGCGACAAACCGGATGTCACAGCATCCCAGGTAGCGGATTGGTCGGCGACTGTTGCTCCGAGGTCGAGCCAAGCGGCAGGATCGGAACTCAGAACAGGTCGGAGGACAGAGGGAGATCGGAGGACATTGAGATGTCGGAGGTCGGAGGACAGCGGGAGGTTGGAGGACAGCAAAAATCCAGAGGATTGAGGACAGAGGGAAGTCGGAGGACAGTGAGAAGTCGGAGGACAGCGGGAGGTCGGAGGACAGCAAGAGGTCGGAGGTCAAAGGACAGCGGGAGATCGGAGGACAGCGAGAGGTCTGGCATAAAAATAAAATGGGGAAGGTGGCTCAACCATGGGTAACAAGGGAAATTGGGGGTAGTGTTAAATCCAAGGAATAGGCATATAAATTGGCCAGGAAAAGCAGCAAACCTGAGGACTGAGAGAAATTTAGAATTCACCAGAGGAGGACAAAGGGTTTAATTAGGAGGGGGAAAATAAGAGTATAACAGTAAGCTTGCAGGGAACATAAAAACTGATTGCAAAAGCTTCTATAGATATGTGAAGAGAAAAAGATTAGTGAAGACTAATGTAGGTCCCTTGCAGTCAGAATCAGGTGAATTCATAATGGGGAACAAGGAAATGGTAGACCAATTGAACAAATAATTTGGTTCTGTCTTTACGAAGGAAAACATGAATAACCTCCTGAAAATACTAGGGGAATGAGGATCTAGAGAGAAGGAGGGAACTGAGGGAAATCCTTACTGTCAGGAAATGGTGTTAGGGAAATTGATGGGATTGAAGGCCGATAAATCCCCAGGGCCTGATTGTAATATCCTTACTCAAAGGCACAAAACCCACACGAGGCACATTCTATGGATAAGGTCACTCTATGACCTGAACCTTTATTCACAGGACCAAGAAGTGATGACCCTGCGTGGGACCTCCTGTTATATACCTGGATGACCAGGTAAGGAGTGTCTCCCACAAGTTCACCCCCTGTGGTCAAGGTGTGCATTGCTTAAGTATATACAGTATTGCAGTGGTGTTATATAGAGGTTACATACATGACACTGATAGTCTGCATCCCAGAGTACTTAAGGAAGTGGCCCTAGAAATAGTAGATGCATTGGTGGTCATTTTCCAACATTCCATGGACTCTGGATCAGTTCCTAAGGAGTGGAGGGTAGCTAATGTAACCACACTTTTTAAAAAAGCAGGAAAGAGAAAACAGGGAATTATAGACTGGTTAGCCTTGTTACGCTCATGATAAAATGATACAACTGAGTGCTTAATGCAATGAGTAAGTGTGACCTTAGCTCCTTTAATTAAACTCCAGAGTGCCTGTGCACCATGGGAGGTCTGCTTTTATACAGTGCTCCCAAGAGATGCTGGGATCCCTTGGGACTCCAACAGGTAGGCCCTCTGGTGGTGGTGTGATACAGGTTGCCAAGGGTTACATACATAACATCACTTCCTTGAAAAGTCAATAGTACACTTATTTACAGGGTGAGACGATCTGGGGCTTTTCGCTTCCTTGTCGATCTCGGTACAAATGCAGGTGTGGGTGAGTTGGTTGGTTCTTTGCTGGGCTGCTGGGGATGGTGAGTTCAGCTTCTTGGTCAACCGTGATGTCAGTTGCCACTTATGTGTGTGTGTTGGAGGGTCGAAGTTGATGGTGTCCTCTTCGGGTTGCTCGTGGCTGTTTGTGAATCGCAATTTGGTTTGGTCCAAATGCGTTCTGCACAGTAGTCCATTGGCCAATTTGACCTGAAACACCCTACTTCCTTCTTTGGCTATGACTGTGCCAGCAAGCCATTTGGGCACATGTTCATAGTTGAGTACAAATACAGGATTATTGACTTCAATATCGTGTGACAGGTTTGCGCGATCATGGTACATGCTTTGTTGATGCCGCCTGCCCTCGACGTAATCATGGAGATCAGGGTGGACCAGAGAGTGCATTGGTTTGAGCGCCCTTTTCATGAGCAGCTCGGCTGGGGGGACACCGGTGAGCGAATGGGGTCTGGTGCGGTAGCTGAGCAGGACTCTGGACAGGCGGGTCTGCAGGGAACCTTCTGACACACATTTCAAACTTTGCTTGATGGTTTGGACTGCCTGTTCTGCCTGGCCATTGGATGCGGGCTTGAACGGGGCAGATGTGACGTGCTTGATCCCATTGCGGGTCATGAATTCCTTGAATTCAGCACTGGTGAAACACGGCCCGTTGTCGCTGACAAGGACATCAGGCAGGCCGTGTGTGGCAAACATGGCTCGTAAACTTTCGATGGTGGTGGTGGACGTGCTTACAGACATTATTACATATTCAATCTATTTGGAATAAGCATCCACGACAACCAAGAACATTTTGCTTAGAAATGGCCTGCAAAGTCAACGTGGATCCTAGAACACGGTTTGGAGGGCAATGACCACAAACTTAGCGGTGCCTCCCTGGGTGTATTGCTCAGTTGAGAGCAAGTGTTGCATTGGCGCACGCATGACTCTAAGTCTGAGACGATGCCGGGCCACCACACATGGGATCTGGCTATGGCTTTCATCATTACTATGCCTGGGCGGGTACTGTGTAGGTCGTGTATGAACGTTTCCCTGCCTTTCTTAGGCAAAACCACGTGATTACCCCACAAAAGACAGTCCACCTATATGGACATTTCGTCTTTGTGCCTCTGGAACGGCTTGATCTCTTCATGCATCTCCGCTGGACCAGCTCCCATGGAGGACACAGTTTTTTATCAGGGACAGTAAAGGATCCTGGTTGGTCCAGGTTCTGATCTGGTGGGCCGTAATAGGTGACTTTTCATTTTCAAATGCATCCATCACTAAGAGCAAGTCTGCAGGCTGTGCCATTTCCACCCCGGTGGTGGGCAATGGTAGCCGACTGATAGCATCAGCGCAGTTCTCTGTGCCCGGTCTGTGGCGGGTTACATAGTTGTATGCAGATAGCGTGAGCGCCCATCTTTGGATGCGGGCAGAGGCATTGGTATTAATCCCTTTGCTCTCTGAGAATAGCGATATGAGCGGCTTATGGTCAGTTTCTAGCTTAAACTTGAGACCAAACAGATCCTGGTACATTTTTTTTACTCTGTAAACGCACTCCAGAGCTTCTTTTTCAATCATGCTGTAAGCTCTTTCGGCCTTGGACAAACTCCTGGACGCATAGGCGACCGGTTGCAATGTTCCTGATGTGTTAGCCTGTTATAACACACACTCAACCCCGTATGACAACACATCGCAAGCTAGCACTAGTCGTTTACATGGGTTATGGAGAACAAGCAGTTTGTTGGAACATAACAGACTGCTGGCTTTCTCAAAAGCAGCCTGTTGTGATTTCCCCCATAACCAGTCGTCCCCCATACCCAGCAGTAGAACATGTAGGGGTTCGAGCAAGGTGCTTAACCCGGTAGGAAATTGCCGAAATAGTTGAGGAGTCCCAGGAATAACCGCAGCCCCATCATCACGTTCTGTGGTCTCGGCGTGTTCTTGATGGCCTCTGTCTTGGCGTCGGTGGGTCTGATGCCATCTGCCGTGATTCTTCTTCCGAAGAACTCGACGTCTGATGCCAGGAAAACTCACTTCAAACGTTTTAACCTGAGTCCCACGCGATCTAGCCGACTTAGAACCTCTTCCAGATTCTTCAAGTGTTCGATGGTGTCCTGAGTTGTGACCAGTATGGCATCCTGGAAAACCACGGTGCACGGAACCGACCTTAGCAGGCTCTCTATGTTCCATTGGAAAATTACCGTGGCCGAACGAATCCCAAACGGGCATCTGTTGTAGATGAACAGACCTTTGTGCGTGTTGAAACAGGTGAGGCCTTTCGAAGATTCCTCCAGCTCCTGCGTCATGTAGGCCGAGGTCAGGTCCAACTTGGTGAGCCTTGGGTTGCGGGTACTGGTCCTGTAGCGAAAAACGGTTAATCGTTACTTTATAGTCTTCATAAATTCTGACCGTGCCGTCGCCTTTGAGAACCGGAACAATCGGACTGGCCCACTCATTGAACTCCACCGGTGCGATGATGCCTTCTCGCTGCAGCCTATCCAGCTCAATTTTCACTTTCTCTCGCATCATATATGGCACCGCCCATGCCTTGTTAGGGATGCGTGCAATAAAGAAACAGCAGTTATCATGGGCGACTTTAATCTAAATATAAATTGGGCTAACCAAACTGGTAGCAATACGGTGGAGGAGGATTTCCTGGAGTGTATTCGGGATGGTTTTCGAGACCAATATGTCGAGGAACCAATTAGAGGGCTGGCTGTCCTAGACTGGGTGATGTGTAACGAGAAAGGACTAATTAGCAATCTTGCTGTGTGAGGCCCCTTGGGGAAGAGTGACCATAATATGATAGAATTCTTTATTAAGATGGAGAGGTACACAATTAATTCAGAGACTAGAGTCCTGAACTTAAGGAAAGGTATCTTCGATGGTATGAGATGTGAATTGGCTAGAATAGACTGGCGCATGATACTTAAAGGGTTGACGGTGGATAGGCAATGGCAAACATTTAAAGATCACATGGATGAACTTCGACAATTGTACATCCCTGTCTGGAGTAAAAATAAAACAGTGAAGGTGGCTCAACCGTGGCGAACGAGGGAAATTAGGGATAGTGTTAAATCCAAGGAAGTTGCATATAAATTGGCCAGAAAAAGCAGCAAACCCAAGGACTAGGAGAAATTTAGAATTCAGCTGAGGAGGACAAAGGGTTTAATTAGGACGGGGAAAATAAAGTATGAGAGGAAGCTTGCTGGGAACATAAAAAACTGACTGCAAAAGCTTCTATAGATGTGTGAAGAGAAAAAGATTAGTGAAGGCAAACGTAGGTCCCTTGCAGTCAGAATCAAATGAATTTATAATGGGCAACAAAGAAATGGCAGACCAATTGAACAAATACTTTGGTTCTGTCTTCACGAAGGAAGACACAAATAACCTTCCGGAAATACGAGGGGACCGAAGGTCTAGTGAGAAGAAGGAACTGAAGGAAATCCTTATTAGTCAGGAAATTGTGTTAGGGAAATTGATGGGATTGAAGGCCGATAAATCCCCAGGGTCTGATAGTCTGCATCCCAGAGTACTTAAGGAAGTGGCCCTAGAAATAGTGGATGCATTGGTGATCATTTTCCAACAGTCTATCGACTCTGGATCAGTTCCTATGGACTGGAGGGTAGCGAATGTAACACCACTTTTTAAAAGAGGAGGGAGAGAGAAAACGGGGATTTATAGACCGGTTAGCCTGACATCAGTAGTGGGGAAAATGTTGGACTCAATTATTAAAGATGAAATAACAGCGCATTTGGAAAGCAGTGACAGCAGTCAGCATGGATTTATGAAAGGGAAATCATGCTTGACAAATCTTCTGGAATTTTTTGAGGATGTAACTAGTAGATTGGACAAGGGAGAACCAGTGGATGTGGTGTATTTGAACTTTCAAAAGGCTTTTGACAAGGTCCCACACAAGAGATTGGTGTGAAAAATTAAAGCACATGGTATTGGGGGTAATGTATTGACGTGGATAGAGAACTGGTTGGCAGACAGGAAGCAAAGAGTCGGGATAAACGGGTCCTTTTCAGAATGGCAGGCAGTGACTAGTGGGGTGCCCAAGGTCTCAGTGCTGGGACACCAGCTATTTACAATATACATCAATGATTTAGATGAAGGAATTGAGAGTAATATCTCCAAGTTTGCACATGACACTAAGCTGGGTGGCGGTGTGAGCTGTGAGGAGGACGCTAAAAGGCTGCAGGGTGACTTGGACAGGTTAGGTGAGTGGGCAAACGAGTGGCAGATGCAGTATAATGTGGATAAATGTGAGGTTATCCACTTTGGTGGCAAAAACACGAAGACAGAATATTATCTGGATGGCTGCAGATTAGGAAAAGGGGAGGTGCAACGAGACTTGGGTGTCATGGTACATCAGTCACTGAAGGTTGGCATGCAGGTGCAGCAGGCGGTGAAGAAGGCAAATGGCATGTTGACCTTCATAGCTAGGGGATTTGAGTACAGGAGCAGGGAGGTCTTGCTGCAGCTGTACATGGCCTTAGTGAGGCCTCACATGGAATATTGTGTTCAGTTTTGATCTCCTAATCTGAGGAAGGGTGTTCTTGCTATTGAGGGAGTGCAGCGAAGGTTCACCAGACTGATTCCTGGGATGGCTGGACTGACATATGAGGAGAGACTGGCTCAACTGGGCCTGTATTCACTGGAGTTTCGAAGAATGAGAGGGGATCTCATAGAAACATATAAAATTCTGACGGGACTGGACAGGTTAGATGCAGGAAGAATGTTCCTGATGTTGGGGGAGTCCAGAACCAGGGGACACAGTCTAAGGATAAGTGGTAAGCCATTTAGGACTGAGATGAGGAGAAACTTCTTCACTCAGCGAGTTGTTAACCTGTGGAATTCACTTCCGCAGAGAGTTGTTGATGCCAGTTCATTAGATATATTCAAGAGGGAGTTAGATATGGCCCTTACGGCTAAAGGGTTCAAGGGTTATGGAGAGAAAGCAGGAAAGGGGTACTGAGGTGAATGATCAGCCATGATCTTATTGAATGGTAGTGCAGGCTCGAAGGGCCAAATGTCCTACTCCGGCACGTATTTTCTATGTTTCTATGTTGTGGTGGATGGGCCGTTTACCGGGAACCAAGTTGATCTGCACCTTCACCTCCGAGAAACTTCCAATGCCTGGCTCAATCAACGACGGAAATCTGCTCAGAACCTGGGCACATGAGGCATCGTCGATGGACGGAAGTGCTCGGGTGTCGTCCCAGTTCCAGCGGATTTTTCCCAGCTAGCTTCTGCCGAACAGTGTGGGGCCATCCCCTGGTACAATCCATAGTGGGAGTTCGTGTACTGCTCCATCATAGGAGACTTTTACTTTTGCGCTGCCATTAACAGGGATCAGCTCTTTGGTGTAAGTTCTTAGCTTGATGTGAATGGGGCTAAGCTTGGGCCCGTGTGCCTTGTTGCACCACAGCCTGTCGAAGGCCTTTTTGCTCATTATAGACAGACTCGCAACCATGTCCAGTTCCATGGATACTGGAATTCTGTTCACTTCAACTTTTAACATAATTGGTGGACATTTCGTGGTGAAGGTGTGTATCTCATATACTTCTACCTCCTCGGTTCGAGACTCTACTTCAGCCTGATCCACCCCGTGGATCGATCTTCCTCTGCAACATTGTGGTTTGCAGATTGCCTGTGCAGCAAGGGAGGCCTGCTTACATACAGTGCTCCCAAGGGATGCTGGGATCCCTTGCGACTCCAAAAGATAGGCCCTCTGGTGATGGTGTGATACACGTTGCCAAGAGTTACATACATAACAAGTCTGACATCGGTAGTGGGGAAAATGTTGGAATCAAATATTAAAGATTTAATAGCAGCGCATTTGGAAAGCAGTGACAGGATCGGTCCAAGTCAGCATGGATTTATGAAAGGGAAATCATGCTTGACAAATCTTCTAGAATTTTTGAAGGATATAACTAGAGTGGATAAGGGAGAACCAGTGGATGTGGTGTTTTTGGACTTTCAAAAGGTTTGACAAGGTCCCACACAAGAGATTAGTGTGCAAAATTAAGGCACATGGTATTGGGGGTAATGTATTGATGTGGATTGAGAACTTGTTGGCAGATAGGAAGCAAAGAGTGGGAATAAACGGGTCCTTTTCAGAATGGCAGGCAGTAACTAGTGGGGTACCGCAAGGTTCAGTGCTGGGACCCCAGCTATTTACAATATATATTAATGATTTAGACGAAGGAATTGAATGTAATATCTCCAAGTTTGCAGATGACACTAAGCTGGATGGCAGTGTGAGCTGTGAGGAGGATGCTAAGAGGCTGCAGAGTGACCTGGACATATTAGGTGAGTGGGCAAATGCATGGCAGATGCAGTATAATGTGGATAAATGTGAGATTATCCATTTTGAAGGCAAAAACAGGAAGGCAGATTATTATCTGAATGGTAACAGATTAGTAAAAGGGGAGGTGCAACGAGACTTGGGTGGCATGGTACATCAGTCATTGAAATTAGGCATGCAGGTACAGCAGGATGTAAAGAAAGCAAGTGGCATGTTGGCCCTCACAGCAAGAGGATTTGAATGTAGGAGCAGGGAGGTCTTGCCGCAGTTGTACAGGGCCTTGGTGACCTCGCACGAGTATTGTATGCAGTTTTGGTCTCCTAATCTGAGGAAGGACATTCTTGCTATTGAGGAGTGCAGCGAAGGTTCACCAGACAAGTTCCCGGGATGGCAGGACTGACATATGAAGAAAGATTGGATCGATTAGGCTTATATTCACTGGAATTTAGAAGAATGAGAGGGGATCTCATAGAAGCATATAAAATTCTGACGGGATTAGACAGGTTAGATGCAGGAAGAATGTTCCCGATGTTGGGGAAGTCCAGAACCAGGGGTCACAGTCTAAGGATAAGGGGTAAGCCATATAGGACCGAGATGAGTAGAAACTTTTTCACCCAGAGAATTGTGAACCTGTGGAATTCTCTACCACAGAAAGTTGTTGAGTCCAGTTTGTTGGATATATTCAAAAAGGAGTTAGATGTGGCCCTTACGGCTAAAGGGATCAGGGGGTATGGAGAGAAGGTAGGAGTGGGGTACTAAAGTTGCATGATCAGCCATGGTCATATTGAATGTTAGTGTAGGCTCGAAGGGCCGAATGGCCTGCTTGTGCACCTATTTTCTATGTTTCTATGTTTCTATGTTTTGGGACAGTGGGAGGTCGGAGGACAGCAAAAGGTCGGAGGTCGGAAGACAGCGGGAGATCAGAGGACAGCGAGAGGTCAGAGGTCTGTGGGAGGTCGGAGGACAGTGGGAGGTCGGATGACAGCAGGAGGTCGGAGGACAGCAGGAGATCGGAGGACAACGAGAGGTCGGAGGTCGGAGGTCGGAGGACAGTGGGAGGTCGGAGGACAGCGAGAGCCCAGAGGTCGGAGGACAGCAGAAGGTCGGAGGACAGCGGGTGGTTGGAGGACAGCGAAAGGTCGGTGGTCGGAGGAGAGTAGGAGATCGGAGGACAACGAGAGGTCGGAGGTCGGAGGTCGGAGGAGAGCGGGAGATCGGAGGACTGCGAGAGCCCAGAGGTCGGAGGAGCGGGAAGGTCAGGGCGGATGAGCGACGAGAGATCGTGGCGGATGTGCAGCGAGTAATTGATGCGGAGGTGCGGTGAGAGATTGTGGCGGAGGTGCGGCAAATGTTTCTGTGGCGAAGGAGCAGTGAGAGATTGTGGCAGAGGAGCGGTGAGAGATCGTGGCGGAGGTGCGGCAAATTTTTTTAGCGCAGGAGCAGCGAGAGATCGTAGCGGACGTGTGGCGAGAGATTGTGGCGGAGGTGCGGCAAATAAGGGTACGGGACCCAGAAGAGCCGACGGCCCAGGGGCAACACAGGCCCGCCTACACTGCGATATGTGTGCGTACTAGGTCTGTACAGCAGAGCAGGTCTCCAGTCGTCCTGGTTAAACCTTGCCAATGGATAAAGGCCTAGCTCTTGTTGTGTTCATATTCTATTTGTTTGTTGCACGATCTCTCACTAGACAGGCATTAGGAACCTGCGGGAGCTATTCACTTAGTGCTGTAAACATGTTGGTTCATGCTGGTTTGGGACATCATTTTTGGGAGTTGCTATAAAGGACACTGTTAAGTTACATTACTCCTGTTTCAGTTAATCTGTTTATTTACATACACAACAGCTCTGTCAAGCCCATATGGCGGATGATGTGCAATGGTCACCACACGTTAAAAAAAATCTACGCACAGACATTTACAACCCATTCAATTGGAGTTCAGGACTGGAATATCAGGTCCTTCATTGAAACATCTGTGAACTCATGTGGAAGTATGTCAGCCTCGTTCAATTGGGACCGCCTATGATGATGATGATGATGATGAGAGGTCGGAGGACAGTGGGAGGTCGGGACAGCAGGAGGTCGGAGGACAGCGAGAGGTCGGAGGACAGTACGGGGTCGTGGCCCAGGAGCGGCGCAGTATGGGCCAACAGCGAGTTCGTGAGACCGACATTGCTTCCTACGAAACCCAGGGATAGAGGCCCTGTAGAAAAGAGATAGGAGGACATTAGGAGTATGCGTGTGTATATGAACTAGGTCCATACAGCAGAGCTTGGTCTCCAATCATCTCGTTTCCACTTGCCACTGGACCAAGACATTGCTCTGTCAAGCCCATGTGGTAGCTGGTGTGCAACAGCCACCCCACATTAAAAGAATTCAAGCACGGGCATCTTCCACACTTTAAAATGAAGTTTGGGAACTGGGACATCAGGACCTTCATGGACAGACCCAACAGCAACAGACTGGAACTCCGCACCGTTATCGTTGCCCGGGAACTCTGGTACTTCATCATTGACATCGCCACCGATGAGAGATACATAAGAACATAAGAAATAGGAGCAGGAGTAGGCCATTTGGCCCCCCGAGCTTGCTCCGCCATGACTGAATGGCGGGCAGGGGAAGGCCAGCTCAAAGAATAAGGTGGTGGTTACACCAGGACATTTTGAAGGGGGAGGATGAACAGCCAGTTGTCGTGGTGCATATAGGTACCAACGATATAGGTAAAAAAACGGGATGAGGTCCTACAAGCTGAATTTAGGGAGCTAGGAGTTAAATTAAAACGTAGAACCTCAAAGGTAGTAATCTCAGGATTGCTACCAGTGCCACGTGCGAGTCAGAGTAGGAATCGCAGGATAGCTAGATGAATACGTGGCTTGAGGAGTGGTGCAGAAGGGAGGGATTCAAATTCCTGAGACATTGGAACGGGTTCTGGGGGAGGTGGGACCAGTACAAAACGCATAGTCTGCACCTGGGCAGGACTGGAACCAATGTCCTAGGGGCAGTGTGTGCTAGTGCTGTTGGGGAGGGGTTAAACTAATATGGCAGGGGGATGGGAACCTATGCAGGGAGACAGAGGGAAGTAAAATAGGGGCAGAAGCAAAAGATACAAAGAAGAAAAGTAAAAGTGGAGGGCAGAGAAACCCAAGGGAAAAATCAAAAAGGGCCACATTACAGCAAAATTCAAAAGGGGCAAAGTGTGTTAAAAAGACGTGCCTGAAGGCTCTGTGCCTCAATGCGAGGAGTATTCATAAAAAGTTGGACGAATTAAGTGTACAGGCAGCAATTAATGAATATGATATAATTGGCATCACGGAGACATGGCTCCAGGGTGACCAAGGCTGGGAACTCAAGACCAAGGGGTATTCAACATTCAGGAAGGAAAGACAGAAAGGAAAAGGAGATGGGGTAGCATTGCTGGTTAAAGAGGAAACTAACGCTATAGTAAGGAATGACATTATCTTGGATGATGTGGAATCGGTATGGGTGAAGCTGCGGAATACCAAAGGGCAAAAGACCCTAGTGGGAGTTGTGTACAGACCACCAAACATGAGTAGTGATGTTGGGGACAGCATCAAACAAGAAATTAGGGATGCATGCAGTAAGGGTACAGCAGTTATCATGGGCGACTTTAATCTACATATAGATTGGGATAACCAAACTGGTAGCAATACGATAGAGGAGGATTTCCTGGAGTGTATTAGGGATGGTTTTCTAGACCAATATGTCGAGCAACCAACGAGAGGGCTGGCCATCCTAAACTGGGTGATGTGTAATGAGAAAGGACTAATTAGCAATCTTGTTGTGTGAAACCCCTTGGGGAAGAGTGACTATAATATGGTAGAATTCTTTAATAAGATGGAGAGTGACGTGGTTAATTCAGAAACTAAGGTCCTGAACTTAAGGAAAGGTAACTTCGATAGTATGAGACATGAATTGGCTAGAATAGACTGGCAAATGATACTTAAAGGGTTGATGGTGGATAGGCAATGGCAAACATTTAAAGATCACATGGATGAACTTCAACAATTGTACATCCATGTCTGGAGTAAAAATAAAACGGGGAAGGTGGCTCAACCGTGGCTAACAAGAGAAATTAAGGATAGTGTTAAATCCAAGGAAGAGGCATATAAATTGGCCAGAAAAAGCAGCAAACCTGAGGACCGGGAGAAATTTATAATTCAGCAGTGGAAGACAAAGGGTTTAATTAAGAAAGGGGAAATAGAGTATGAGAGGAAGCTTGCCGGGAACATTAAAAACTGACTGCAAAAGCTTCTATAGATATGTGAAGAGAAAAAGATTAGTGAAGACAAACATAAGTCCCTTGCAGTCAGAATCAGGTGAATTTATAATAGGGATCAAGGAATTGGCAGACGAGTTGAACAAATGCTTTGGTTCTGTCTTCACGAAGGAAGACACAAATAACCTTCCGGAAGTACGAGGGACTGAGGGGATAGTGAGAAGGAGGAACTGAAGGAAATCCTTATTAGTCGGGAAATTGTGTTAGGGAAATTGATGGGATTGAAGGGCAATAAATCCCCGGGACCTGATAGTCTGCATCCCAGAGTACTTAACGAAATGGCCCTAAAAATAGTGGATGCATTGGTGATCATTTTCCAATAAGTCTATCGACTCTGGATCAGTTCGTATGGACTGGAGGGTAGCTAATGTAACACCACTTTTTAAAAGAGGAGGGAGAGAGAAAACGGGGAATTATAGACCGGTTAGCCTGACATCATTAGTGGGGCAATTATTAAAGATGAAATAACAGCGCATTTGGAAAGCAGTGACAGGATCGGTCCAAGTCAGCATGGATTTATGAAAGGGAAATCATGCTTGACAAGTCTTCTGGAATTTTTTGAGGATGTAACTAGTAGAGTGGACAAGGGAGAACCAGTGGATGTGTTGTATTTGGACTTTCAAAAGGCTTTTGACAAAGTCCCACACAAGAGATTGGTGTGCAAAATTAAAGCACATGGTATTGGGGGTAATGTGGATAGAGAACTGGTTGGCAGACAGGAAGTAGAGAGTCGGGATAAACGGGTCCTTTTCTGAATGGCAGGCAGTGACTAGTGGGCTGCCGCTGGGCTCAGTGCTGGGACCCCAGCTCTTTACAATATTCATTAATGATTTGGATGAAGGAATTGAGTGTAATAACTCGAAGTTTGCAGATGACACTAAACTGGGTGGCGGTGTGAGCTGTGAGGAGGATGCTAAGAGGCTGCAGGGTGACTTGGACAGGTTAGGTGAGTGGGCCAATGCATGGCAGATGCAGTATAATGTGGATAAATGTGAGGTTATCCACTTTGGGGGCAGGAACACGAAGGCAGAATATTATCTAAATGGCGGCAGATTAGGAAAAGGGGAGGTGCAACGAGACCTAGGTGTCATGGTACATCAGTCATTGAAAGTTGGCATGCAGGCACAGCAGGCGGTAAAGATGGCAAATGGTATGTTCATAGCTAGGGGATTTGAGTATAGGAGCAGAGAGGTCTTACTGCAGTTGTACAGGGCCTTAGTGAGGCCTCACTTGGAATATTGTGTTCAGTTTTGGTCTCCTAATCTGAGGAAGGATGTTCTTGCTATTGAGGGAGTGCAGCGAAGGTTCACCAGACTGATTCCTAGGATAGCAGGACTGATATATGAGGAGAGGCTGGATCGACTGGGCCTTTATTCACTGGAGTTTAGAAGGATGAGAGGGGATCTCATAGAAACATATAAAATTCTGATGGGACTGGACAGGTTAGATGCAGAAAGAATGTTCCCGATGTTAAGGAATTCCAGAACCAGGGCACACAGTCTAAGGATAAGGGGTAAGACATTTAGTACTGAGATGAGGAGAAACTTCTTCACTCAGAGAGTTGTTAACCTGTGGAATTCCCTACCGCAGAGAGTTGTTGAGGGCAGTTCGTTGGATATATTCAAAAAGGAATTAGATATGGTCCTTACGGCTGAAGGGATCAAGGGGTATGGAGAGAAAGCAGGAAAGGGGTAATGAGGTGAATGATCAGCCATGATCTTATTGAATGGTGGTGCAGACTCGAAGGGCTGAATGGCCTACTCCTGCACCTATTTTCTATGTTTCTATGTTTCGATATTTCTTCTGGAAAGGCAAACCAGAAGCAGAACGCCACCTCCATGGTGTTGTCTTCGCCGTAAAGAATGAACTATTGGGCTGTCTCAGAGCCTCCCCCAGTGGGATAAACCAATGTCTCATGACTCTTCGGCTCACCCTAGCTCGGAACCAGTGCGCTATGGTCTTCAGCGCATATGTCCCAAAACTGGAAGCTACAGACAAGACCAAAGAGGAATTCCACTTCCGCCTTGAACAATCCCTGTCCCCAGCCCCACCGAGCAACAAGCTGATCCTCCTTGGCGACTTCAACGCCAGAGTCGGAAAAGACACTGACCTCTGGGGCGGTGTGATTGGCAGAGAGGGAGTTGTGAAAGCTAACTCCAGCGGCACCCTCATCCTGATGAAATGTTTAGAACACGGCCTCATCATAACCAATGTCCTGTTCTGTCAAAATGCCAAATATAAAGCTTCATGGCAACACCCTCCCTCCAAGCACTGGCATCTGCTAGACAACTTGATCGTTTGAGCGAGAGATCGCGAAGACGTGCGCATCACCCACGCCATGCCAGGAGCTGGTGACTGCTGGACGGACCACTGCCAATTCGCTGTCATCACCATCAACATTGCTCCAAAACAGCGATGGCAACAGAAGCAATGCCGCAGGGAAATCAACGCCGGTGCACTCAAAGATCCTGCTAAGAAAGCCCTATTCAGCCAGCACCTTGCTACCATCCTGATGAGTCCCAATGGCCCAGAGAAGCAGAGTGTCCACAGCACCTGGTCAACTTTCAAGACTTCCATAATCATCACCTGCGAAGAGATGCTCTGTCACTCGACCAGGAAACATCAAGACTGGTTCGACGAGAATGACCAGGAGATCTAGGAGCTGATATGCCGCAAGCTCAAGGCATTCTTGGACTGGAAGCAGCAACACAACTCGAGGGCAAGAAAGCAGCTCTACAGACGTCTGAAGGCCGGGGTCCAACAGAAAATCTGCGACCTAAAGAACAGATGGTGAGTGGAGAAAGCTCAAGAAATCCAGCAGCTTGTCAACAAGCACGACGTGCGAGGTTTCTTCAGAGCAGTCAGGACGACCTGCGGCCTCAGAACCCAACTGCATCAAGGTCCAGGTCGGTGAATGTAGCGTGGGAAGACACAGCAGGAGCGGCGAGATCGGGGCGAAGGAGTGGCGAGAGACTGCAGAGGGACGTGATTGGGGCCCAGGAGAGGCGTAAATTCGGGGCCAGGGGCCCAGGGGCAGCACGGGCCAGCCCACACTGCGATATGTGTGCGCACTAGGTCCATGCAGCCGACCAGGTCTTCAGTCGTCTTGGATAACCCTTGCCACTGGATCAAGACCTCATTCTAACAAGCCCTCATTCTAAAAAAAATTCATGCACAGACATCTTCCACCCTTCAGGAAGTATTAGGTCCTTCATTGAAACACCTGTGAACTCTTTGGCGTGAAAGCAAGTCATCCTGGTTTCGAGGGACTGCCTATGATGATGATAATGATGATGATGATGACCCCACTGCTGGCCAAGAACGGAGAGGTGCTCATCAAGGACAGAGAGACTGTCAATGCCCGCTGGAAGGAGCACTTCGAGGATCTCTTCAACTGAGACTCTATCTTCAACGTGAGTGTCCTCGACTCCATCACACAGCTTGCCACCCACCAACCCCTCAGCACAACCTCAGCCCGGCACGAGGTTGAAAAGGCCATCTGACAACTGAAGAACAACAAGGCATTAGGAGCAGATGGAATTCCCGCCGAAGCACTAAAACATGGCGGAGAAGCACTACTGGCGCGGATCCATGACCTCATCGATCTTATCTGGAAGAAGGAGATCTTGCCAGGAGATCTCAGAAATGCTGTAATCGTGACCATCTTCAAGAAAGCAGACAAGTCTGACTGCGGTAACTATAGAGGAATCACCCTGCTGTCGGCCACTGGGAAAGTCATCTCAAGAATCCTCCTCAATCGCCTTCTCCCTGTGGCTGAAGAGCTCCTCCCAGAGTTGCAATACAGATTCCGCCCACTAAGGAGCACAATGGACATGATCTTCATCGCGAAACAGATACAAGAGTAATGCAGGGAACAGCACCAACCCTTGTACGTAGCCTTCTTTGACCACACAAAAGCCTTCGACACTGTCAACCGTGAGTGATTATGGAGCGGCCTCCTCAGATTCGGCTGCTCTCAAATGTTTGTCACCATCCTCCGCCTGCTCCATGATGACATGCAAGCCGTGATCCTGACCAACGGATCCACCATAGACTCATTCCATGTTCGGACCGGGGTCAAGCAAGGCTGTGTCATCGCACCAACACTCTTCTTGATCTTCCTTGTTGCAATGCTCTGTTATGTATGTAATAACTCGATAGACTGAATACTGTAAACTAACACAGGTACAAACCTGGCTCTACTTTATTAGGGCCCAAAGTGATTACATTACATGATGGCTTGCCTTTTATACCTGGGTCGCACACACGTGCGTACAGCCCAATGACCTCTGACAGTGGCGCCACCTGGTGGCTAGTAACCCCAAGCATACATACATACATAAATATGAGGTTATTCACTTTGGTGGTAAAAACAGAGAGACAGACTATTATCTGAATGGTGACAGATTAGGAAAAGGGGAGGTGCAACGAGACCTGGGTGTCATGGTACATCAGTCATTGAAGGTTGGCATGCAGGTACAGCAGGCGGTTAAGAAAGCAAATGGCATGTTGGCCTTCATAGCGAGAGGATTTGAGTACAGGGGCAGAGAGGTGTTGCTACAGTTGTACAGGGCCTTGGTGAGGCCACACCTGGAGTATTGTGTACAGTTTTGGTCTCCTAACTTGAGGAAGGACATTCTTGCTATTGAGGGAGTGCAGCGAAGGTTCACCAGACTGATTCCCGGGATGGCGGGACTGACATATCAAGAAAGACTGGATCAACTGGGCTTGTATTCACTGGAGTTCAGAAGAATGAGAGGGGATCTCATAGAAACGTTTAAAATTCTGACGGGTTTGGACAGGTTAGATGCAGGAAGAATGTTCCCAATGTTGGGTAAGTCCAGAACCAGGGGTCACAGTCTAAGGATAAAGGGTAAGCCATTTAGGACCGAGATGAGAAGAAACTTCTTCACCCAGAGAGTGGTGAACCTGTGCAATTCACTACCACAGAAAATTGTTGAGGCCAATTCACTAAATATATTCAAAAAGGAGTTAGATGTAGTCCTTACTACTAGGGGGATCAAGGGGAATGGCGAGGAAGCAGGAATGGGGTACTGAAGTTGCATGTTCAGCCATGAACTCATTGAATGGCGGTGCAGGCTCGAAGGGCCGAATAGCCTACTCCTGCACCTATTTTCTATGTTTCTATGACAATATCCCCCTTTAAGATATTAGTAACAGCCTTTTTACAAATTGAGACAGTCCGGGGCTTTCATCTCAGTTCAACTCCAGCCTTGGGTGAGCATTCTGAGTCTGTTCTGACTGGGGCTGGGTAGCCGATCTGATGGGAGTGGCAATGACCATGTCAGGGATTGAAAGTCCAGATTCATTGATGACAGCGGAGTCCTCTGATGACTGAGGGTAGGTTGGTTGGTCACTGATTGTGTCTTCCTCAGACTGTTCCGGTTCATCCGTGTGCCGCAGCTTTATCTGATCAACATGTTTCCTGCATGTTTGCCCATTCTTGAGCTTGACGATAAACACTCTGTAACAGTACCGGCGATCCACTTGGGACCTTGACCATAATTTAGTACATTCACAGGATCATTAACAGAAATGCTGCGTGACACAGTAGTGCGATCATGATACCACTGCTGACTTTGACGTCTGTATTCAATATGATCGTTCGAGTCAGGGTGGATAAGAGCGAGCTTGGTTTTGAGACCTCTCTTCATCAATAGTTCAGCAGGGGAGACACCGGTAAGCATGTGTGGTCTTGTCCTGTAACTAAGCAATATGCGTGACAAGCAAGTCTGCAGTGAACCTTGAGTTACACGTTTCATACGCTGCTTGATGGTTTAGACAGCTCGCTCTGCTTGACATTAGATGCCGGTTTGAATGATGCTGACCTCACATGTTTGATACTGTTATGTCTGTAATGTACTTATGAATGACTCCATAAGGCAATGTGTTATACACAAACTGTAGTGACCTTGGTCCTTTATTCCAAAGTCCAGAGTGAGGCACAAGCATTGTGTGCAGTCTTTTATACTGGGCCCTGCCACCAGGGCAGGAAACCCCCGGGTCTCCACCAGTTGCACCCTCTAGTGCTGCCAGCATGTATATACACATTGTAAACCTTTTTGATAGTGCATCAGGTAAACAAGTCTCCATCTTATGCAACCACACAGTGACTACACCTAGAGTACATCCATAGTCTGCAGATACAACAACACTCTCTCCCAAGTCCTTTGTGCCAATTACCTTTGCACTATGTGCTCTGGCTTAGCTCTTCCTGGACTTAAGTGCCAATAACCCTTGCACCTTGGCTGTGCTTTGGCTTGGCTCTCTCTCTGTTAACCCCCAAGTCCTTTTGCCACAACTTTGGGTGGTGGTTACCAGTTTGGATGGTTCGATGATGCGGTGGAGGTTCCAGTGAGTTCTGGGAGTAATCCATGTATGTGTCCATGGCTACATACATCCATTTCACCACCCCACCCCCCCCACCACACAGCGAGATCATGCAGCTGGCCCATTACATTAACATACAGGATCGGACACAGTGCAAGTACAAGGAAAGGAAGAAAACATTTTTTTTTAACAGTTTGTATCGTGACACCTTGGTTCAGTGACTTACATTCGTTACTTTTTATGGTCGTGCGCCAGGTTTGGGTAGATTGCATTCATGGTTCAGTCATGGTCAGTACTGAGGAAACAGTATAGGTTTGCAAGGACGCTGGTTCCAGAGCAACCGGACGGGGTCCTAGTCATCTGATAGCGGCGCTGCGCCCCCTGCTAGCGGGGTGGGCTTGGTTTACTCACCTTGCCAGGACTCAGGGCCTTTGCCGTTGCCTAATGGTGGACAGAGCCACAGATGTGTGTGGCTTCCCTGTCCTCCTTTGAGGGCTGCAGAATCTTCTGTATACTCTCTAACAGTGTTGGGAACCTGACTGTTCCAGATCCCGTTTGGGGAACTTGTTAGTTCTGACTTTTTGCTCCAGGACATGGCCGAGGTAACGACTGGGTCTGAGGACTATGCCATCTCACCCAGATGGTGGGCAACGACGGCCGACTGCACGTATTGGAGCCGTTTTCGTTTCCAGATCTGTGGCGAATAGTGCCATCGGGTGCCTGCAGCGTGGGATAGACCTGGGGCAGGGTATCAAGATCAGTGCCTTCACCCTCCTGAGGTCGCTCACTTGCTACTTTTGGGACACTCTATTCCCGACATCTCACAACAACATTTTGTTCTTTACATTAGGAATAGTACCGACAATTCGCAACAACATTTTGTTCACAATCTTAATCGGTTCGTTACATTGATTGCCATGCATACAATATCTCTTTAAGTTCAGTTGGTTGCAGGTCTCCTTTAAGAGAACCCTGCTGGCTTTACCCCAGTCAAATCCTTTGTCAGACACCACGTATTGGTCCCTCAGTGGTGCACCTTGTGATATTGCCACGGCCATCAGGGACGCCATCTTGCCTCTGTCCTCGAGGTCGACTGCCTTGATCCTTCTCTCCCGCGATTCTGCCACAAAAGCTGGAAGAGTGCCTGTGAATTCAATCTTCCTCCCCAGGAGACCTGCCACTGGAGCCAGGAAGGTACATTTAAGTCATTCCGGTCGGATCATTGCCACGCAGTCGTGATGGACGGTCTGTGCCTCAGGTGCTGCACTGGTCTGTTCTCTGGTGCCTGGCCCAAGCGAAGGTGAGGTTTTGCTCTGCCTCTGAGCATGGGGGACATCTATTGCTGGAGTGAAGAGGTCTTCCCATTTCCACTGGATCTTCCCCATTCACCTTCTTCCGAGTAGCGTTGGACCATCACCTGCAACAATCCACAGAGGTAACTTGTGCACCATGCCCTTATGGATTACACTTGGTGTAGGTGCGCAACTTTTCCTGTACTGGAACCAGCTCAGGTCGTTTTTCATTCCGTAACCTCTCAAAGGCATCCTGGCTCATCACTGACTGGCTCGCGTGTCCACTTCCATGAAGACTGGAACGCCGTTTATCTCGACTTCCATCTTCACTGGAGGACAATCAGTGGTGCAAGTATACACTCCATACACTTCTTCTTGTGGCTGAGCTACCTCTCTGGCCAAATCATCATACTCCCCGCTGGATTCAAAGTCATCTACCGATTCCTCTGCTAGACGGGAAATCGTATTTCTTTTACACATAAGCTGGAGGTGGCCCTTCGTGTTACAGGCTTTGCATATGTACTCAGCAAACTGACACTGGTGAGCTCTATGGTTTCCTCCACAATGCAAGCAGGGTGCTACTCGATTAGCACCCCTCGGCGGACTCTGAGTTCTGGAACCCTGAGGTCTGTGCTCTCTGCCCTGGACAGAGCTACGTTCTACAGTCTTGCCTGTGAACGGCACCATTCTGCATACAGTACTTGCCGGGTTTGAGTCCATAGGATGAATAATTTGCTTGGTGCTGCAGATCAAGGTCATGAACGCCTGACTGATGTTGATAGCCTTCTGCAGGTTGCCTGTGGTGTTAGCATATAATAGCTCTCGTAGCCAATTCCTATAACAAAGCTGTCTCGCGATCCTTTGTTGAGGTGCATGCCAAAATCACACGGTGCTGCAAGTCTTTTGAGGTCGGCAGCATATTTGGAAATTCCTGGCCCTTAGGTCTGTAGTGAGTGTAGAATCTGTGCCTGGCCGTGAGGATGCTCTCCTTTGGTTTAAGTTGGTTGCGAATTAGTTCAATCAGCTCATCATATGTCTTATCCTTGGCCTTCATGGGTGCCAGCAAGTCCCTGACGAGGCGGAAGACCTTGGGCCCACAACTGGTCAGCAGTATAGCCTTGCGCTTCTCCGCCAATGCGTCCGTCTCCCCTTCCAGATCATTTGCCATGAAATATAGCTCGAGCCTTTCCGTGAAAGCTTCCCAATCATCACCCTCTGCAAAGTCTTTTAGTGTGTCAATGGTAGCCATAATATCGTGTGAAAGTCCTTATTCTCGTCATCAGTTGTTATGTCTGTAATGTACTTATGAATGACTCCACGAGTCAATGTGTTGTATTAAACTGTAGTGACCTTGGTCCTTTATTCCAAACTCCAGAGTGGGGCACAAACATGGTGTGCAGCCTTTTATACTGGGCCCTGCCACCAGGGCAGGAAAGCCCTGGTCTCCATCAGTTGCACCCCCTAGTGGTGCCAGAATGTATATACACAGTGTAAACCTTATTGGTAGTACATCAGGTAAACAAGTCTCCATCTTATGCAACCACACAGTGACTACACAGAGAGTACATCCATAGGTTGCATATACAACAGATACCATTGAGTTTAATGAACTCTTGGAACTCCAGACTAGTGAAGCAAGGTCCGTTGTCACTTACAATGATGTCAGACAGACCATGAGTGGCAAATATGACACAAAGGCTCTCAATGGTAGCTGTGGACATACTGGATGACATGATTATACATTCTATCCACTTGGAATATGCATCCACCACAACTAAAAACATCTTTCCCAGGAAGGGACCTGCAAAGTCGAAGTGGATCCTGGACTATGGTTTAGAATACCATGACCATAGACTCAGCGGCAATTCTGCTGGTGCTTTACTTAGCTGCATGAAAGTGTTGCACTGATACACACATGATTCCAGGTCAGAGTCAATTCCAGGCCACCATACATGAGACCAGGCAGTGGCTTTCATTCTGACAATACTGGGATGAGTGCTATGTAGATCATGTATAAATTTCTCTCTGCCTCTCTGCATAACAACACAAATACTCCACAGTAAACAATCTGACTGAATGGGTAGTTTATCTTGCGACGGTAGTAACGTTTGGTCTCATCACCCATTTGCTTGGGTAAAGTTGACCAATCACCACTAAGGATACAACGTTTCACAACCGATAATATCGGGTCCTGGCTGGTCCAGGTCTTAACTTGTTGAGCTGTGACAGGGGTTCCTTCACTTTCAAAAGCATCCATAACTAACAGTAGGTCTGCAGGTTGTGGCGTCTCCACCTCGGTGTGGGCAACAGCAGACAGCTCAGTGCATCGGCACAATTCTCATAGGCAGATAATGTCAGCGCCCACCTCTAGATGCGGGACGATGCATTGGTATTGATACCTTTGTTTTCCGAAAACAATGAAATGAGTGGCTTGTGATCTGTTTCCATTTCAAAGCGAAGTCCAAACAGATACTGATGCATTCTTTTAACCCCATACACACAGGCTAATGCTTCTTTCTCTACCATGCTGTAGGCTCTTTCCGCCTTTGACAAACTTTTAGAAGCATATGCAACAAGTTGTAGTTTACCCGACTCATTAGCTTTTTGGAGCACGCAACCAACTCCATATGATAAAGCATCACAGGCCAATACTAGATGCTTACGTGGATCATAATGTACCAGCAGCTTGTTAGAGCAAAGCAGATTAGTAGCTTTCTCAAAAGCTCTATCTTGAGACGCACCCCAAACCCAGTTGTCGCCTTTTCTTAGCAGCATGTGCAGTGACTCTAATGAAGTGCTCAATCTAGGTAGGAAATTACCGAAGTAGTGGAGTAGACCAAGGAACAAATGCAGTTCCGGCACATTCTGAGGCATGGGTGCATTTTTGATGGCCTTGGTTTTCGAGTCCATGGGCCTGATGTCGTCAGCAGCAATTTTCCTCCCCAGGAATTCGACTTCCGGTGCCATGAAGATGCACTTCGAACATTTCAGTCTGAGTCCCACTTTGTCCAGACGATGTAGAACCTCTTCCAGGTTGTTCAGATGTTCCTCGGAGTCACGACCTGTGACCAGGATGTCATCTTGGAACACAACAGTTCTAAGGATAGACTTCAGTAGACTCTCCATGTTCCTCTGAAACATGGCTGCAGCCGAGCAAATTCCGAAAGGACACCTGTTGTCGATAAACAGTCCTTTATGAGTGTTGATGTACATAAGTTTCTTCAACATCTTGACCAGCTCCTGTGTCATGTAGGCCGACGTCAGATCCAGTTTTGTGAACGACTTCCCCCCGGCTAGCGTTGCAAATAGGTCATCAGCCATTGGTAACGGGTATTGATCCTGTTTCAAAACTCAGTTCATTGTAATCTTGTAGTCTCCACAAATCCTGACAGTGCCATCACTTCTCAACACAGGAACAATGGGGCTGGCCTATTCGTTAAATTCGACCGGTGATATGATCACTTCACGCTGGAGTCTGACCAGTTCGATTTCGACCTCTTCCTCATCATGTACGGAACCACCTGAGCTTTATGATGGATGGGTCTTGCATCTGAGTCCACGTGGCTCTGCACCTTGGCTCCCATGAAATTGCCGATGCCTGGTTCAAACAGCGAGGAGAACTTGTTCAGCACTTGAGCACATGGACTATCATCCACTGACGACAACGCTTTGATATTAGTCCAATTCCATGTGATGTTTTTGAGCCAATTCCTGCCGAACAGCATTGGACCATTGCCTGGAACAATCCATAACAGTAAATCATGAACCGCACCATCATGCGACACCTTGATTACTGCACTGCCAATCACCGTTATGAGTTCTTTAGTGTACATACGCAACTTGGCATTGACTGGACTCAGCTTAGGCCTCACAGACTTAGTATTCTACAGCTTGTCGAATGTCCTCTGGCTCATTATTGATTGACTCGCACCCGTGTCCAATTCCATCGGTACCAGCACACCATTAAGTTTCACATTAATCATTATCGGTTGGCTCTTTGTTAGGAATGAATACAGTCCATACACTTCCTCCTCTGGTATCTCGGATTGCATATCCGGATCCGCGCTATACTGGTCATTATCCTCAGCGTGGTGTGTCGCAGTTGCGGACACATGCGCTGGAGATGCCCCAGTCTCGAACAGTCTTTACAAATGTACTGCTTAAACTTGATGAGGCCGATGATTGCCCCCACAATGCCAACACGGTGAAATCGAATTCATTCCCGTTGGCAGACTTTGGGCAACCACAGGTTTCGCGTACGCAGTCGGGTAGGCCCTGCCATATGCAGTTCTGTCAACCGATGATACTATCTTGTTTACAGTATTTGCCGAGTTCCGATTTTTCGATGATACCTGCTTTAGGTTTTTGTCCGGCATCATGCATGCCTGGGCAATCGTGATGGCCTTGCTCAAATCCAACATCTCCGCCACCAATAGCTTACGCAGGATCACCTCATGGTTGATGCCGATTACAAAGAAGTCCCGCAGCATGTCTCTCAATGCATTTTCAAACTTACACAGTCCAGCTAGGCGTCTTAGTTCGGCAACGAATTCCTACATATCCTGGCCCTCAGAACAAACCTGCTTGTAGAATCGATATCGTGAGATGATGATGCCTTCTTCTGGTTTCAGATGGTCACGTACTAGAGCTCACAATTCCTCATAGTCCTTGTCCGTTGGACTTGCAGGCAAGAGAAAATTCTTTATGAGTTCATAGATTTTCGAATCGCAAACCATAAGGAAGACCGCCCTGCGCCTAACTGCGTCAGTGGGTTCCTCCTTCGTGTTGGCCACGAAGTACTGGTCCAGGCAAGCTACAAAATCTGCCCAGTCCTCTCCCTCCACAAATCTCTCCAGAGTTCCAATTGTGCTAATTTTTGCATGCAACAGTTCTTAAGTTGCCTCGTCGCCAAATGTTATGAATGTAATAACTCGATTGAATGAATACTGTAAACTAACACAGGTACAAACCTGGCTCTGCTTTATTAGAGCCCAAAGTGGTTACATTACATGATGGTTTGTCTTTTATTCCTGGGCCCCGCACACATGCGTACAGTCCACTGACCTCCGACAGTGGCACCACCTGGTGGCTAGTAACCCCAAGCATATATAGATTACATGCTCCATCTCACTCTTAGCAAGCTCCCGGCGTGAGAGGAGCTAAATTACAGAAAAAATGGGAATCTGTTCAACCTCCGCCGCCTCCAGGTCAGATCCAAGGTTGTCCCATCCTCCGTCATCGAATTAAAGTACACAGCCGATGCCTGTGTCTGTGCACACTCGGAGGCCGAACTCCAAGCCATCATCAACACCTTCACCGAAGTGTACGAGAGCATGGGCCTTACACTAAACATCCGTAAGACAAAGGTCCTCTACCAACCTGCCCCCACCACACAGCACTGCCCCGCTGTTATCAAAATCCACGACAAGGCCTTGGACAACGTCAACAAGGGCAGGCATTGATGACGAGGTCCAACACCACCTTCAATGTGCCAGTGTAGCCTTCGGTTGCCTGAGGAAGAGAGTGTTTGAAGACCAGGACCTCAAACCCGGCACCAAGCTCATGGTCTACAGAGCAGTTGTGATACCCACCCTCCTATATGGCTCAGAGACATGGACTATGTTCAGCAGGCACCTCAAAACATGCCTGACACGAGACTCCTAAAACAAGCGCTCTACTCGGAGCTCCGACACGACAAGCGAGCCCCAGGTGGGCAGAGGAAACGCTTCAAGGTCACCCTCAAAGCCTCCTTGAAAAAATGTAACATCCCATCAACACCTGAGAATCCTTGGTCCAAGACTGCCCAAAGTGGAGGAAAAGCATCCGGGAAGGCACTGAACACCTCGAGTCTCTTTGCCGAGAGCAAGCTAAAGCCCAGCGTCGACAGTGGAAGGAGCACACGGCAACCCAGGCTCCCCACCCATCTGTTCCTTCAACCACCATCTGCCCCACCTGTGGCAGAGACTGTAGGTCCTGCAATTGTAGTCTTCCATCACCTGAGAATTCATGTCTAGTGTGGAAGCAATTCATCCTCGATTCCGAGGAACTGCCTATGAAGATGATGACTATAGATGGCATTACAAACAGTCGAATCCTATTCCTACCTGATGTACACTTCTCAGCAGGGGTCACTGGAAAGTACTACAGGGTCAGGACCCTGGGTGATATTTCTCTCCCGAGCCCAGGAGTACTGGAACTATTGGCATCCTGGATGAGGTCAACGAACTCAAGGTGATCCTGTAATTAAAACTCGCAACACTTGGCTTGTAGTGCATAGTTTACAATATGATATTTGTTATATATGAATAAAGAGTCTGACTGGATACTGTGAGCTCAAAGTAAAATGTGACATTAGTCTTTTATTACAGGTTTCCAGAGTGCCTCTCCAGCCTTGTGGGATCCCTTGGGAGTCCATGCGATGAGCCCTCTGGTAGCTGTACAAGGTATATACAAGTTTACACACATAACAACACTCCACCACCCCCCCCCCCGCCAAAGTCAACAGTGTAACTATTTACAAGGTGAGTCGATCTGGGTCCTTTCTTTCCCTGGTTGATCTTCCCGGTGCAAATGCTGGTGTTGGTGAATCGTTTGTTGGGCTCTCGCTGGGCTGCTGTGCAGCTGGCCTTGATGGGCTGCCTGGTGTGGTGAATCATGCTGAGCTGCTGCGGGTGATGGGTTCTGCTTCGTGTCGGTTGCCACTGGTGTGTATGTTGGGGTGTCAAAGAAGGTAGGGTCCAAAGTGGGTTGCTCAGGATAGTCCATGAGTCTGAGTTTGATTTGGTCCAAGTGTTTCCGGTGAATGAGTCTATTTGAAAGTTTGACCCAAAACACCCTGCTCCCCTCTTTGGCCACAATAGTGCCGGGGAGCCACTTGGGACCTTCTCCATAATTCAATACAAATACAGGATCATTGATTTCAATTTCGCGTGACACATTTGCGCTATCATGATATGTACTTTGTTGAAGCCACCTGCTCTCTACCTGTTCATGTAGATCAGGGTGAACTAACGAGAGCCTTGTCTTAAGTGCCCTTTTCATGAGCAGTTCAGCGGGTGGAATCTCAGTGAGCGAGTGGGGTCTCGTGCGGTAGCTAAGCAGGACTCGAGATAGGCGAGTCTGCAGTGAGCCTTCAGTTACCCTCTTCAAGCCCTGCTTGATAGTTTGCACTGCTCTCTCTGCCTGACCATTGGACGCTGGTTTAAACGGGGCAGATGTAACATGTTTGATCCCATTACGGGTCATGAACTCTTTGAACTCGGCACTGGCATAACATGGCCCGTTGTCACTCAGGAGGACATCAGGTAGTCCGTGCGTGGCAAACATGGCCCACAGGCTTTCAGTGGTGGCAGCAGACGTGCTTGCCGACATTATCTCACATTCATTTAATTTGGAGTACGCATCTACAATCACAAGGAACATTTTACCCCAAAACGGGCCTGCATAGTCGACATGTACCCTGGACCACGGTTTGGAGGGCCACGACCATAAACTTAGTGGCGCCTCCCTGGGTGCATTGCTTAACTGCGAGCATGTGTTACATATGTGCACACAGGACTCTAAGTCTGCATCGATACTGGGCCACCACACGTGGGATCTAGCTATCGTTTTCATCATTACTGTGCCTGGGTGGGTACTGCGGAGGTCACTGATTAAAGTGTCTCTGCCCTTCTTGGGGACCACTACCCGATTACCCCACAGAAGGCAGTCTGCCTGCATAGACATTTCATCTTTGCGCCACTGGTACGGCTTTATCTCTTCCTGCATTTCCACTGGGACACTGGACCAGCTCCCGTGAAGCACACAATTTTTTACTAGGGACAGTAAGGGGTCCTGGCTCATCCAGGTTCTAAACTGTTGGGCTGTGACAGGTGATTGCTCACTCTCGAATGCTTCCATAACCATGACTAAATCTGCGGGCTGCGCCATTTCCACCCTGTGGTGGGCAATGGCAGCCTACTGAGAGCATCTGCGCAGTTTTCTGTGCCTGACCTGTGGCGGATGGCATAGTTGTATGCAGACAACGTAAGCGTCCATCTCTGGATATGGGCTGATGCATTCGTATTTATCCGCTTACTTTTGGAAAACAGGGATATTAGTGGCTTATGGTCCGTTTCCAATTCAAATTTTAGCCCAAATAGATATTGATGCATTTTCTTTCCCCCATAGACATACGCTAACACTTCTTTTTCAATCATGCTGCAGGCTCTCTCAGCCTTAGACAGACTACTGGATGCATAAGCAACCGGTTGCAATTTCCCAGATTCATTAGCTTGTTGCAATACACACCCGACGCCATATGACGACACATCAAATGCTGGTACTAAACGCTTGCATGGATCATACAACACAAGCAATTTGTTTGAGCATAACAATTTTCTAGCTTTTACAAAGGCATTTTCTTGGCTTTTACCCCATACCCATTCGTCTCCTTTACGCAGTAATGCGTGCAGTGATTCTAACAGTGTGCTGAGACCCAGTAAGAAGTTATCAAAGTAGTTCAGGAGTCGTAGAAATGACCGCAGCTCCGTCACGTTCTGTGGCCTCGGTGCGTTCTCGATTGCCTCCGTCTTCGAATCAGTGGGCCTGATGCTGTCCGCCATGATTCTTCTCCCCAGGAACTCTACTTCAGGCGCCAGGAAAATGCACTTCGAGCGTTTCAACCTGAGCCCCACACGGTTGAGTCGACAAAGAACCTCCTCCAGGTTCTGCAGATGTTTGACTGTGTCCCGACCTGTAACCAAGATGTCGTCCTGGAAGACCACTGTGTGCGGGACCGACTTCAGTAAGCTTTCCATGTTTCTCTGGAATATCGCCGCCGCAGATCGAATTTCAAATGGGCATCTGTTATAAATGAAGAGACCTTTGTGCGTGTTGATGCAGGTGAGGCCCTTCGATGATTCCTCCATCTCCTGCATCATGAAGGCCGAGGTCAAGTCCAGCTTCATGAACATCTTTCCTCCCGCCAGCGTAACAAAAAGATCATCAGCCTTTGGTAGTGGCTATTGATCCTGCAGGGAGAAATGATTGATAGTTATTTTGTAATCACCACAGATTCTGATGGTGCCGTCTCCCTTAAGGACTGGATCAATCGAACTGGCCCACTCGTTGAATTCGATCGGACAAATGATGTCCTCTCATTGCAGCCAGTCCAGCTCAATCGCTAACCTTTCTCTTGTGATGGATGGGTGGCGCCCCCGGAATTAGGTGGATCTGCACTTTTGCTCCTTGGAACTTCCCGATGCCTGGTTCGAACAGCGAAGGGAACTTGTTTAAGACTTGGGCACACGAAGTGTCGTCAGTGGACGAGAGCGCTCGGATGTCGTCCCAGTTCCAGCGTATCTTTCCCAGCCAGCTCCTGCTGAGCAGTGTGGGATCATCGCCCGATATCACCCAAAGTGGTAGCTTGTGCACCTTTACAGGAGCACTGCCGATTACAGGAATCAGTTCCTTTGTGTAAGTTCTCAGTTTTGTGCGAATGGGAGTCAAGACTGGCCTTGAGGACATGCTGCATCACAATTTTTCGAAAGTCTTTTTGCTCATAATGGACTGGCTCGCGCCCGTGTCCAGCTCCATTGACACCGGGAGTTCATTTAATTCAACCTTCAGCATTATCGGGGGACAATTCATGGTGAATGTGTGCACCCCATATACCTCTGCCTCCTCGGTCTGAGACTCTGGTTTGTCGTGATCCGTCGTAAATCTGTCCTCCTCTGCAACGTGGTGGTTTGCAGGATTAGCAGGGTTTGCAGCTCGCCTGCAAATACGTTGGAGGTGTCCCATTGTTCCACAGTCCTTGCAAATATAACCTTTGAAGCGGCATGAATGGAAACAATGATCACCCCGCAGCACCAACAAGGTGTTAATGGCCTTGCATTCATCACCCTTGATGGTGGACTCTGAGACATCTGTGGACATGCAGCTGCAGGCAAGTGGGGCCTGCCCTGTACATTGCAATTTGAAAACAACATCACTTTGTTCAAGGTACTTGTAGCAGCACTCGTGTGCTGAGAGATTTGCTAAGTATTGTCACTGGTGGCAATGAACGCCTGGGCTATCGCTATGGCCTTACTCAAGGTTGGGGTCTCTACAGTCAAGATTTTGCGAAATATCACTTCATGGCCAATGCCAAGTACAAAAAAGTCTCTGAGCATGTGCTCCAAATGTCCTTCAAATTCGCAATGACCTTCAAGGCGTCTCAGCTCGGCGACATAACTTGCCACTTCCTGGCCTTCAGACCTTTTGTAGGTGTAGAACCGGTACGCTTCCCTTTGGGTTCAGATGCTCCCGGATCAGTGTGCACAAATCGTCGTACGATTTAACCGTGGGTTTCGCTGGAGCAAACAGATTTTTCATGGGGCCATACGTTGGTGCCCCGCAGACGCTGAGGAGAATCGCCCTTTGTTTGGCAGCGCTCTCTTCCCCATCTAGCTTGTTGGCCATGAAGTATTGGTCGAGTCGCTCCACGATGGTTTCCCAATCATCTCCCTCCGAAAATTTCTCCAGGATGCCCACTGTTCTCTGCATCGTTGGGTTCGTCATCTGTATCTCATCACCAGTTGTTATATATGAATAAAGAGACTGACTGGATACTGTGAGCTCAAAGTAAAGTGTGACCTTAGTCTTTTATTGCAGGTCTCCAGAGTGCCTCTCCAACCTGTGAGGCCTCCTTAAGTATCTGTGCTCCGGAGGGATTGTGGGATCCCTTGGGATTCCATGGGGATGAGCCCTCTGGTGGCTGTACAAGGTATATACAAGTTTACATACATAACAATATTAACACTGTAATTTATCTAACTGCACCCAAAGTCTTGATTTACAAGCTGTGAAGAAAGCCCACCTCAATTCAGAACTCAGTGCAATTCAAAGCCACATGAACCGGGGAAAAAAATTGCAAAGGGGGAAAATTGGTAAGGTCAAGGGACAGAGATTTTGAAAACCTATATTCACTTCAGAGTGCTGATTAAACCATTGGATAGTACCTTCAGCACTGAAGGAGACTAATGTTCCCTGTGAACGTGACATCATTCAGGCACAGAACAGGCTCAACAATGATAAGTTTAGCAGTGTGCCGGCCGGAATCAGAGCTGCACATGCACAGGGGCCTCTGCTAAATTGATCCTGAGATCTTTTAGGTGGCTGCCAGCAAAGCATTGATTTCAATATTAAAATGAGGGTCCTGCACCTAAACGAGGACCCATTTGCTAAATTCATGCATGGAAGCACCTCATTTGTTAGGTCTTAACCTCGACCAGAAAGTCATTGCCTTGACAGTCTGGAACGATGCAGCAGAAATGCGATTTAAAGGGATAGGTGCCTCCACAAATCTCTGTTTGGACTTGATCCTTGAAGATAGATAGATAGATAGAAAATAGGTGCCGGAGTAGGCCATTCGGCCCTTCGAGCCTGCGCCGCCATTCAATGAATTCATGGCTGAACATGCAACCTCAGTACCCCCGAGTAGTAAGGACTACATCTAACTCCTTTTTGAATATATTTAGTGAATTGGCCTCAACAACTTTCTGTGGTAGAGAATTCCACAGGTTCACCACTCTCTGGGTGAAGAAGTTTCTCCTCACCTCGGTCCTAAATGGCTTACCCCTTATCCTTAGACTGTGACCCCTGGTTCTGGACTTCCCCAACATTGGGAACATTCTTCCTGCATCTAACCTGTCTAAACCCATCAGAATTTTAAACGTTTCTATGAGATCCCCTCTCATTCTTCTGAACTCCAGTAAATACAAGCCCAGTTGATCCAATCTTTCTTGATATGTCAGTCCCGCCATCCCGGGAATCAGTCTGGTGAACCTTCGCTGCACTCCCTCAATAGCAAGAATGTCCTTCCTCAAGTTAGGAGACCAAAACTGTACACAATACTCCAGGTGTGGCCTCACCAAGGCCCTGTACAACTGTAGTCACACCTCCCTGCCCCTGTACTCAAATCCCCTCGCTATGAAGGCCAACATGCCATTTGCTTTCTTAACCGCCTGCTGTACCTGCATGCCAACCTTCAATGACTGATGTACCATGACGCCCAGGTCTCGTTGCATCTCCCCTTTTCCTAATCTGTCACCATTCAGATAATAGTCTGTCTCTCTGTTTTTACCACCAAAGTGTATAACCTCACATTTATCCACATTATACTTCATCTGCCATGCATTTGCCCACTCACCTAACCTATCCAAGTCACTCTGCAGCCTCATAGCATCCTCCCCGCAGCTCACACTGCCACCCAACTTAGTGTCATCTGCAAATTTGAGATACTACATTTAATCCCCTCGTCTAAATCATTAATGTACAATGTAAACAGCTGGGGCCCCAACACAGAACCTTGCGGTACCCCACTAGTCACTGCCTGCCATTCTGAAAAGTACCCATTTACTCCTACTCTTTGCTTCCTGTCTGCCAACCAGTTCTCAATCCACGTCAGCACACTACCCCCAATCCCATGTGCTTTAACTTTGCACATTAATCTCTTGTGCAGGACCTTGTCGAAAGCCTTCTGAAAGTCCAAATACACCACATCAACTGGTTCTCCCGTGTCCACTCTACTGGAAACATCCTCAAAAAATTCCAGAAGATTTGTCAAGCATGATTTCCCTTTCACAAATCCATGCTGACTTGGACCTATCATGTCACCTCTTTCCAAATGCGCTGCTATGACATCCTTAATAATTGCTTCCATCATTTTACCCACTACCGATGTCAGGCTGACCGGTCTATAATTCCTTGTTTTCTCTCTCCCTCCTTTTTTAAAAAGTGGGGTTACATTGGCTACCCTCCACTCCATAGGAACTGATCCAGAGTGTATGGAATGTTGGAAAATAACTGTCAATGCATCCGCTATTCTCAAGGCCACCTCCTTAAGTACTCTGGGATGCAGTCCATCAGGCCTTGGGGATTTATCGGCCTTCAATCCCATCAATTTCCCCAACACAATTTCCCGACTAATAAGGATTTCCCTCGGTCCCTCCTTCTTGAATGTTAGGGCTAAAAATTCGGGGGCTTCAGGCCACCCATTACAGGCAAAAAATGGTGCGAAGAGGCCAGCCACCGCTCCTTCGCCAGCTGGTGGCTGGTCCCGCAGCATCCTCCATTTTCCTAAGCGTGGCAGCACTGCCGTTAAGAAGTATCGCACAGCAAAGAAAAATGGTCGGGTGGTGATGTCAGTCGGCGTGCAACACCGACTTAACGTCACCAGGGCGAACTTCGACTCTGGAGCTGAGTTCAGCGCTGGGTACTAAGCTCGTTAGATAAACCCAGCATTCAGCAGACTTCCAGAAACGCTGTCAGTATCTCTTAAAGGGACACACACTCCTTTCAGGTAAGTTTGCATTTAAGCTTTTAGACTGAGTTTTTTGATTTTACTGGAATAGTGGCTTGCTGCAATAGATGTTAAAAGTTTTTTTTAAGTGTGTAGAGACTGCTGTTGGACACTTGCAAGGCCTCAGATGGTAGAGGAAGGCCTCTGAGAAGACAGAAAATGTTGCAACTACTCAGCAGGTCAGGCAACATCTGTGGTGAGAGAAACTGAGTTCATGTCTCAGGTCAAGATGCTGTCTGACCTGTTGAGTATTTCCAGCATTTTATGCTGTCATTTCAGCTTGACAGTGTCCCCATGCAGAGGAAAGAGAAAGATGCCAAAGAGGAGGAAGCAGACGAGGAGGAGGCAGAAGACTCCCATTTGGGACATCCTTTTAATGTTAATTTTTTTAAAGGCAGTAAGGGCTGGTAACTAAATTTTTTCACTTCATTTTAATTTTTATTAGTTCTGAACGCATTGCCCCTTTAATTCATAGCACTTTTAATTACCAACAATTCCTTGAAAACTCTACAGCCTTGCTCCCAGCTGTTAGAAGATGGAATGGCTCTTCAGGATGGGAATTTCAACTTCAAAGCCTGCACTAATGACACCAGGAGGACATTACACACTAAGTTAGCGCTGGGCTAAAAAATTTTAGCCCTCCATGGAAATTGTTCTCAAGTAGTCCTGCGTCCATTTTCAACAGTCACTAACCCGAGTTGCCGGTGGCGGCCATGAATTTACCCCCTGTAGTCTCTTACAGCATGGAGGGAGGCCATTTGGCCCATTGTACCCGTGCCAGCTCTTTGAAAGAGCTATCCAATTGTCATGTATGTATGCTTAGGTTTACGAGCCACCAGGTGGCACCACTGTCGGAGGTCAATGGGCTGTATGCACATGTGTGCGGCCCAGGTATAAAAGGCCAGCCATCTTGTAATGTAATCACTTTGGGCCCTAGTAAAGTAAAGCCAGGTTTGTACCTGTTCGCAGTTTACAGTATTCAGTCTATTGAGTTATTGCATACACAACAGCAAATAATTCCACTCTCTGGCACTTTCCCCATAGCTTTAATTTTTTTTCTTTTCAAGCACATCCAATTCCTTTCTGAAAGTTACTATTGAATCTGCTTCCACCACCCTTTCAGGGAATACATTCCAGATGATAACAAGTTGCTGCATAAAAAATATCTTCTCATCTGGTTCTTTTGTCAATTATCTTACATCTATGTAATCCTATCAGTGGAAACAGTTTATCCTTTTTTACTCTATCAATACCTCTTATGATTTTGAGTGACGCTATTAAATCTCTCCTCAACATACTTTGTTTAAGGAGAACCACCTCAGCTTCTCGAGTCTCTCCACATAATTGAAGTTTAAGAATCTAATTATTTTAGAGGCTCACTTCTCAAATAAAAATTTTAGAATGATTTATCCATTAAATATCTGCCCTACTAAGGTATCACTACCCAGAAGAGAATATTTGAAAGGTTGTGTCCACATTCCAAGCTAACCATTCCTTTTTGGAGCAGTTCAGGTCTATGGGTAGGGATGTCAGAAACATAGAAACATAGAAAATACATGCAGGAGTAGACCATTCGGCCCTTCAAGCCTGCACTACCATTCAATATGATCATGGCTGATCATGCAACTTCAGTACCCCATTCCTGCTTTCTCTCCATACCCCTTGATCCCTCTAGCCAGACGGGCCACATCTAACTCCCTTTTGAATATATCTAACAAACTGGCCTCGTCTAACTGTTCAAGTCACCCTGCAGACTCTTAGCATCCTCCTCACAGCTCACACTGCCACCCAGCTTAGTGTCATCTGCAAACTTGGAGATATTACGTTCAATTCCTTCATCTAAATCATTAATGTATATTGTAAATAGCTGGAGTCCCAGCACTGAACCCTGCGGTACCCCAATAGTCACTGCCTGACATTCTGAAAAGGACCGGTTTATTCCGACTCTATTCTTCCTGTCTGCCAACAATTCTATATCCCTGTCTGGAGTAAAAATAAAACTGGGAAGGTGGCTCAACCGTAGTTAACAAGGGAAATTAAGGATAGTGTTAAATCCAAGAAAGAGGCATATAAATTGACCAGAAAAAGCAGCAAACCTGAGGACTGGGAGAAATTTAGAAATCAGCAGAGGAGGACAAAGGGTTTAATTAGAAAATAGAGTATGAGAGGAAGCTTGCTGGGAACATAAAAACTGACTGCAAAAGCTTCTATAGATATGTGAAGAGTAAAAGATCAGTGAAAACAAACGTAGGTCCCTTGCAGTCAGACTCAGGTGAATCTATAATGGGGAACGAAGAAAGTGTGGACCAGTGAAACAAGTACTTTGGTTCTGTTTTCACGAAGGAAGACACAAATAACCTTCCGGAAATACTAGGTGACCGAGGGTCTAGTGAGAAGGAGGAACTGAAAGAAATCCTTATTAGGCGGGAAATTGTGTTAGGGAAATTGATGGGATTGAAGGCAGATAAATCCCCTGGGCCTGATAGTCTGCATCCCAGAGTAGTTAAGGAAGTAGCCCTAGAGATAGTGGATACATTGGAGATCATTTTCCAACAGTCTATTGACTCTGGATTGGAAGGTAGCTAATGTATCACCACTTTTTATGAAAGGAGGGAGAGAGAAAACGGGTAATTATAGACCGTCAGTAGTGGGGAAAATGTTGGAATCAATTATTAAAGATGAAATAGCAGCGCATTTGGAAACCAGTGACAGGATCGGTCCAAGTCAGCATGGATTTATGAAAGGGAAATCCTGCTTGACAAATCTTCTAGAATTTTTTCAGGATGTAACAAGTAGAGTGGATAAGGGAGAACCAGTGGATGTGGTGTATTTGGACTTTCAAAAGGCTTTTGACAAGATCCCACACAAGAGATTGGTGTGCAAAATTAAAGCACATGATATTGGGGGTAATGTACTGATGTAGATAGAGAATTAGTTGGCAGACAGAAAGCAGAGAGTCGGGATAAACGTGTCCTTTTCAGAATGGCAGGCAATGAATAGTGGGGTGCCGCAGGACTCAGTGCTGGGACCCCAGCTATTTACAATATATATTAATGGTTTGGATGAGGGAATTGAGTGTAATATCTCCAAGTTTGCGGATGACACGAAGCTGGGTGGCGGTGTGAGCTGTGAGGAGGTCGCTAAAAGGCTGCAGGGTGACTTGGACAGGTTAGGTGAGTGGGAAAACGCGTGGCAGATGGAGTACAATGTAGATAAATGTGAGGTTATCCACTTTGATGGCAAAAACACAAAGGCAGAATATTATCTGAATGGTGGCAGATTAGGAAAAGGGGAGATGCAATGAGACCTGGGTGTCATGGTACATCAGTCCTTGAAAGTTGGCATGCAGGTACAGCAGGCGGTGAAGAAGGCAAATGGTATGTTGGCCTTCATAGCTAGGGGATTTGATATAGGAGCAGGGAGGTCTTACTGCAGTTGCACAGGGCCTTGGTGAGGCCTCACCTGGAATATTGTGTTCAGTTTTAGTCTCCTAATCTGAGGAAGGGTGTTCCTGCTTTTGAGGGAGTGCTGTGAAGGTTCACCAGACTGATTCCCGGGATGGCAGGACTGACATGTGAGGAGAGACTGGATCGACTGGGCCTGTATTCACTGGAGTTTAGAAGGATGAGAGGGGATCTCATAGAAACATATAAAATTCTGACGGGACTGGATAGGTTAGATGCAGGAAGAATGTTCCCGATGTTGAGGAAGTCCAGAACCAGGGGACATAGTCTAAGGATAAGGGGTAAGCCATTTAGGACTGAGATGAGGAGAAACTTCTTCACTCAGAGAATTGTTAACCTGTGGAATTCCCTACCGCAGAGAGTTGTTGATGCCAGTTCATTGGATATATTCAAGAGGGAGTTAGATATGGCCCTTACGGCTAAAGGGATCAAGGGGTATGGAGAGAAAGCAGGAAAGGGGTACTGAGGTGCATGATAAGCCATGATCTTATTGAATGGCCTACTCCTGCACCTATTTTCTATGTTTCTATGTAACTAGTTCTCTATCCACATCAATACATTACCCCCAATACCATGTGCTTTAATTTTGCACACTAATCTCTTGTGTGGACCTTGTCAAAAGTCCAAATACACCACATCCACTGGTTCTCCCTTGTCTACTCTACTAGTTACATCCTCAAAAAATTTTGAAGATTTGTCAAGCATGATTTCCCTTTCATAAATCCATGCTGACTTTGATCGATCCTGTCACTGCTTTCCAAATGCGCTGCGATTACATCTTTAATAATTGATTCCAACATTTTCCCCACTACCGATTTCAGGCTAACCGGTCTATAATTCCCTGCTTTTTTAAAAAGTGGGGTAACATTAGCTACCCTCCAGTCCATAGGAACTGATCCAGAGTCTATAGAATGTTGGAAAATGATCACCAATGCATCCACTATTTCTAGGGCCACTTCCTTAAGTACTCTGGAATGCAGACTATCAGGCCCTGGGGATTTATCGGCCTTCAATCCCATCAATTTCCCTAACATAGTTTCCTGTCTAATAAGGATTTCCTTCAGTTCCACCTTCTCGCTAGACTTTCGGTCTCCTAGTATTTCCAGAAGGTTATTTGGGTCAACCTTAGTGAAGACAGAATCAAAGTATTTGTTCAATTGGTCTGCCATTTCTTTGTTCCCCATTATGAATTACATAGAAACATAGAAACATGGAAAATAGGTGCAGGAGAAGGCCATTCGGCCTTTCGAGCCGCACCAGCATTCAATAAGATAATGGCTGATCTTTCACCTCAGTACCCATTTCCTGCTGCCTCTCCATACCCCTTGATTCCTTTAGCCTTAAGGGCCACATTTAACTCACTCATCAATGTATCCAACGAACTGGCATCAACAACTCTCTGCGGTAGGGAATTCCACAGGTTAACAACTCTCTGAGTGAAGAAGTTTCTCCTCATTTCAGTCCAAAATGGCTTATCCTTAGACTGTGTCCCCTGGTTCTGGACTTCCCCAACATCGGGAACATTCTTCCTGCATCTAACCTGTCCAGTCCCATCAGAATTTTATATGTTTCTATGAGATCCCCTCTCATCCTTCTAAACTCCAGTGAATAAAGGCCCAATCGATCCAGTCTCTCCTCAGATCAGCCATCCCTGGAATCAGTCTGGTGAACCTTCGCTGCACTCCTTAAATAGCAAGAATGTCCTTCCTCAGATTAGGAGACCAAAACGGAACACAATATTCCAGGTGAGGCCTCACCAAGGCCCTGTACAACAGCAGTAAGACCTCCCTGCTCCGATATTCAAAATCCCTAGCTGTGAAGGCCAACATACCATTTGCCTTCTTCACCGCCTGCTGTACCTGCATGCCAACTTTCAATGACTGATGTACCATGACAACTAGGTCTCGTTGCACCTCCGCTTTTCCTAATCTGCCACGATTCAGATAATATTCTGCCTTCGTGTTTTTGCCACCAAAGTGGATAATCTCACATTCATCCACATTATACTGCAACTGCCATGCATTTGCCCACTCACCTAATCTGTCCAAATACACCACATCCACTGGTTCTCCCTTGTCCACTCTACTAGTTACATCCTGAAAAAATTCCAGATTTGTCAAGCATGATTTCCCTTTCATAAATCCATGTTGACTTGGACCGATCCTGTCACTGCTTTCCAAATGCGCTGTTATTTCATCTTTGATTCCAACATTTTCCCCTCTACTGATGTCAGGCTAACCGGTCTATAATTACCCGTTTTCTCTTACCCTCCTTTTTTAAAAAGTGATGATACATTAGCTACCCTCCAGTCCATAGGAACTGATCCAGAGTCTATAGACTGTTGGAAAATGATCATCAATGCATCCACTATTTTTAGGGCCACTTCCTTAAGTACTCTGGGATGCAGACTATCAGCCCTTGGGGATTTATCGGCCTTCAATCCCGTTGATACGTCCTTACTACACAGTATAAATGCACACGAGGCCCATGCTTGAGAGAAGGTCAGTCTGTGACCTGTCCTTTATTCCATAGCACTCAAGTGATGAAGGTGGGTGGAACTTCCGCTTTTATACCTGAAGGTCCAGGTTAGGAGTGTCTCCCACCTAGTGGTCAGTGTTCTCACGGTGTACAACTTAGGTCAGTTTATACATGGGTTACACTGCTGGTTGAATACATGACATCAACTCGCCCCCCAAAGTCTTATTGGGATCACAGGTTGAGTCTTTCTGGTGGTTTACGCTCCCTTGTAGACGCCTGAGTTGGGGCTCCGGTTGTTGGGCGCTGGCCTGAGTGTCTGCTGTTTGCAGTGCCTCAGGCCTGTCCGGACTGCCAACAGTGACTGGGCTCTCCTCCCTTTGGTTCCGGTGTTCGGTCACCTGTGGTGGAGTGAACTTTATATCGTGTTCTTCCTCTGCTTCTTCTATGGGGTTGCTGAACCTCCTTTTTGATTGATCCACATGTTTGCGGCAGATTTGTCCATTGGTAAGTTTAACTACCAGAATCCTATTTCCCTCTTTGGCAACCACAGTGCCTGCGAGCCATTTGGGCCCTGCAGCGTAGTTGAGGACAAAAACAGGGTCATTTACATCAATACATCGCGCCCTCGCATTCCTGTCATGGTAGTGATATTGTGATTGGCGCCTGCTCTCGACAATTTCTTTCATGGTGGGGTGTATAAGGGATAATCGGGTTTTGAGCGTCCTTTTCATTAGTAGCTCTGCAGGTGGAACCCCTGTGAGCGAGTGTGGTCGGGATCTATAGGCCAACAGGAGGTGTGATAAGCGGGTTTGTAGGGAACCCCCTTGGAATCTGAGCATCCCCTGTTTGATTATCTGCACTGCTCGTTCTGCCTGGCCGTTTGAGGCCGGCTTGAACGGTGCCGTTCTAACATGATTAATTCCATTGCCTGCCATGAAGTCCTGGAATTCAGTGCTTGTGAAGCACGGGCCATTGTCGCTGACCAAGATATCCGGTAGACCGTGGGTGGCGAACATTGCCCGTAGGCTTTCTACCATGGCAGAGGATGTGCTTGAATTTAAAATGTCACACTCGATCCATTTGGAGTAGGCGTCTACTACAACCAAAAACATTTTCCCCATGAAAGGACCTGCGTAGTCCACATGGATGCGTGACCAAGGCTTGGCGGGCCATGGCCAGGGGCTAAGGGGGGCTTCCCTGGGCGCATGGCCCAGCTGGGCACACGTGTTGCACCTGCGAACACAAAGTTCCAGATCTGCGTCTATCCCTGGCCACCAAACATGTGACCTGGCAATTGCCTTCATCGTGACAATGCCCGGGTGCCCATTGTGGAGTTCTCTGATGAACACCTCTCTGCCCATCTGGGGCATGACTACGCGGTTTCCCCACAGTAGGCAATCGGCCTGAATCGAGAGTTCATACTTGCGCCTGTGAAATGATTTAAATTTCTCAGGGCATGCCCTGTACGTGGTTGCCCAGTCCCCATTCAGGACACATTTTTTGACTAGAGACAATAGCAGGTCTCTATTTGTCCAGACTTTAATCTGATGGGCTGTCACGGGTGAGCCTTTGCTTCCGAAAGCTTCAACAGCCATGACCATCTCAGCACCATGCTCGGTAGCCCCCTCAGTGGTGGCTAGTGGGAGCCTGCTGAGTGCATCGGCGCAGTTTTCGGTGCCCGGTCTGTGCCGAATTGTGTAGTCATAGGCAGCTAACGTGAGTGCCCACCTCTGTATGCGGGCCAATGCGTTTGCATTTATGACCTTGTTGTCGGCCAAAAGGGACGTTAGGGGTTTGTGATCTGTCTCCAGCTCAAATTTCCTGCCAAACAGGTACTGGTGCATTTTCTTTACCGCATATACACATGCGAGCGCCTCCTTTTCTACCATCCCGTAGCCCCTTTCTGCCTGGGACAGACTCCTGGAGGCATAAGCTACCGGCTGTAACTGACCCTTAGCATTGACATGCTGCAACACACACCCGACACCATAGGACGACTCATCGCACGTTAACACAGGTTTCTTACATGGGTCATATAGCGTTAACAGATTGTTGGAACATAACAAATTGCGTGCTCTATTAAAAGCCCTTTCCTGGCTGTCCCCCCAGACCCATTCGCGACCTTTGTGTAGGAGCACGTGTAGCGGCTCTAGCAGCGTGCTCAATTTGGGAAGAAAGTTACCAAAATAGTTCAGGAGCCCCAGGAACGAACGCAGCTCCGTCGTGTTACGGGGTCTGGGTGCTCTCTGGATCGTTTCCATCTTGGATGCAGTAGGGCTGATCCCGTCTGCTGCTACCCTCATCCCCAGGAATTCTACCTCTGGAGCTAGGAAGACGCACTTCGCCTTTTTCAGTCGCAGACCTACCCAGTCCAGTCTGCGTAGCACCTCCTCCAGGTTGTGGAGGTGTTCTTCAGTATCGTAACCCGTAATGAGGATGTCGTCCTGAAAAACCACCGTCCCTGGAATCGACTTGAGGAGGCTTTCCATATTTCGGCGGCCGAGCGAATCCCGAATGGACATCTGTTGTACTCAAACAGCCCCTTGTGTGTCGTGATGGTGGTCAGCTTCTTCGACTCACTTGCCAGCTCCTGGGTCATGTAAGCTGAAGTCAGGTCCAATTTTGAAAAAAGTTTGCCACCGGATAGCGTCGCAAAGAGGTCCTCCGCTCTCGGTAGCTGGTCTTTTAGTGACACCCGATTGATGGTGGCCTTGTAATCGCCACATATCCTGACCGACCCATCCGCCTTGAGCACCGGCACAATTGGGCTCACCTAGTCACTGAATTCGACTGGCGAGATGATGCCTTCCCTCAGCAGGCGGTCCAATTCACCTTCTATCTTTTCCCGCATCACGTACGGCACCGCTCTGGCCTTGTGGTGTACTGGTCTGGCATCCGGGTTTATGTGAATCACTCCCTTGGCCCCCATGAAAGTGCCAATGCCGGGTTGAAATAATGAGTCAAATTTGTCCAGGACCTGTGAGCATGATACTCGCTCTACAGAGGAAATTGCATTGACATCGCCCCATTTCCAGTTCATGACAGCAAGCCAACTCCTCCCCAGTAGTGCGGGACTGTCCCCTGGGACAATCCAGAGTGGCAACCTGTTCTCCGAATCTTTGTGGGTCACGACTACCGTGGCGCTGCCTAGCACCGGAATGATCTGCTTTGTGTAAGTCCGTAGCTGTGCGTCAATCGCCGATAATTTTGGCCTCCTGGCCTTGGATGCCCACAACTTTTCGAACTGTTTGATACCCATCAGGGACTGGCTGGCATCCGTGTCTAACTCCATTGATACTGGGATGCCATTGAGGAGCACTTTCATCATTATCGGTGGCGTCCTGGTGTATGAACTGTATACGTGCTCCACATGAACTCGCTGAACTTCAGCTTCCAGCGATTTCCCCCAGTGTCCATTTCTGCAATTTCTGCAATTTCTGCAGGTATTTTGCTCATCTCTGCAAACTCCGGCTGAATGTATGCCTCCACCCCTCCAGCATGAGTTGCGGTTTGAAACAAAAGGTCCCTTGCCAGTCGATCGTCCCTGACTGCCCCTGTTATTGTCCTTGAGTGCACCATTAACAGGTGTTGATGGCCCCATTACTGGCCGCATTGTCCCTTGCAATGGCGTGAATCGCTGTTCAGCTTGCCATTGTCTCTGTCGAACTCCCCCTCTGGGTTCGACTACATGTTGTGGCATGCCTGACTGCCCTTGTCTGCCTGGAGAACTGTGTGCTGCTTTAACAATGTTGAATCTCTGTCCCAACCATTCCTTAACACAGTACCTCTCGTCTGTTCTGCTAGTGGCCATGCTCACGTGGTTTAAATCCCAGTTTCTTGTCGCCATTGATACGTCCTTACTACACAATATAAATGCACACGAGGCCCATGCTTGAGAGAAGGTCAGTCTGTGACCTGTCCTTTATTCCTTAGCACTCAAGTGATGAAGGTGGGTGGAGCTTCCCCTTTTATACCTGAAGGTCCAGGTTAGGAGTGTCTCCCACCTAGTGGTCAGTGTTCTCACGGTGTACAACTTAGGTCAGTTTATACATGGGTTACAATGCTGGTTGAATACATGACACCCATCAATTTCACGAACACAATTTCCCGCCTAATAAGAATATCCTTCAGTTCCTCCTTCTCACTAGACACTCGGTCTTCTAGTACTTCCAGAAGGTTATGTGTGTTTTCCTTCGTGAAGACAGAACCGAAGTATTTGTTCAATTGATCTGCCATTTCTTTGTTCCCCATTATGAATTCACCTGATTCTGACTGGAAGGGACCTAAATTCGTCTTCCCTAATCTTTTTCTTTTCACATATCTATAGAAGCTTTTGCACAGTTTTTATGTTCCCTGCAAGCTTACTCTCATACTCTATTTCCCCCTCCTAATTAAACCCTTTGTCCTCCTCTGCTGAATTCTAAATTTCTCCCAGTCCTCAGGTTTTTTACTTTTACTGTCCAATCTATATGCCTCTTCCTTGGATTTTACACTATCCTTAAATTCCCTTGTTAGCCACGGTTGAGCGACCTTCCCCATTTTATTTTTACGCTAGACAGGGATGCACAATTGTTGAAGTTCATCCAAGTGATCTTTAAATGTCTGCTGTTGCCTATCCACGGTCAACCCTTTAAGTATTATTCGCCTGTCTATCCTAGCCAATTCACGTCTCATAACATCGAACTTACCTTTCTTTAAGTTCAGGAACCTAGTCTCTGAATTAACTGTGTCACTCTCCATCTTAATGAAGACTTCTACCATATTATCGTCACTGTTCCCCAAGGGGCCTCGCAAAACAAGATTGCTAATTAATCCAAATTAAATGCTAAAATATGTTTTTTTTTAATTCATTCCAGGATGTGGGCATCGCTGGCAAGGCCACCAATTATTGTCCATCTCTAATTGCACTTGAGAAGGTGGTGGTGAGCCACTTTCTTGAACCACTGTAGTCTTTGTGGTGAAGGTACTCCCACAGTGCTGTTAGGGAGAGAGTGTCAGGATTTTTACCCAGTGACGATGAAGGAACGGCGATATATTTCCAAGTCAGTATGGTGTATAACTTGGAGGGTAACTTGCAGGCGATGATGTTCCCATGTGCCTGCTGTCCTTGTCCTTCTAGGAGGTAGAGGTTGTGGGTTTGGGAGGTGCTGTCGAAGAAGCTGTGGTGAGTTGCTGCAGTGCATCTGATAGATGGTACACACTGCAGCCACGGTGCGTCAGTGGTGGAGGGAGTGAATGTTTAAGGCTGTGGATAGGGTGCCAATCATGTGGGCTGCTTTGTCTTGGATGCTGTCAAGTTTCTTGAGTGTTGTTGGAGCTGCACTCATCCAGGCAAGTGGAGAGTATTCCATCACACACCTGACTTGTGCCTTGTAGATGGTGGAAAGTGTTTGGGTTATCAGGAGGTGAGACACTCACCACAGAATATCTAGCCTCTGACCCGCTCTTGATTCCACAGTATTTATTTGGCTGGTCCTGTTAAGTTTCTGGTCAATGGTGACCCGCAGGATGTTGATGGTGGGGGACTCAGTGATGGTAATGCCGTTGAATATCAAGAGGAGGTGGTTAGACTCTTGCATGTTGGAGATGGTCATTGTGTGGCACTTATGTGGTGCAAATGTTACTTGCCATTTATCAGCCCAAGCCTGATTGGCGTCCAGTTTTGCTGCATACGGGCATGGACTGCTTCATTTTCTGAGGAGTTGCGAATGGAACTGAACACTGTGCAGTCTTCAGCGAACATCCCCACTTCTGACCTTATGATGGACAGAAGGTCATTCATAAAACAGTTGAAGATGGTTGGGCCTCGGTCACTACCTTGAGGAACTCCTGCAGCAATGCCCTGGGGCTGGGATGATTGACCTCCAACAACCATTCGTTTGTGCTAGGTATGACTCCAGCCAGTGGAGAATTTCCCCCCTGATTCCCATTGCCTTCAGTTTTACTAGGGCTCCTTGATGCCACACTCGGTCAAATGCTGCCTTGATGTCAAGGGCAGTTACTCTCACCTCACCTCTGGAATTCAGCTCTTTTGGATCAAGGCTGTATTGAGGCCTGGAGCCGTGTGGTCCTGGTTGTATCCAAACTGAGCATCGGTGAGCAGGTTATTGGTGAGTAAGTGCCACTTGATAGCACTGTCGATAATACCTTCCATCACTTTGCTTTTGATTGAGAGTAGACTGATAGGGCAGTAATTGGCCGGACTGGATTTGTCCTGCTTTTTGTGGACAGGACAGGCCTGTGCAGTTTTCCATATTGTCAGTTAGATGACAGTGTTGTAGCAGTACTGGAAGAGCTTGGCCCGAAGCGTGGCCAGTTCTGGAGCACAGGTCTTCAACACGACAGCCGGGATGTTGTCAGGGCCCATAGCCTTTGCTGTATCCATTGCACTCAGCTGCATCTGGATATCACATGGAGTGAATCAAATTGGCTAAAGAATGGCTTTTGTGATGGTGGGGACCTCAGGAGGAGGCCGGTATGGATCATCCACTCGGCACTTCGAGCTGAAGATAGTTGCAAACACTTCTAAAACTTTCTAAATAGCCTGTTGGGGTGGAGCCAAACACAGTCATCATCAGCGAAGGGAGCAGGGCTGGGCCTATTTGGGGATTTAGCACATGTTCTGTATTGGAATGTCTGCGAGCTTGCTGACCCACCACTGTAAATAAGATCCAGGTCCAAAAGATTTTAAAAACTGATTTAAAAAAATAATAATTTTAAGTTTGTAGGGAAGCGATAGTTTGGCATCTAATTTATTCTTCTGAGGGTATCTGACATCAGTCCCCCCCCACCCCCATCCTTCCCCCGCGCCACTCTTACTTCCCTCCAGCCCGGGATTCTTTGCTGGATTTTCCAGCTTCTTTGTCAGTTAAGGTGTCTGAAATTCCTGCCAGAACTATACAAATAACATGCCCTTCCCCTGATTGCATAAACTTTGGTGAAGTCAACAATGAATGTTCGCCAATTAAAGCAATAACAACAACAGCTTGTATTTATATAACACCTTTAATGTCGTAAAATCTCCCAAGGCGCCTCACAGGAGTGTTATAAGACAAAAACATTTTTGACACCGAGCCACATAAGAAGAAATTACGGCAGATGACCAAAAACTTGGTCAAAGAGATAGGTTTTAAGTAGCATCTTAAACAAGGAGAGAGAGGTAGCGAAGTGGAGATGTGACGTCGGCCTACATGACACAGGAGCTGGTCGACACGTCGAATAAACTTACGTGCATCAACACTCATAAAGGACTGTTTATCTACAACAGGTGCCCTTTTGGAATTCGCTCGGCTGCAGCAATATTTCAGAGGAAGCTGGAGGGTCTACTGAAGTCCATCCCCAGAACCGTCATGTTCCAAGTTGACATACTGGTTACAGGTCGTGACTCCGCCTAACATCTGAACATCTGGAAGAGGTTCTACATCGTCTGGACAAAGTGGGACTCAGACTGAAGCGTGTCTTCATGGCACCGGAAGTCGAATTCCTGGGGAGGAAAATTGCTGCTGACAGCATCAGGCCTAAAGACTCGAAAACCAAGGCCATCAAAAATGCACCCTAGCCTCAGAATGTGCCGGAGCTGCATTCGTTCCTTGATCTACTCAACTAATTTGGTAATTTCTTACCTCGATTGAGCACCTTATTAGAGCCACTGCACATGCTGCTAAGAAAAGGCGACAACTGGGTTTGGGGTGCGTCTCAAGATAGAGCTTTTGAGAAAGCTACTAATCTGCTTTGCACTAACAAGCTGCTGGTACATTATGACCCATGTAAGCGTCTAGTATTGGCCTGTGATGCTTCGTCATATGGAGTTGGTTGTGTGCTCCAACAAGCTAATGAGTCGAGCAAATTACAACCTGTTGCATATGCTTCAAAAAGTTTGTCAAAGGCGGAAAGAGCCTACAGCATGGTAGAGAAAGAAGCACTGGCCTGTGTGTATGGGGTTAAAAAAATGCTTCAGTACCTGTTTGGTCTTCGGTTTGAACTGGAAACAGATCACAAGCCGCTCATTGCATTGTTTTCGGAAAACAAAAGTATCAATACCAATGCATCGTCCCGCATCCAGACATTATCTGCCTATGATTATGTCATTCGCCATAGACCTGGCACTGAGAATTGTGCCGATGCATTGAGCCGTCTGCTGTTGCCCACACCGGAGGTGGAAACGCCACAACCAGCAGACCTACTGTTCGTCATGGATGCTTTTGAAGGTGAAGGAACCCCTGTCACAGCCCAACAAGTTAAGACCTGGATCAGCCAGGACCCAATATTATCGGTTGTGAAACGTTGTATCCTTAATGGTGATTGGTCTGCCATACCCAAGTAAATGTGTGGGAAGACCAAATCTTACATCCGTCGCAAAGACAAACTATCCATTCAATCAGATTGTTTACTGTGGGGTAATCGTGTTGTTATGCCCAAGAAATGCAGAGAGAAATTTGTGCATGATCTACATAACATGCATCCCGGTATTGTCATGATGAAAGCCATGGCCAGGTCTCATGTATGATAGCCTGAAATTGACTCTGATCTGGAATCATGTGCGCATCAGTGCAACACTTGCATGCAGCTTAGTAAAGCACCAGTGGAATCGCCGCTGAGTCTGTGGTCGTGGCCATCTAAACCACGGTCCAGGATCCACATCGACTTTGTAGGTCCCTTCCTGAGAAAGATGTTCTTAGTTGTGGTGGATGCTTATTCCAAGTGGATAGAGTGTAAAATCATGTCATCCAGCACATCCACAGCTACCATTGAGAGCCTTTGTATTATGTTTGCTACGCATGGTCTGCCTGACATCATTGTAAGTGACAACGGATCTTGCTTCACCAGTATGGAGTTTCAAGAATTCATGAAACTCAAATGGTATCAAACATGTGAGGTCAGCATCATTCAAACTCGCATCCAATGGACAAGCAGAGTATGCGGTCTAAACCATCAAGCAGAGTATGAAACATGTAACTCAAGGTTCACTGCAAACTCGCTTGTCACGCATATTGCTTAGTTACAGGACAAGACCGCATACGCTTACCGGGGTCTCCCCTGCTGAACTATTGATGAAGCGAGGTCTCAAGACCAGGCTCTCTCTTGTCCACCCTGACTTGAATAATCGTGTTGAATACGTCAAAGTCAGCAAGGGTATCATAATCGTGCTACTATGTCACGTAACATTTCTATCAATAATCCTGTGTATGTGCTGAATTATAGTCAGGGTCCCAAATGGATCGCTGGTACTGTTATGGCCAAGGAGGGTAACAGAGTGTTTATCATTAAGCTCAAGAATTGGCAGACATGCAGGAAACATGTCGATCAGATATAGCTGCAGCACACGGATGAACTGGAACAGTCTGAGGAAGACACAATCAGTGACCAACCAACCTATCCTCAGTCATCAGAGGACTCCGCTGTCATCAATGAATCTGGACTTTCAATCCCTGACATGGTCAATGGTCAATGAATCTGGACTTTCAATCCCTGACATGGTCATTGCCACTCCCATCAGATCGTCTACCCAGCCCCCAGTCATAACAGACTCAGAACGCTCGCCCAAGGCTGGAGATGGACTGAGACATTCAACTCAGGAGCGGATCGTCTCAATTTGTAAAAAGACTGTTACTAATATCTTAAAGGGGGATATTGTCATGTATGTATGCTTGGGTTTAATAGCCACCAGGTAGCGCCATTGTCGGAGGTCATTGGGCTGTGCGCACATGTGTGCGGCCCTGGTATAAAAGACCAGCCATCTTCTAATGTCATCACTTTGGGCCCTAATAAAGTAGAGTCAGGTTTGTACCTGTGTTAGTTTACAGTATCCAGTCTATTGAGTTATTGCACACACAACACTAATTAATTCCACTCTCCTGCACTTTCCCCATAGCCAGGCAATTTTTATCTTTTCAAGTACATCCAATTCCCTTTTGAAAGTTACTATTGAATCTGTTTCCACCACCCTTTCAGGGAATGCATTCCAGATCATAACAAATTGCTGCATAAAAAATAACTTCTCATCTCCCACTGTTTCTTTTGTCAATTATCTTACATCTATGTAATTCTGTCAGTGGAAACAGTTTATCCTTTTTTACTCTATCAATACCTCTTAGGATTTTAAGCAACACTAATAAATCTCTCCTTAACATACTTTGCTTTAAGGAGAACCATCTCAACTTCTCTAGTCTGTTCACATAATTGAAGTTTAAAATCTCATTATTTTAGAGGCTCACTTCTCAAATGAAAATTTTAGAATGATTTATTTGTTAAATATCTGCCCTACTAAGGTATCACTACCCAGAAGAGAATATTTGGAAGGTTGTGACCACATTCCAAGCTAACTATTCTTACCTTCCTTTGGTGCAGTACAGGTCAATGGGTGGGATGTCAGGATAAAATATGTATTTTTTTTAAATTCCAGGATGTGGCCGTCGCTGGCAAGGCCACCAATTATTGCCCATCTCTAATTGCATTTGAGAAGGTACTCCCACAGTGTTGTTAGGGAGGGAGTTCCAGGATTTTGACCCAGTGACAATGAAGGAACGGTGATATATTTCCAAGTCAGGATGGTGTATAACTTGGAGGGTAACTTGCAGGTGATGGTGTTCCCAAGCGCCTGCTGCCCTTGTCCTTCTAGGTCGGAGAGTTCGCGGGTTTGGGAGGTGCTGCCGAAGTAGACATGGTGAGTTGCTGCAGTGCATCTGATAGATGGTACACACTGCAGCCACGGTGTGTCGGTGGTGGAGGGAGTGAATGATTAAGGTGGTAGATAGGGTGCCAATCAAGCAGGCTGCTTTGTCCTGGATAGTGTCAAGCTTCTTGAGTGTTGTTGGAGCTGCACTCATCCAGGCAAGTGGAGAGTATTCTATCACGCAACTGACTTGTGCCTTGTAGATGGTGGAAAGGCTTTGGGGAGTCAGGAGGTGAGACACTCGCCACAGAATATCCAGCCTCTGACCTGCTCTTGTTGCCACAGTATTTATGTGGCTGGTCCAGTTAAGTTTCTGGTGCAATGGTGATGATGGGGGACTCAGTGATGGTAATGCCGTTGAATATCAAGAGGAGGTGGTTAGACTCTTCCATGTTAGAGCTGATCATTGTGTGGCATTTATGTGGCGCAAATGTAACTTGCCATTTATCAGCCCAAGGCTGAATGATGTCCAGGTCTTGATGTTAAGGGCAGTCACTCTCACCTCACCTCTGAAATTCAGCTCTTTTGGATCAAGGCTGTATTGAGGTCTCGAGCCGTGTGGTCCTGGTTGTACCCAAACTGAGCATTGGTGAGCAGGTTATTGGTGAGTAAGTGCCACTTGATAGCTCTGTCGATAATACCTTCCATCACTTTGCCGTTGAGTGAGAGTAAACCGATAGGACATTTCGGAAAACCTACCTGACAAAGAGGCTGGAAAATCCAGCAAAGAATCCTGGATTTGTCCTGCTTTTTGTGGACAGGACAGGCCTGTGCAGGTTTCAATATTATCAGTTAGATGACAGTGTTGTAGCAGCACTGGAAGAGCTTGGCTCGAAGTGTGGCTAGTTCTGGAGCACAGGTCTTCAACACGACAGCCGGGATGTTTTCAGGGGCCATAGCCTTTGCTGTATCCAGTGCGCTCAGCCGCATCTAGATATCACATGGAGTAAATCAAATTGGCTAAAGACTGGCTTCTGTGATGGTGAGGACTCAGGAGGAGGCCGATATGGATCATCCGCTCGGCACTTCTAGCTGAAGATGGTTGCAAACGCTTCTAAAACTTGCTAAAACTTGGGGCGGAGCTACCGTTTGCCCCAAACACAGTCATTGTCAGTGAAGGGAGCAGGGCTGAGCCTCCTTAGAAACATAGAAACAAAGAAAATAGGTGCAGGAGTAGGACAATTGGCCCTTTGAGCTTGCACCAACATTCAATAAGATCATGGCTGATCATTCACCTCAGTACCCCTTTCCTGCTTTCTCTCCATACCCATTGATCCCTTTAGCCGTAAGGGCCATATCTAACTCCCTCTTGAATATATCCAATGAACTGGCATCAACAACTCTCTGCGGCAGGGAATTCCACAGGTTAACAACTCTCTGAGTGAAGAAGTTTCTCCTCATCTAAGTCCTAAATGGCCTACCCCTTATCCTTAGACTGTGTCCTCTGGTTCTGGACCTCCCCAACATCGGGAACATTCTTCCTGCATCCAACCTGTCCAGTCCTGTCAGAATCTTATATATTTCTATGAGATCCCCTCTCATCCTTCTAAACCCCAGTGTATAAAGGCCCAGTCAATCCAGTCTCTCCTCATATGTCAGTCCAGCCATCCCGGGAATCAGTTTGGTGAACCTTCGCTGCACTCGCTCAATAGCAAGAACGTCCTTCCTCAGATTAGTAGACCAAAACTGAACACGATATTCCAGGTGAGGCCTCACTAACGCCCTGCACAACTGCAGTAAGATCTCCCTGCTCCTATACTCAAATCCCCTAGCTATGAAGGCCAACATACCATTTGCCTTCTTCACCGCCTGCTGTACCTGCATGCCAACTTTCAATGACTGATGAACCATGACACCCAGGTCTCGTTGCACCTCCCCTTTTCCTAATCTGCCGTCATTCAGATAATATTCTGCCTTCGTGTTTTTTCCACCAAAGTGGATAACCTCACATTTATTCACATTATACTGCATCTGCCATGCATTTGCCCACTCACCTAACCTGTCCAAGTCACCCTGCAGCCTCTAGCATCCTCCTCGCAGCTCATATCGCCAGCCAGTTTAGTGTCATCTGCAAACCTGGAGATATACACTCAATTCCTTCATCTAAATCATTAATGTATATTGTAAAGAGCTGGGGTCCCAGCACTAAGCCCTGCGGCACCCCACTAGTCACTGCCTGCCATTCTTAAAAGGACCCGTTTATCCCGACTCTCTGCTTCCTGACTGCCAACCAGTTCTCTATCCACGTCAGTACATTACCCCCAATGCCATGTGCTTTAATTTTGCACACTAATCTCTTGTGCGGGACCTTTTCAAAAGCCTTTTGAAAATCCAAATACACCACATCCAGTGGTTCTCCCTTGTCTACTTGGGGATTTAGCACATGTTCTGTGTTGGAATGTCTGCGAGCTTGCTGACCCACCACTGTAAATAAGGTCCAGGTCCAAAAGATTTTAAAAACTGATTTAAAAAAATAATAATTTTAAGTTTGTAGGGAATCGATGGTTTGGCATCTAATTTATTCTTCTGAGGGTATCTGACATCAGTCCCCCCCCACCCCCCACCCTTCCCCCGCGCCACTCTTACCTCCCTCCAGCCCAGGATTCTTTGCTGGATTTTCCAGCCGCTTTGTCAGGTAGGGTGTCCGAAATTCCTGCCAGAACTATGCAAATAACGTGCCTTTCCCTTGACTGCACAAACTTTGATGAAGTCAACAATGAACGTTTGCCAATTAAAGCAATAACAACAACAACTTGTGTTTATATAGCACCTTTAATGTAGTAAAATTTCCCAAGGCGCTTCACAGGAGTGTTATAAGACAAAAACATTTTTGACACTGAGCCACATAAAAAGAAATTACGGCAGATGATCAAAAGCTTGGTCAAAGAGATAGGTTTTAAGGAACGTCTTAAAGGAGGAAAGAGAGGTAGCGAGTTGTAGAAGTTTCGGGAGGAAATTCCAAAGCTTAGGGCCCAGGCAGATGAAGGCACGGCCACCGATGGTTGAGCGATTAGAATCAGGGATGCTCAAAAAAGCAGAACTTGAGGAGCGCAGAGATCTCGGGTTTTGTGAGGCTGAAGGAGATTACAGAGTTAGGGAGGGGCGAAGCCATGGAGGGATTTGTTAACGGGGATGATAATTTTGAAATCGAGCCATTGATTAACCGGGAGCCAACGTTGGTCAGTGAACACAGTGATGATGGGTGAACGTGACTTGGTGCGAGTTAGGACACAGACTGCCGAGTTTTAGATGACCTCAAGTTTACGTGGGGTAGAATGTGGGAGGCCAGACAGGAGCGCATTGGAGTAGTCGGGTCTAGAGATAACAAAGGCATGGCTGAGGCTTTCAGCAGCAGATGAGCTGAGGCAAGGATGGAGACGGGCAATGTTATGGAGGTGGAAATAAGCGGTTTTAGTTATGCCATGGATATGTGGCCGGATGCTCATTTCATGTCAAATATGACACCTAGGTTGCGAACAGCCTGGTTCAACCTCAGACAAATGCTAGAGAAAGGGATAGAGTCGGAGGCTAGGGAACGCAGTTTGTGGGACCAAAGACAATGGCATCGGTCTTCCCAATATTTAATTGAAGAAAATTTCTGCTCATTGAGAATTGGATATCGGATAAGCAGTCTGACACATAAAGACCATGGAGGCGTTGAGAGAAGTGGTGGTGAGGTACAGCTGGGTGTCATCAGCGTACATGTGGAAACTGATGCCGTGTTTTCGGATGATGTCGCCGAGGGGCAGCATATATGAGAAATAGGAGAGGGCCAAGGATAGGTCCTTTAGGGACTCCAGAGGTAACGATGCGGGAGTGGGAAGACAAGCCAGTGCAGGTGGCTACAATTAGATAGACAAGAATGGAACCAGGCGAGTGCAGTGCCACCCTGCTGGATGATGGTGGAGAGGCATTGGAGGAGGATGGAGTGGTCAACCTTGTCAACAGGTGCAGACAGGTCGAGAAGGATGAGGAGGGATAGTTTACCTTTACCTTTGTCACAGTCACAAAGGATGTCATTTGTGACTTTGATGAGAGCCGTTTCGGGCATGTACCATCCTGCGGGTTTCCAGGGCCTGAGTCTCTCGGAAAGTGTTCCAGATTGCCGACTGTTCCCAGATGGAGTCGGTAAATTGTCTGTTCTAACCAACATGTTTCATACATGTTTTGTCCATCTGTTTGATGTAATGGGGGTGGAGGGAAGTTTGTATCTTAGTATAGGGGTGGATTTGGTGGAGAGTGCAGCTAGCAGTGACAGTCGCATTAGTATACACGTTTCCATGGAGGCTCGTTCTCCAGTGGGTAGGCCAATAGGTACAGGCCTGGGTCTGAAGTCAGATTCAATAGTAACTTTCAAAAGGGTATCTTGAGTTTGGTCATTTTATCTGTGGCCTCCTGAACTGCTGACCTTTTAGAGGCAGAGCTCTTGAAATATCCCTGACTCAAATATCCCTGAAGCAGCCCCTCAACTATCCTGAGCCCCCAAAACCTGTATGCCTGGAATCTCTGATGGAGGTTTCCACCAATCTCCCACTGGAAGATTGCCAAAATCCCTGCAGAAACAATTAAATAATGTGTGCTTAACTCCTCAAACTACTTCAATGCATCCTTGTATTCTCCTTGAGGTTACATGTTACAACTCTATGCACCTACTTCACAAAATACTTTACACATTTATTTTGCTGAGTTTAAACTCCTTAATTAGGCAAAGGATTGATACTTTATTATTTGTTGTTTTATTAAATACGTTTTATACTATTTTACTCCCCAAAGCTCCGTCCCTGCTTTCTATTGAACACAGAAATATCACGCAAGGGAAAACATCCAGCACAAAATGTGAAAAAGTAACAGTAAAAAAATAGTTGTCCAATAACCACGTATGACTTATTCCTCATTAATCATAGCAATCTGTCAGACATGCCCACACATTGAAAAATGACCAGCCAGAGTATAGTTTCAATCACTTTGATCATGAAGAGTGACACTTACATATTTGTTTTGATGTAGACCCCAGAAAGTATCCCGACCTCTAAAGATATCAAGGAGATACCTGAGGTTACGCTGAAAGGGCACTCATAACCCATTAAGGATAATTATTTTTAGGTTAGCCATAGCCTCAGAACATTCTGTCCACTGCCCTTGTCAACTGTGGTTTCACCTGCTTATTTATGTCATGACATTTTGATAGCAATGGACTCCCTGCTGACTTTGTAGCCCTATGTGTTGACACACCTTCTATCTGCCTCAGGCTTATTATTACATTCAGCGCTGTCCTTTCTACTCATCAACCTCTGACATTTTTGAGATTCCAACTTTACTTCTGTTCTACGACCTTGGACAAATCTCTGGACTAAGAGCGTTTCTATTCAATATGACTCGAGAGCTTTCGGGAGTCCCCATCAATAATATTAACTGGGTCTGGTCTGGTTTTTGGTGTCTTCAATTGCTTTGCTGTTGTTATAAAACAATATTCCTCGAGACCGGAAGTATCACCATTAATTGTTGTGTTTTATCTTTACTGCATTGAAAAGAAGATGATGATAAAATTGCAGATTTAATTGGGTTTAATATGGTTAGCAATGGTAGCATTGAATCATTTTGGTATTCTGAATTAAATGTAGGTTGGAAGTGCCAAGCAAGATTCAATGGTTGCAACTGTCTGTATAAAAGGACATACTGTGGATATCTAAGGGGACATTCATAGTCACAGAAGCATATACTAATGTAGAACATTGTCCATAGTTGAATTTTGGGCAGTATTAAAATTAGAAAAATTGGGCTCAATTTTCCCCGAGCCCGTTTTCTAGCGTACTTACCCGAGTTATGCCGCTTCAGTACTTCAAGAGATGCTCCAGAAAAAAATCTTCCTACTTTCGCTGTTGTTTGACCTCTTCTCTGCAGTCGCACAGCGTGGCCAATCGCCTCCGGGGGTGGAGCCTGCGTTCTGCGCTGGAAAATGTGCCGAGATGTCTGCGCATGAGCATTGTGGAAAAAAGTGACATTCCTGATGTCTCTGAAATGGCCGCACATGTGCAGTAGCATTGTGGTTGAGTTCTCTGCTTGGAGCAAAATCTAGAGAATGAATCCTTCAACAAAAAGTACCAAAACATGAGTGAGAATTCAATGTTCCTTGGATTTACATCATTAGCTACTCCGCTGAGACTGCTAATCCCTACTAACTATAGTGTGCCTTTCAACTGTCCAATATCCAGATAACCCTCGTCACTGTATTCAAGCATACTGGAATAAATCATGTAATCGCCTAGACTTTGGTTGGGGGAGGAATAAATACTATCAGAACGTAGGTTCGGCTAGCAACTACAAGACAGGTTTATTTAACATTAACTAGGTAAAGGAATAATATTTAGTTGAAGCAATACTATTCTTATTAAAATAACAAAACTTCTTTGTTAAACATAAAACTGACCATTGAAACTTATTGTGTGCTTCTTACATGGCTTTACTCGGTCACAAAACCTCTGATTAGCCTTATGCCCCTGATGGCTTTCGGCCTGGGAAGGCAGAAGCCCGGCCCGCACCTATCCCGGGCCCCCACCTTCCTGCCCTGTCTTCAGCCTCCCGGTCTGCTCCCCTGCCCTTAGCCCTGGCCGAAGGGCTTGCCGATGCATTCTCCCACCCCTAGCCCAGGCCGAGTGGCCTCCCGCACCAGCCCGGGCCGAGTGCAGAAAGGTGAATTGGAGTTTGATGCTGAAGTTACGACTTCAATTTTTTATTTCTTATAGAATTGCGGTAATGATTATTTCTTGATTATTTTAATTGTGTGAAGGATGGTTTTGCAAGTCTGTTTCCTCTGAGAAGTGGTGTTTCTATTGAATGGATTTTATTTTTCAACGTCTCATTAGTAGTTTTTGTTTGCAAATGCACTCCGCATTGATTTATTTAACATTGCTAAGGCTTGGTTGGTTCAGGTCCAGGTCCTTTCCGCTTCCTTCCCCTATCCCAGGCCGAATGGCCTCCGATGTACTTAGCTGCGCGATTTCTTTAACTCTCCGCAAGGGTTTTCTCAAGTGGCTACATACGCTGGCCTAAGTAGAAATGGAGTAACTATTAGCTGGCCAAAGTTGCCTAAATGGCCAGAACTGTCATAGGTGGCTGGTAACGACCCCTTTTGAGAAAAAAAAATTTACCTTAAAAAAAACGTAAGTAACGCTGGTGCAAATTGATTGGGGAAACTGGGGATTTTTAAGTTAGGCCAGAAAAAGCAGCCGACTCCAAAAAAAACAGAGCAAATACAGGGGAAAATTGAACCCATAGAGCGGAACTCAACATGGACCTAGTATAATAGTGCAGAATAAAGTTATACATAACATCAAAATTTGTATTTCGAAATAAGACTGAAATGGTGCAGAATTTCCTGGATTGGGGCGATTGGCAACTTTCCCATTGCAAACTTACTCCAAAATTTCCTGGGAAAGTAGTTTTAATACGCCGCAGGGAACATAATAGCGAATCACAGATGTCAGGAGTAGAGAAGCCAATGGTGGATCCCGAAAACCTTCACATGTTACTATAAAAGCTTGCACAGTAAGAGATTTTATGATATTATTTGTTGGATAAAAGTTTAATAAAGCTATTTTTAAACACAATTTTCATTGAAAATGAAATTTTGTACTTTTAAAAGTTCTATTTTTTGTTACTTTACCTTGCTGTCATTCCTTGAGTTTACAGCCCCATGGAGGTCAGTCCATGAAAAGATTGACCTTTGCCATTCCACCATCAGATGCCATGCTCCTCAAGCTGCTCGATTCTATAGCTTTGACATGAGAAGGGTTATAAGGACTGGAGGTTATCACTGTCTGAACAACTGCGCCACCAGCTGCTCTCTGGCTGCCCGGTGGCTGTCAGCGTAGATTCCTCCGAGCGACTAGCACCTTTGGACTTGGAGACATGCAGGTCAGAATCCTCCAGTGCCACGGTCTGCCAAGCCCAGGCTGAGCGCTTCCCACAGTGCAAAGTGGTGCAGTGTGCAATCATTTTGGGCATCGCAGACAATTTGCACATTTAATGAGTGAAACGCCTTCCTATTGATAAATGTGACCGAGTCCTTGAGTGGAGCCCTCAATGCCACGTGAGTGCCATGAACAGACCCCTGCAACCACGGGGAAATATGTGTAAGTTGGTAGCCCCGTCTCTTTGTCCAACAGGGGATATGCCGTACTTGATGAAGTCTGATGCCCTGTGAAAGAGGCCATCTGTTGAATGCAGGTCCGAACAGCCTTCAGCTGGTTTGGCAGAGATCTCCAATGGAAGAAACCGGAGCCATGGATATGGAGGGTGAAGGTTAATTTCATTTCAACTGACAAGGCTCCGTGGGAATTAGATCATGGCTTCAGGTCTTCCTGCAGCATTTCACAAAGGTGCCCAATTGCTACTCTGGGGTGCTTTGGGATGTCTTCAGGTCTCAGCTCATATTCTGCTGAAACCCACATTTCATGCCTTTGTTACATCTAGACTTGACTATTCCAATGCTCTCCTGTTCGGCCTCCCATCTTCCACCCTCCATAAACTTGAACTCATCCAAAACTTTGATGCCCGTATCCAAACTCGCACCAAGTCCCGTTCATCCATCACCCCTGTGCTCGCTGATCTACATTGGCTCCCGATCTGGCAACATCTCAATTTTAAAACTCTCATCCTTGTTTTTATTTCCTCTATGGCGTCGCACCTCCCTATCTCTGTAACCTCCTCCAGCCGTATAACCCTCTGAGATCTCTGCACTCCTCCAATTCTGGCCTCTTCTGCATGCCCGATTTTAATCGCTCTATCATTGGTGGCTGTACATACAGCTGCCTGTTCCCTAAGCTCTGGAATTCCCTCTCTAAACCTCTCCGTCTCGAATTGTTCTTCTCCTTTAAGACACTCCTAAAAACCTCTTTGACCAAACATTTGGTTATTTGTCCTAATGTCTCCTTATTTGGCTCAGTGTCAAATTTTATCTGATAATGCTCCTGTGAAACAGCTTCGGACATTTTACTATATTAAAGGCGCAATATAAATGCAAGTTGTTGTTCAAGCACAGCTTGTGCATGCACAGCTTCTCTGACAGCTGCCGATATGACGTTTATTCCCTGTACACTCTGATGTTAGTAGCAAGCTTGTTGCAGTCTCTGGCCATGGTGCCGCATGCCCTGTGCCTTTGCCTTCTGCTCTTCCTCGTCGATGGTAATACAGAATAGGAGATGCCCTGTGGAAAGGCCAGTGCAATCCTTTGACATTTTTATGCATTGAGAGAGATGGGGCCCTAAAATTATTACCTTCAGACACTTACAGGATGCTGGATGGCAGAATTGTCAAAACAGAAGGGGGATGAAATTGCCCTTTTTTATAGCCCCATTACCGTATCCGGGTTAAGCTAATGGAGCACAATGACAGTATTACCCAGGGAAAGGGGTCGATAGCGCCTCCGGAGAAATTGTCCCGGAGGTTTGGGGGTTATTGTGTCTTTAGCACCGCGCTCCGCGATTTGTGCCCCGGGCTGGTGCACGCACGGCGATTACATCATCGGCGTACAAGCTGACTCCTCACCTCTCCACACCTACCCCTTTGCGCCCTGCAGAGTAAATTACCCCGCGGGCGGCGAGGATGGCACCGACCGATGTCACCGCGAGCTTTGTGGGTCTGCGGACATTAACCACTGGGGCGCTCCTTAAAGGGGAGGCTGTTTGCCCCATGGCCGACCACATTTCTCTGTCGGCGACTCATCTGTCGGCCTGACAGTAACGATTCTCACCTCAACCGGGCCACCCTCCTGCAGCCATCACTCCATTATGGGTGCCGGGCTGTTGGCCCGGTCAAGGGCGTCCCTGGTGGCCCAGTGGCAGCCGCCAAAGGGACTGGAAAGCGCATAGCAGCCCTCCCCTTTAAATGAAGGGGAAGTGCGTTCTGCCACGTCAGTGCAATGTGGAGCATCCGCGTACAGCTGACGTTGCCGGCAGGGTGCTGGGCTTCATAGCGCGACGCCCCGGAAACACCCCTTCACGGAAGCAGAATGCCTCCGATAGCGGTCCACCTCCGTTGAGGGGCGGAAGCGACAAATTCCATGGTGGGGGGTGGAACTTCCAGGCTGGGTGATAAATGCACCGGCCCCGGTAGGTTATCGCCTCCAAACAGGGTGCGGGCAATATCGCCCCCAAGATCTCAGTAACAGAGAAGCAGAAGAAAACCCAGAGATTTCAATTCCAGGCTACAGAGATGAAGCTCCAAAGCATTAATGGTCCTTCCAGGCTGACAGTCATAAATCCTGTCGCCAACAGGTAACCAAGACTCATTTGCACCAGGATTTTTCAGTCCCACACAAGTCTCACTATGGAGACTTGAGGGCATAATCTAGGCTGACATTCTAGTGCAGTGCTGAAGGAGTGCTACACTGTTATGTGCCATCTCTCAGATGAGACACTAAACTGAGGCTCCGTCTCAGGTGGATGGAAAAGGTCCCATGGCACTATTTCGAAGAAGCCCCAGTGTTTTGGCGAATCTTTATTCCTCAACTAACATCACTAAAACAGATTATCTGGTCATTATCACATTGCTGTGTGAAAATTGACTGCTGCATTTCCTACATTACAACAGTGACTACACTTCAAAAGTACTTAATTGACTGTGAAATGCTTTGGGACATCCTGAGATTGTGAAAGGCGCTATATAAATGCAAGTTCTTTTTTTCTTGCTTTGTCGATGCAGAGTGAAAACTAATGTGAATTCAGATATTTTATTTGAGATTTTTTCTTTAATTGGGAGCGGAGTATAACAATCAGCTTTTCACGGTTTCGGCGAGAGTTTCGGCGGAGAGGTGCTATTAGCCCTATACACAACAGCATGGATTTGTCCATCATTTTTTTCTCATAGGAATCACTCACCCATTAAAACATGGCCTCAAATAGATTAAATTTACCGCCGGTGGAAAAGTGGACAGTAAGTGGTCAGTAATTGATTTTTTTTGATCAACTTCGCATTTTTGGGCAGTAAGTGGACAAGCCAGTCATGTGATGAATCACGTTACACATTACCAGTTCATCCACCACACTTACAACCACCTGCCTCATCATGGATCGCCTGAACCCAACTGGCTGGGGTTTTGTGGAGTCTTATGAACATCACGTGACTGGCTAACCTTCTCATAACTCAACTACTTTACAACTATTTTTGTGTCGACAATAAACAAGTACCCTCTGGTTAAAAGGGGGGGGGGGGGGCACACTCCAAAAACTGTCAAACAAGTGCCCCCTTGTTTTTTTTTGAGGGCACTAAAAACACAAATTATACAAGTGCCCTCTGGCTAAAAGGGCGGGGCACTAAATCCGACAAACTTAAACAAATTAAACTTTAGACGTGGTTCAAATTAAAATTTGGTTGCCAGGGGTGATGATGCACTCCAGTCCCTCCGGCGCCCACCTCTCATGGAAGGTCGCGCGCGTACCAGTGGACATCACATGCTCCATCTCCAGGGGCACCCTGGCTCGGATGTAACTGCGGAAGAGAGATCGGCAGTCAGGCTGAACGACCCCCTCGACCGCCTGCTGCCTGGACCAGCTGATTGGCCGTGCCCAGGAGCAGTCCTACGAGGAGGCCTTCCGAGCTGCCCGCTCCCCTCCGCACAGGGTGCCCAAAGATCAGGAGTGTGGGACTGAAGTGCAACCAGAATTTGAGGAGCAGCCCCTTCAAATATTATAAGAGGGGCTGCAACCTCGCACATTCAACATATACATGGAACACGGACTCCTCCAGACCGCAGAAATTACAGGCGGCCTGGGAGCCCGTGAACCGACTTAATAACTTATTGCACAGAACCGCTCCATGCAACACCCTCCAGGCCAAGTCCCTCAACTGTGAGCATACTGACAGGTGCATACATTACATGTGGGAATCCCATGAGATTGGTGGAATGCCGGTTTGACATCCGCTCTATATTACTCTCTGTTGACTTCAATGTAGAGTAAAATTGGGCGGGGTGTAAAACTAGTGCTGCAGCTGACCCAGTCAGTTTCCCGAGAGGTGGATTAGGTTAAAATTTCCCGTGTCCTCTGCACTTCTAAAGAAGTTACGGTAGCAGAGCAGGACTAGCTCCGATGAAATTCCTAGCCATGGAGCAGGAAATATCGAGTCATGATGTTCCAGGCAGCATGATTGTGGGGCAGGCTTTAAGCACCAGTTGGTCTGTTCCTGCTTGTCATTTTCGCATGTTCGGATACCGTGAAAAATTCTCCCAGACAATCCAGTGTGCCTGGGCACAGGCCCAGGAATACGTTCCCTAATATTCGAACTGTGTCCTAAACAATGATTGGCATGTGTTTCGCATTGGCTCTTTGCTTTTGTATTCTATGCCTGTATTTATAAATCCTATGATTTGTTGTACTTTTAATCACAACTTTATCAACGTGTCCACCAGGTTTTAAAGATTTTGACAATTAACTTACAGATGTTCAGAAGAATCAACAGACTACTGATCTATAGATACCTTTCATTATCAGCCTGAGAGAAGGAATTAAGACCTGGAGAAGGCTACTTTTCATCAAAAGCATGTACCAGAAAATTCCGGTCGGAGGCTTCCTGTGGGCAATTGCCTTCCGACTGAAGAATTTTTACAAAAGCACCTGGCGGTCTAGGAGGCACCCTGGATTCCGATGGGGAGGCCTTCTCTTCCCGCGCTGCAAAGCGCGCTCCCGTCCGGACGGTTCCCACGCAGAAGGTGCAGTCACGTGTGACTGCTCAGCTAATCAGGTACATATTTCAGAGGTTCCCAATTAATAGCACTGAGAACTCCATAACTATGAGTTCTCATTGCTATTGATGGGAAAAAAAACAAATTACACAATAATAAAAAATAAAAAACGGACCACACATATTTAAAATTAATTGAATTAAAGTTATTAATGTCTTATATTAAAAAAAATTTTCCCGATTTAAATTTTTTTTTAAATTATGGTTAAAAATAAACTTACCGTAGTGGGGAGGGTTTTAACAATAAAATTTGTTTTTATAATTTTATTGTATCATGTTTTAGTGTGTTTTAAAACACTTGTGCCTGTAAAAGTAGGCTATGCACCTGCTTTTATCAGGCACAAGGTTTTTGAGGACATTTTCTGAGCAAGATATGGGTAAATACCGCAATCTTGCCCAAGCAAGTGTCCTCGCTCCCGATATATATAGGATCTGTCGCTTGACAGATCGGAAAAGCCGGTTTTCAGCGCATGCGAATTGCACGCTGAAAAACGGCTTTTCCGATGCCTTCCCGGGTCCGTAGAAACTTCGTATGGGCCCGGGATGTTGGAATTTCTGGGCCAATATTGTTTGAGCTGTAAAAAAAATCCAGCAGTTAGATGGTTACAATTTTTGAACACAGCCTGTTAATCAAACCTGAATTAAAGTGATGATTAAGAGGAAGTGTTGATATAAGAATTCCTTTAAAAAGGCAGTCACACAGAATTATGATTAGTTCCAACATCCTTTAGATTTTTTCTGTCTCTTTCAGTGATTAATGGATATTTATTTAAACAGGAGTAGTGATGGCATAATTGGCTTCGATGAGTTACTGACCCCAGCAGTGCAAGAGATTTAATTAACATACACACACTATATGATCAATGAAGTACCTTGGGTTAATTATTGCCTGTCAATTCACCTCCTTTTTATTTCCTTCCCCCCACCCCCCAAGCCCCACCGACTCCCACCCAATTTCTCACCTTTTCTTTCCTCCTCTCCTGAAGGTGCTGATTCATACTGGGCATTGTTTCCACTGACAATAGTGGCCAACACTGTTTTACACAAATAGCCATCTTACATGTGTGAACTCAGATAGAGAAGCACACTTTCTAACAGATAATACTGGATTTGGATGAGGAGCACACCACCTTTGATTTTCCTGCCTATCCTAGCCCAAGAGTGTATTTATATAGTGCCTTTAACGTAGTAAACTGTCCTAAGATGCTTCATAGAAACATAATCAGACAAAAATTACTACCGAGCCAAAGAAGGAGACATGAGGAAAGGTGATTAAAAGCTTGGCCAAAGATGTAGGTTTTAAGGAGCATCTTAAAAGAGGGGAGAGGCGAAGGGGCTTAGGGTGAAATTTCCAGAGCTTAGGGGCCTAGACCGCTGAAGGCACGGTTACCAATGGTGGGTCGAAGGAACTGAGGGTGCTCAAGAGGCCAGAAGTTCTTGGAGGGTTGTAGGGCTGAAGGAGGTTACAGAGATAGGAAGGAGTGAGGCATGGAGGGATTTGAACAGGAAGATGAGAATTTTAAAATCGATGCGTTGCTGGATTGGGAGCCAATGTAGGTCAACGGATGCAGAGGTGATGGGTTATTGAGACTTAGGATATGGGTGGTAGAGTTTTGCAGTCCAGCAGTGGGTACAATGATATTCTTAAACAGGCAATAACTGTGCACATTAATTTAAGGAAATTCTAGATCCAAGTAGCTACCTCTGATCCATTATACCTTGCATAACTTATTGCTGTGCATCATCAGCTTTAAAAATAAATTGTATAAAAATGAAAGGACTATATATAAAATAAAGGCCATGCATTTATGAATATAAAAATAATCAGAGTCATTTATTTACCATTTTCATAGAAAAATCAACAGTTGCAGAATTCAATCCTCCAAACCCCTACACATATGAATAAAAACAGAACTTTGCTTATTCAGTCACCATAAATCAGTGACCCTGATAGTGCATTGCACGTTACATGGAATAACTATTGTTAAAATACATCAACTCCTCTGGCTAACCATAGGCATCATCACTGGACATCTGGAGTTCAGAAGAATGAGAGGGGACCTCATAGAAACGTTTAAAATTCTGACGGGGTTAGACAGGTTAGATGCAGGAAGAATGTTCCCAATGTTGGGGAAGTCCAGAACCAGGGGACACAGCCTAAGGATAAGGGGGAAGCCATTTAGGACTGAGATGAGGAGGAATTTCTTCACCCAGAGAGTGGTGAACCTGTGGAATTCTCTACCACAGAAAGTTGTTGAGGCCAATTCACTAAATATATTCAAAAAGGAGTTAGATGAAGTCCTTACTACTAGGGGAATCAAGGGGTATGGTGAGAAAGCAGGAATGGGGTACTGAAGTTGCATGTTCAGCCATGAACTCATTGAATGGCGGTGCAGGCTAGAAGGGCCGAATGGCCTACTCCTGCACCTATTTTCTATGTTTCTATGTTTCTATGTTTCTATATATAAAATCCACCCACCTTTTTCACTATGTCCCTCAATCCCTTACCTCATCAAAAAAAAAACATCTAAATGTCTCTCCAATCCATTCATCCTGCATCTTGATAGACTTTCCCTGGTAACGTAACCCACAACTCTATTGCCATTTTGTTGAAAATTTCCACCTAACTTCCCTCTTTACTCCTAACTTTCTAATTGTTAACTTGCGTCCCCTGATATTTGAATCCTTTGCGAAATGCCTGATCAAATTTATCAATTTGCTCCCCATAAGATTTAATTGGGATTTTTTTTCTCCAAAGGATTTTACAATTTAAATCTTTCATAAAATTATTAAACCTCAAAAGTAAATTAAAGTAAGCAAATTATAATGTATTATTATTATAATATGATTGGATGCCATTTACTCAACAATAGTTTTCAACAGGTATGTAGGCTGCCAGTAGAAATTTCTCAAATAGCACAACACATAATGCAAATGAACCTCCGGATGCAGGAAACCTGCTGTAATTACCCTTTAGGGAGATAGTCTAACTCAGCTTTAACTGCATGCCTGGCAACCATCCAAAACACAGGTCAATGACCTGAATTCCAGCCAATAAAATCCACTCAATGTTATCTTGCAGCATTGTGATGATACAAGCTTGGGAACAGAGCCTGAAAAATAAAGAGAGACATCACCACTCAATTCGACCTAAATTGATAGAGATATAAAATGATGGGCTGTCCACAGAAGTAAAAGTACAGTACATTTGGAAACAGGATACACAATAAATAAACCTGTAGCCCAAAGGTCACCATTTATTGTAGTGGTATAATGGAACCCTTCATGCTTTTTGAATCCTGCAATTTTTCTCTTTTTAGCAGCATTGGTGTAATGAGTATTCTGACATTTTATTGATCAGAAGTACAGCTTGATGCCTGCCTGAAATTCAGCCTTCAAATTATTTTTAAAAACCCTGATTTAACACTTCTAACCTTTACAGTGTGAACAATAATTTGTGGTTTAACCTTTTGAAGATGGCAGTAGCACAAAGATGAAAAAGAAATAAGGCTACAATTCTTTTTAATGACACTGTGATTAAGAACTGTTGTCTGGTATGGTCAGCCATCTGATGTTACTTCATAACATTGTGTTTTAAAACCACTAATAAATAAATAATTTTCAAAAGCCACTGAAGAAGTTCAAGGGGTTCAGCAGAACAAGAAATCTGAGGTAAAATATTTTGTATAAAGTTGCTTTCCACGACCCTGATAGCACAGTGGCAAATGGAATTGCTGGTGTAATACTGAGCCCAGCTTCAATCCTCACCCAGTCTGTGTGGAGTTAAGTTAATTTCACCCAAAGCAACACCTTGGCTGTTACAAAGGGCAACAAAGGGCCCCAATCTAGGGAGAGGAAAAATCAGCCAAGGTTTCGATTCCTGATTTCTATAAAATCAGTGCTGCTGGAAAGTGCAGGTATGGGCAAATAGATTGAGAACAAGATTGAGCTCAGCTGTGGTGCCCCAATAGTCAAATAGCCTGCCACCACTCACTAGCGAAGCTTACATGTAAAGAATCATCAGGCCAAAAATTGCGGCTTCGCCGGGTGTGTACGATGTGCATATGCACCCGAAGAGGCCTCGCAATTGCGGGTTCTCGGCTCGCAATGCGCATGCGCCGAGAACCGGCTTTGCCAACCTGTCAAAATTTCTTTTGACAGATTCAATGTATCCCCGCAGGCAGGACATCCACGGGGCAGAGATTGGGCTATTTAAGCGAATGTGCTTCAAACTCTTACACCTGATAAAAAGCAGGCGTAGAGCCGACTGTTACCAGCATAAAAGTTTTAAAACATAGAAACATTTATTTTAATCACTCATTTTTATATTAAAAACCTTGTCCATTAAGGTAAGTTTATTTTTAACTCTATTAAAACACATTAAAAATATATTTTTTGTCTAAAACATTTAATTACATTCAATTTCAATTAATTTTAAATATGTGAGGTGTTTTTTTAATTTATTATGCTGTGTTTCTTGTTTTGGGGGGTATTATCATTGATAGTAATGGGAGCTCAGAGTTCACATCATCATCAATGAGAATACTACATAGTGATTGGTGGTTCAGGCCCACATGATTCCAAGATACGAATACATACCTGGGAGGACATGTTCCCATGAGCTGCACAGCGAATGGAGACCTCCGACCGCAATCCTACATTCCTCCGGGGCCACCAAGTATTTTCGTAAAAACGTTTCGGGTCGGAGGCGTTTGTGTGAAGGAAGCCTCCGACTGCAATTTTCCCCCCATCATTTCAGGTTGATAACCTTTCATCAGTTCTAATGAAAGGTCATTGACCTGAAACGCATGTTACTGAGCACCTTGGAAGGATAGCAGCCTCAAAGTAGGCATGTTTCTTTGCCAAAGCTTTTTAAATCATCTTGACTTAGCAGTTGGTGATAAGTAGGCCTGGAACATGGCACTGAATTTGGACATCTATAACACGAAGACAGTTATTTAATGTAATTCTTTCCACCATAGTGAAGGCAAATGTCCATCGTATATCTGAAGAAAATTTTTTGAGCCTTTGGTCAACAGCTGCTGGATGACATTACCAGGAGTCTAGGTATGAGAACACATGGTCATACATCCATAGTTTGATGCCTCACATGACTGGGTTTCAGAAACTGCACATCGCCAAGAGTTAGGATTTGTCAGTGGTATAACAATCTATAGTTGGGCATCTGTAAGCCTCAGCTCTTACTGACCTTCAACTAAGCTCTCAAGATTTAAATAAGTGGGGAATGTCTCTATGAGGAGTGAGTGCATTGGTATGGAGAAGTTTCAGTATATTGGTATGGAGAAGTTTCTATCCACCAAAGTGACCAAAAAAAAAATTGGACCCCTGTAGTAGAGTACAATGTATCTTCATGTATGAATTTGCATCTCTGTGATACATTATATTTATCTGCCTCTTGATCTGTTTGTTTCCCTTATCTTTTTGTTGCGACATTAAACCAAATCTGCCCTCTCAAATGGACATGAGATCCCACAGCACTATTTGAAGAAGAGCAGGCAAATGCTCCTGGTGTTCTGGCCAACATTTATCCCTTTATTTCATTGCTGTTTGTGGGATCTTGCTGTGTGAAATTTGGCTGCATGTTTCCTACATGTAAGGTGCTACATTACTGCTACATTAAGTTCATTTCTTCTTTCCTAAGAAAGATAGGCACTGCCTGTTGAGATTCGATGTTTAGGTTAAGGGAAGAGCCCCTCCTACGCAGCAGCGTTACGTGGCCCTGCTCCCAATGCGTCCGCCCTGCTACCATTCCAGAAAGGAAGTGGAGCACTTGACTTATCGCCCCACTTCCTTTTGTAAGAACTCTAAGAAATTTGCTACCTTCCAATCTGCAGAAACCTTTCGAGAATCTATGGAATTTTGGAAAATGACAAGCAACGCATCCACTATCTCTATAGCCAGCTCTTTCAAAACCCTAGGATGTAGGGTCGAGGGGATTTATCGGCTTTCAGTCCCATTAATTTCTCCAGTACTATTTTTTTACTAATACTAATTTCTTTCAGTTCCTCATTCTCGCAAGACCCTAGGTTCTCCATTATTTCTGGGAAGTTTTTTGCGTCTTCTTCCGTGAAGACAGACACAAAGTATTTGTTTAATTTCTCTGTCATTTCCTTATTCCCCATTATAATTTCTCCTGTCTCAGCCTGTAAGGAATTCACATTTACTTTTGCTAATCTTTTCTTTTTTACATACCTATAGAAGCATTTACAATCTGTTTTTATGTCTCTCGCTAGTTTACTTTCATAAAACCATGTTGACTCTGCTTGATTGTATTATGATTTTCTGAATGCTATTACTTCTTTAATAATGTATTCCAGCATTTTCCCAATGACAGATGTTAGGCTAACTGGCCTATAGTTTCCTACTTTCTGTCTCCCTCCTTTTTTGAATAAGGGCATTACATTTGCGGTTTTCCAATCCGCTGGGAACTTTCCAGAATCTAGGGAATTTTGGATGATTTACTTCAGCTACTCTCTTCCTTTTTATATACTTGTAGAAGCTCTCACTGTCTGTTTTTATATTCCTTGCTAGTTTACTCTCAATCTATTTCACCCTCTTTATTATTTTTTTAGTCACCCTTTGTTGGTTTCTAAAATGTTCCCAATCTTCTAGCCTACCACTAATCTTCGCAACATTGTATGCCTTTTCTTTCAATTTGATACCATCTTTAACTTCTTTTGCCACGGATGGTTCACCCTTCTCGTAGAGTCTTTCTTTCTCAATGGAATATATCTTTGTTGAGAATTATGATACATAATCTTAAATGTCTGCCACTGCTTATCTACTGTCTTACCTTTTAATCTATTTCCCCAGTCCACTGTCTTCATACCTTTGCAATTGCCTTTATTTAGGTTTAAGAAACTAGCTTCAGACCCCAAGTTTCTCACCGACAAATAGAATGTGAGATTCTTACATGTTATGATCACTCTTCCCTAGAGGATCCTTTACCAAGAGATCATTCCTTAATCCTGTCCAAATACACATTATCAGATCTAAAATAGCCTGTTCCCAGATCCATTCCACAACATATTATTGTAAGAAACCATTCCGAATACACTCTAGGAACTTGTCCTCAAGGCTACCTTTGCCAATTTGATTTGTCCAATCGATATGAAGATTAAAATTGCCCACGATTATTGCAGTACCTCTCGTACAAGCCCCATTATTTCTTGATTTATACTCTGTCCTACAGTATAGCTACTGTTAGGGGGCCTATAGCCTACTCCCACCAGTGACTTCTTTCTCTTGCTATTTCTTATCTCCACGCAAAATAATTCTACATCTTCAATCTTCTGAGCCAAGATAATTTCTCACTACTGCACTGATCTAATTCTTTATTAACAGATCTATCCCACCTCCTTTTCCTTTCTGCCTAACCTTCTGAAATGTCAAGTACTCCTGAATATTCAGTTCCCAACCTTGGTCACCATGCAACCACATCTCTGTAATGGCTATTAGATCATACCCATTTATTTCAATTTGTGCCATCAATTCATCTATCTTGTTACGAATGCTGCATGCATTCAGATAAAGAGCATTTTAATTTGTCTTTTTACCATGAACATTTTTCCTTACTCTGACTCTATTTGCTAGTGCATTCTTATATTTGTACGTTCTGTCCCTTCCTGTCACACTCTGGTTATCATTACCCATATCGCTACCCCGATACCCTACAGCAGGCGGTGAAGAAGGCAAATGGCATGTTGGTCTTCATAGCGAGGGGAAAATCTGCATAGGTCAGCATGGCCTTCGCATCCATGCGATAATGTATTAGCGCTTCGATAGCACCGGTCGACAGCTCTAACTTGCCCTGCAAAAAGAGACAATTTCGGCTCCTGAAGATCTTAGTAGTCAGAATCAACGATGTATCATCATATCAGCCACTCAGCTTCATCATGCCACGTAAAATATAGATTACTATGAACCAAATCAGAACTTCATGTCGATGCTCCATGGAGTATTTTCTGAAGCATTGCTCGCTAAGATCCTTCCCTGGAAAAATAGCTTCCATTCACTCTGTATCACCAGAGGCCAAAGAGTGGATGACAAACTTGGAAATTGACAGTTAAAGTTGCTTTTTCAAGCTACCATATGAAAGAAGATGTCATTTTAACCCAAAATTTCTCATCAATTCTAATTTGAACATTCAGAATCAAAGTCCACACATTGAGACACCTATACCTACACCAGCGATATCAACAGGTGAAATCCAAATCCCTACAAGAAATGAGAAAGCAGCAGTCTTACAAGTGAGAACTGCCATGGTGCAACATGAAACAATGGCGATAAATGTCCAGCAATAGTGATGCAGATACCAAAACAATCCATGCCATAAAACTGGATCAAGGAAGAGTAGACAAAGTGAAATATTCCAAATATGGAAGATTCCCAAATCTTGGACAAATTAGTTACAAAGTCATTTTGTACAGTTATATCAAAAACTGTGAGTGGCAAATGTGCATATCTGAAAGTACAGTGAGAATCTGTTAATCATATAGTAATGAATGTTTCATATATTAAGGGGCTAAAATTTCCCCTTCCGATAAGGCCTCTAGCCGTCTGAAAGCGACGGCCATGGGGTGGCGCGGAATGGCCACTGACTCTCCGCGGAGGGACCACTATTTTGGAAATTGCCCATCCTCAGGTTTGGAGCGGTGTCTGGGGCCACTCCGCCCATTTTCCTGCTGCGGCATGCACACACCGACCCCTTTCCGACTGGTGGGGACCCCCTCGAGAAATTGCCCCTTTTCAAAATTGCCCCTTTTCAAAATTGCCCCACGGGAGCAGCCCTGCCGCAGGTCGGTGCCCCCAACAGCAAGTTGTCGGTATACCATCCGGCCCAGCCACCCTTAAAGGGATGGGCACACTACCACAGCTGCCATGTTAATTTTTTTTGTCGGACAACTGCCAGGTCGGCCTGACAATTATGCCCCTGGGTTGTTGGCAGCCTGACACCCCTTCTTGGGTGCCAGGCCTCTGGCATGGCCGAAACCCTCCTTGGTGGCGCAGTATTTGCCACTAAAGTCGCTGCAGAATTCGCAGCGGCCCTCCCCTTTAACTGAAGGGGAGAGATGTTGTGATGCGCCAGCACGATGATGTCATCAGCGCGCGCTGATAACTGACAGCCTCGGCTACTCCGCCCCAGCCCCACTTCCGCCCCGCTATTGACGGCCACTTTGCCCCTCCCCCACTTCAGCTCCGATGATGAGGCCACTTCCGCCCCACTCGAAAAAAATCCCCAAAGAGCTGAATTTCGACAGCTAGGCCTCCCCAGTGCATGAGGTGGCCAGAACACATCAAAACCAGTAGGTGTGCCTCGTTTCTGGCGGTGGGCAATTTTGGCCCCTAAATGTCATATATTTGGGGTTTTGTATCTGCAGAATGTTCAATAAGTTACCCATTTAACAAGAACCTTCTCTGGAGAATAAATGGGATGATGGGCTCAATGGGCCATTCTCATTCCAGCTTATTTTATGGTTGTTATCACTATGCTAAATTGAAAAAGTTATCATGATATTCTTCTCCTCCCTCCACCATCACCCAAAACTATTTAGTGCAATGTTGGATAATAGGGTTGGTGCAGGTGTGAGCAAGGATTGTGCTCTTTCAGTGCATTGCACTTTTAGTTTTAAATAATTGTGGAGCTGGTACCATGAGGAAAGTAGCAGGTCAACTATGAGGTTGGAAATATCATATAGTATGTCAATAAGACTGCAATGTTCTCCAGGGTTAGGAAGAAACATAAAAAATGCACACTTGAAGCATTATCAACTCCCACCCTGCATTCAAAAAGTCTCCTATGACTGTACTTTTTCAGTCATAGGAGAAGCCCTACAGGAATGTAAATTATTGTCATTTTATATCCATGTATAATGGACCAAAAATGGTGCTAGAATCAGTGGTTCTGCAACAAAATTATTGACTTAGATTTTGTGGTCGGCAGCATACCTACAGAATACACTGCCAGCATCCGAACTGAATGTAAACTTACCTGATGAGGACCCTCCTTTGCGATCTTGCTGTTTAACGCTGCATACTAGAGTGCAGCATAATGGCTCACATATCCCAGAGATGCAGCGTGTACAGAAGCGTACCTGTGATTGGGTGGGCCAGTCCTCCAATCAGCAAACAGAAGGTCTCACCTTCATTTCTGATCTTTGGAAAGGGAAAAAATTGCAAACCCTCATTACTAGTGCATTCCGGGATAAACATCAAAGGGGTGGAGGGAGGGGGAATTCGGGGCGTTTGCGCCTCCCATTTTCACCCAGGCGTGGTGCCCCTACCGACTCCTGTGAAAGTCTGCGGGAGTTTAGTGACTATGGTAAGCGGTAGTGCCCCGCTCTTACCGGTAGCACCTGCTCTGCTGCGCCAGCGATGACGACATCATTACCGCGTGCAGCAACCCGTTTTCACCCCGGAGCAAAAATTCGATAGCGACCCCTGAAACTGCCCGCGTACCAGGCTGTAGTCCGCTCATGGGGCAATAATTGAAGAGGAGGTGGAGAAGGAAAAAGAAAATGGGCGACTTACCGGTCACGGCCTCCTTGCTAGTCAATCGTGGGGTCCGTGCCGTGATCTTGCAGCCCAGCGCTCCACTTGTGTGCCGGGAAGCTGCCACGGCACCCTGCTCACTGGTGGTCCAGCGATGGCACCGTTTTCTGCCTGCAGCATGACCCTCCAAGCAATTAGGTTTTCAATGTCAGTGCGGATGTTTTGTCAAGTTGGAAATTGACAGATCGCAAGTTCGTGATTTAGCACATGGCACTTGCGCATGTGGAAATCCCAAGCTTGCTGATCATTTCAAAGTCGGTATGGTGGTGTACTCTCACCATCATACCCACCACAAATTCTGGCTCAATATTTTTATTAGTAATTCACTGCTTGTACTGTAAGCATTGTGTCTGTGATTAATTAACAATGCAAATTTTAGCCTGGAGCTAGCTATGAAAAAAGTCAAAAAGTTGGCTTAAATATTAAGTCACAATTCAACTGTGTGACATAGATTTTACAAATCGCAGGATAGGAGCGCATATAAGGATTTAATGGGCAAATTCCCAACTTGCACTTCAATTGTGCAGACTTTGTGCTATGAATAATCATTCATAAAGAATACCTCATAAGTGCTCAGTATTACTGCGTACAAAATGATTTAACCTCTTAATGCCACTTTGCAGCTAGATGTAATCTTTTGGTGGCACACTAGTGCTAAAATGTAATTTTATACCTTGTGCAATCTGAGTCCAGATTCATATTTCCTAAATTTTGAAGCTCTGAATCAAAATGCAAATTTTAATTTTTGTTGAGGTAAAAGAAGGTTAATGAGGGCAGTGCGGTTGACGTTGTGTACATGGACTATCAAAAGGATTTTGACAAAGTGCCACACAACAGGCTTGCCAGCAAAGTTGAAGTCCATGGAATAAAAGGGACAGTGGCAGCATGGATACAAAATTGACTAAGTGACAGGGAACAGAGAGTAGTGGTGAATGGTTGTTTTTCGGACTGGAGGAAGGTATACGGTGGTGTTCCCCAGGGGTCGGTACTAGGACCACTACTTTTCTTGATTATATATTAAAGACTTGGACTTGGATGTACAGGGCACAATTTCAAAATTTGCAGATGTTGCAAAACGTGGAAGTATGGTTAACAGTGAGGATGAAGAAGACATAGATGGGCTGGTGAAATAGGCAGAAAAGTGCAAAGTGATACATTTTGGATTGGAAGAACGAGGAGTGGCAATATAAACTAAAGGTTACAATTCTAAAGTGGCTGCATGAACAGAGAGACCTGGGGATATATGTGCACAAATCATTAAAGGTGGCAGGGCAGGTTGAGGAAGCAGTTAAAAAAGCATACGGGATCCTGGGCATAGATACAGACAAAGAGCACAAAAACAAGGAAGTTATGATGAACTTTTATAAAACACTGGTCCGGCTTCAGCTGGAGTATTGTGTCCAATTCTGGGCACTGCAGTTTAGGAAGGATGTGAAGGCCTTAGAGAAAGTGCAGAATAGATTTACGAGAATGGTACCAGGGTTGAGGGACTTCAGTTACGTGGATAGACTGGAAAAGCTGGGATTGTTCTCCTTAGAGCAGAGAAGGTTGAGAGGAAATCATGATGGGTCTAGACAGAATAGATAGAGAGAAACTGTTCCTATTGGCAGAAGGGTCGAGAACCAGAGGACACAGATTTAAGGTACTTGGCAGAAGAACCAATGGCGACATGAAGAAATGGTTTGGAGGAGCCGTTGCGGGTGACCTTTCGCTCTTGGGCATTGCCATGGTGGCAAGTGGGTTTGTGGGCTGCGCCTTTTCCTCCCGGGTGGTGTGCGACGGTAGGCGACTGCGAGCATAGGCGCAGTTTACTGTTTCTGGCCTGTGGCGGTTCATGTCATCGGGTGCCTGCAATGTTAAACCGATCTGAGGCAGGGGATCATTTACTCTGCGGCTTGTCTATTTCTGTCAGCTGTGGGGACACTTTATGATACAGCGTTCTGGTCCCGGGGATGCAGGCTATAGCATTGGGTAGACTGCTGACCTGTATATGACTGTTAGGTGTACGCCCGCTACATTGGCTGATTGTAATTTGCACCCTACATCGCTCAACAACATTTTGCTCGTTACAGCTGGACTTTTACATTGGTTACCAATTTCAAGCAGTTCATTCAAAAATGGCGGGTTGCTGGCCTCTTTTTAAATGGCCTTACTACTTTTACCCCAATCGTCTTCCTTGTGTGGAACCACATGTCATTGCTCCATTAGCGCCGTACCTCATGGTTTGGACGCCATCTTTTCCCTGTCCATGATGTCGACTGCCGCGTTCTTCTTTCCCAGGGATTGTGCCACTGACGCTGGGAAGGCGCCCTTGGATCCAATCTTCCTCCCCAGGACTCCTGCCACTGAAACCGGGAAGGTGCGTTTGGGTCGTCTCAGACGGATCATCGCCACGCAGTCGGGATGAGCGGTCTGTGCCTCGGGGGCTGCGTGGATCTGCTCTCCGGTGCCTGGTCCAACCGAAGGTGGGGGCTTACTCTGCCTCTGAGCACAGCAGACATCGATCGCTGGAGAGATGAAGTCTTCCCAGTTCCAATTAATCTTCCCCATCCATCTTCTTCCAAGTAGCGCTGGTCCATCACCTGAAACAATCCACAATGGGAAATTGTGCACTGCGCCATCATGGGATACACTTAGATCCACACTAACAACAATTGATATCAGTTCCTTGGTGTAGGTGCACAGCTTTGCCTGAACCGGGACCAGCTTGGGTCATTCAGCTTGATCGTTCCATAGCCTCTCAAAGGCTTCCTAGCTCATTACTGACTGACTTGCTTCCTAGCTCATTACTGAAGACTGGAATGCCATTTATCTCAACTTCCATTATCACTGGAGGACAATCTGTGGTGCAGGTATATACTCCATACGCTTCGTCCTGGGACTGAGCTGCCTTTCTAGCCATCTCCTCATAATCCGCGCTGGATTCACAGCCAACTGCTGACTCCTCTTCCATGTGATGAGTCACAGCTCTTTTGCACATTCACTGGAGGTGGCCCTTTGTGCTGCAGCCTTTACATACATAGTCTCCGAACCGACACTGTTGAGCCATGTGATTACCTCCACAACGCCAGCATGCTGCTACTCGACTTACGTTTGGATCCCTCGGCGGACTCTGTGTTAAAGGTCTCGGGGGCCTGTACGATCTGCCCTGGGCAGATTCACATTCAACAGTACTGCCTGTGAAAGACGTAATTCTATTTAAAGTATTTGCCGGGTTTGAGTCCTGAGAGTGAGTCATCATCTGCTTGGAGCTGCAGCTTGAGGTCATGAACGCCTGGCTGATGCTGATGGCCTTCTGCAGAGTGACGGTGGTTTCGGCAGACAGTAGCCTGTGAAGAAGGGCCTCATGACTCATGTCAATTACGAAGATGTCCCGCAATGCATCGGCGAGGGATACGCCGTATTCACACGGTTCTGTCAGCCTCCTGATTACTTCGTGATTTCCTGGCCCTCGGGGTGCCGGTGTGTATAAAATCGATACCTGGCCGCAAGGATGCTCTCCTTTGGTTTGAGTTGGTCCCAAATTAGCACTTTCAGCTCCTCATATGACTTGGTCATTGTTTTCTCTGGTGCAAGCAAGTCCCTGGCGAGGCCATAGACCGCAGGCCCACAACTGGTCAACAGATAGTTCTGACTTATCTGCCAGCGTGGCCGGATCATCGCCTACCAGGTCGTTTGCTAAGAAATATTGGTCAAGCCGCTCCGTAAAGCTTCCCAATCTTCAGCCTCTGAGAACTTTTCTAATGCACCAACGTTAGTCATTTTTGTGCGAAAGTTTGTAATCTCATCGCCAGTTGTAATGTCTTTAATACTCTTATGAATGACTCCACGAGGTCTAGTATTGTACTTGAGCTGTTGTGACCTTAGTCCCATTTATTGTAACCCCAGAGTGAGGCACAAGCATGGTGGGCAGCCTTTTATACTGGGCCCTGCACACCAATGCAGGTGACATTCAGGTCTCCCACCGCAGTACCCTCTGGTGGCACACCTTATGTGACTGTACAGTTAGTATACATGGTCTACATACATGACATTTACCTTCCCGGCCATACCACTAACCACCTCCTACACAAATATATAGATATGTAAAGAGAAAAAGGTTAGTAAAGACAAACGTAGGTCCCCTGCAGTCAGAATCAGGGGAAGTCATAACGGGGAACAGAGAAATGGCAGACCAATTGAACAAGTACTTTGGTTCAGTATTCACTAAGGAGGACACAAACAACCTTCCAGATATAAAAGGGGTTAGAGGGTCTAGTAAGGAGGAGGAACTGAGGGAAATCCTTATTAGTCGGGAAATTGTGTTGGGGAAATTGATGGGATTGAAGGCCGATAAATCCCCAGGGCCAGATGGACTGCATCCCAGAGTACTTAAGGAGGTGGCCTTGGAAATAGCGGATGCATTGACAGTAATTTTCCAACATTCCATTGACTCTGGATCAGTTCCTATCGAGTGGAGGGTAGCCAATGTAACCCCACTTTTTAAAAAAGGAGGGAGAGAGAAAACAGGGAATTATAGACCAATCAGCCTGACATCGGTAGTGGGTAAAATGATGGAATCAATTATTAAGGATGTCATAGCAGTGCATTTGGAAAGAGGTGATATGATAGGTCCAAGTCAACATGGATTTGTGAAAGGGAAATCATGCTTGACAAATCTTCTGGAATTTTTTGAGGATGTTTCCAGTAGAGTGGACAAGGGAGAACCAGTTGATGTGGTGTATTTGGACTTTCAGAAGGCTTTCGACAAGGTCCCACACAAGAGATTAATGTGCAAAGTTAAAGCACATGGGATTGGGGGTATTGTGCTGACATGGATTGAGAACTGGTTGTCAGACAGGAAGCAAAGAGTAGGAGTAAATGGGTACTTTTCAGAATGGCAGGCAGTGACTAGTGGGGTACCGCAAGGTTCTGTGCTGGGGCCCCAGCTGTTTACACTGTACATTAATGATTTAGACGAGGGGATTAAATGTAGTATCTCCAAATTTGCGGATGACACTAAGTTGGGTGGCAGTGTGAGCTGCGAGGAGGATGCTATGAGGCTGCAGAGCAACTTGGATAGGTTAGGTGAGTGGGCAAATGCATGGCAGATGAAGTATAATGTGAATAAATGTGAGGTTATCCACTTTGGTGGTAAAAACAGAGAGACAGACTATTATCTGAATGGTGACAGATTAGGAAAAGGGGAGGTGCAACGAGACCTCGGTGTCATGGTACATCAGTCATTGAAGGTTGGCATGCAGGTACAGCAGGTGGTTAAGAAAGCAAATGGCATGTTGGCCTTCATAGCGAGGGGATTTGAGTACAGGGGCAGGGAGGTGTTGCTACAGTTGTACAGGGCCTTGGTGAGGCTACACCTGGAGTATTGTGTACAGTTTTGGTCTCCTAACCTGAGGAAGGACATTCTTGCTATTGAGGGAGTGCAGCGAAGGTTCACCAGACTGATTCCCGAGATGGCGGGACTGACCTATCAAGAAAGACTGGATCAACTGGGCTTGTATTCACTGGAGTTCAGAAGAATGAGAGGGGACCTATTGAAACGTTTAAAATTCTGATGGGTTTAGACAGGTTAGATGCAGGAAGAATGTTCCCAATGTTGGGGAAGTCCAGAACCAGGGGACACAGTCTAAGGATAAGGGGTAAGCCATTTAGGACCGAGATGAGGAGAAACTTCTTCACACAGAGAGTGGTGAACCTGTGGAATTCTCTACCACAGAAAGTTGTTGAGGCCAATTCACTAAATATATTCTAAAAGGAGTTAGATGAAGTCCTTACTACTAGGGGGATCAAGGGGTATGGCGAGAAAGCAGGAATGGGGTACTGAAGTTGTATGTTCAACCATGAACTCATTGAATGGCGGTGCAGGCTAGAAGGGCCGAATGGCCTACTCCTGCACCTATTTTCTATGTTTCTATGTTTCTATGTTTCTAAAAAGACAGAATAACATAAAACTGGAAAAGTTACAAAACAGTAAATAAACATGAAAAATATAAAGAAAGAAAATAGGACACAAAACCAGCAGAAGAGAGAGGAGTTGATTTTCATTCCCTTTGCCTCGTGCTAATAAGAACATAAGAAATAGGAACAGGAGTAGGCCATTGGCCCCTCGAGCCTGCTCCGCCATTCAATAAGATCATGGCTGATCTGATCTTGGCCTCAACTCCACTTCCCTGCCTGCTCTCCATAATCCTTGACTCCCTTATCATTCAAAAATTTGTCTATCTCCACCTTAAATACATTCAATGACCCAGCCTCCACAGCTCTCTGGGGCAGAGAATTCCAAAGATTCACAACCCTCTGAGAGAAGAAATTCCTCCTCATTTCCATTTTAAATGTGCAATCCCTTATTCTGAAACTATGCCCCCTAGTTCTAGATTCCCCCACAAAGGGAAACTTCCTCTCTGTATCTACCCTGTCAAGCTCCCTCAGAATCTTATACATTTCAATAAGATCAGCTCTCATTCTTCTAAACTCCAATGATTCTTGGCCCAATCTGTTCAACCTTTCTTCACAAGACAACCCCTTCATCTCAGGAATCAACCTAGTGAACCTTCTCTGAACTGCCTCCAATATAAGTATATCCTTCCACAGTACTCCAGGTGTGATCTTACCAATGCTGTAAACAGCTGTAATAGGACTTCCTTACTTTTATATTCCATTCCCCTTGCAATAAATGCCAACATTCCATTTACCTTCCTAATTAATTGCTGTACCTACAAACTAACTTTCTGTATTTCATGTACAAGGACCCCCAGATTCCTCTGTACCTCAGCATTTTGTAATCTCTCCCCATTTAAGTAATAATTTGCTTTATTATTTTTCCTACCGAAGTGGATAATCTCACATTTTCCCACATTATACTCCACCTGCCAAATTTTTGCCCACTCACTTGGCCTATCTATATCCCTTTGCAGATTCTTTGTGTCCTCTTCACAACTTGCTTTTCCACCTATCGTTGTATCATCTGCAAATTTGGCTACATTACACTCAGACCCTTCATCCAAGTCATTAATATAGATTGTAACTAGTTGAGACCCCAGCACTGATCCCTGCGGCACCCCACCAGTTACAGTTTGCCAACCTGAAAATGACCCATTTAGCTCGACTCTATTTTCTGTTAGTTAGCCAATCCTCTATCCATGCTAATATATTACCCCCAACCCCGTGAGCTCTAATGAAGCAGTAACAGCCTCAAAATGAGTCTTTGTACTAATTGTTGCTCTCCTCTGCTATTATTGCCATCAGTGAGTTTCCTATTGGGAATCCCCCTCCCCACCCCATTTGAGGTGTTCAGAAAAGAAACAAGGAGGACATACAGAGGATTTCCAGGTAGATCAGACTGCAATAGAGGTGTTCTGTTAGCATCTACTGGCGCCCTGCTACTTGTAACTATTGAGAGAGGTGGCCATACCTAATTTTGGTCAACAGTTAGTGTATTTGGAGAATCATCTTCCCAAAGGAAGTCAGGATAGCAGACTTAGAATCATAGAATCATAGAATGGTTACAGCATGCGCCAACTCTCAGCTAGTCCCAATCCCCTGCCCTTTCCCCTTAATGGCACCACTAAGATGTGTGACCACCTGACTAGCTATAATGTTGTATGCTTCCACAGAAGCATTGTGTCATGGAGTGATGGCCACCATCCTCACAGCTACTTCATACACCACTTCCATCATCATCAGCCATTAAACGGGAGGGGGCGGGAGGGGGGGGGTTCAATGATAGGACGCTGCTCAGCGCCGAGCTTACGGCCCGCATCTCGCTGTAGGCAATTAGGCTCATACAGCAGTGCCTGGTCTCCAGTCGCCTGTACCCCCTTGCCACTGGACCAAGACCTTGCTCAGCTAAGCCTGTGTGCAATGGCCACCCCACATTAAAAAAACTCACGCACAGGCATCTTCCACCCTTCAATATGAAGTTCGGGACCTGGAACATCAGGACCCTCATGGACAACTCCAATGGTAGGCTGACTCATGACTTGTCTGCAGACTCATGCCTGCACTTTTGTTCTCCTTTGCCTGCTCTATTATTTCTTAATCCACTGCTACCTCAGCGTTGGTAGACACTGATAATGGGTTGACATAGCTTTTGTCTCCCAGTTGTGACTTTTCCCCTCAACACAAATGAAAATCAGGTGTTTAAAGGGTGGCCACGCTTATATTATTTATTCTTACGCTATCGCCCACAATCAAAATTAATCCCCGAGCATGATCCCCAGGCCCATTTCACCAGCTCAGTTGGGATCTGGAGAATTACTGGCGGCTGGTTTGCTGAGTGAGATGAGGTGTCCTGGCCTCTAGCAAGGTGTATATGTGCTCTACTGGGAGAATCCAAGTGAGGAGAGCAGCTTGGACCTTGGAAAATAATTGGATTGCTCCCTTTTTATAGGGGCAAAAGTGGGACAGAATGAGGAGTTAGGCAAACACCCAGTGGTGGGTAAGCACTGTATGGGGTTGGGGGGCGGGGCAAGCATGCACCAGAGAGACATCTTTAGTGGCACTGACACCATCAGTTCTGTGAAAGTTAGGTGCCCTCCTGCTGACTCCACAAACTCTGGCAGGGTTGGCACTGGAGAGCAACCACCGGGACTGCAGCCCATGGATTTTAATGAGGTCCGCCATTTTAGACAAAATAATCTGATGGATATCAATTAATGCTACCCTCACCTTCATCTCTAGTTAGGCCACAGCTTCAGTACGGCGTGCAGTTCTGGCCACCACATTACAGGAAGGATGTGATTGCACTAGAGAGGGTACAGAGAAGATTTACAAGGATGAGGCCATTCGGTCCATCGTGTCCGTGCGGTGGAGAAAGAGCTACCCAGCCTAATCCCACCTTCCAGCACTAGTCCATAGCCCGGCAGGTTATAGCTCTTTAAGTGCACATCCAAGTACCTTTTGAATGTGATGTGGGTTTCTGCCTCCTTCTGTGTCGTAATTTTCTACGATTCTATGATTCTATCCCCAACAGCTGCACTCACTCAGAGTTTATTTCTGGGTGTTACTGTTGCTTAATTTACCATAATCAGGCAATTAACTTGGTCCAGTGACTAATAATTACGTTGCACGAGAAAAACTGCTGACAGTAAGATTCGAGATAATACTTTTTATCCAATGAAAGACAATGGTAAACGTAATAATATACCATAAGACTTTCATGTGGTCATAAAAGACTTGAGATTGTTCAGACCTTGAGATTACAGTGTCAAGGTGGTATCATTACTACCTGCAATTCGAGGTCTAGCTTTGAAATCCTGGTAATTTGATGATAGGCTCTTCATCACCTCAAGCACCCTAACCTCCACCTCCACAGCCACCTGCACACATCACCCAACAGGGCAAAGGTTACACTGCTTACGGTTAACTTGGAAATATTCTTGTGATCATTCTCCTCTGAGCTCTTACAGTTTGCATATGAAATCCAGTAATTAAGGAAAACATACAGGTGATCTATTGTATTGCTGTGTCATTTATAGCTGTGTTGCATTAACACTGTTAAGAAGCATGAGTATATCCAATTCATGCTGTGGTACTTAAAACAATGTGGTGAAACAATTAAAGAAGCTAATAGAATGCTGAGATATATTGCCACAAAAAACAATACAAGTTTCTCGAAGTTATCCTACAGAATTGAACACTGTGGTTTGACTACTACAATGCAATAGTCAAACCACACTTCAAATGCAGAAGTATCAGCTGTGGGTCAGTGGGTAGCACTCTCACCTCCGAGTCAGAAAGGTTGTGGGTTCAAGTCCCACTCCAGGGACTTAAGCACAAAAGATCACGGCTGACAGTGCATTGCTGGCGGAGGTGCTATCTTTCGGATGAGATGCTAAACTGAGGCCCCATCTGCTCCTTCTGATGAACGTAAAAGATTTCATGGCATTATTTAGAAGAAGGGCAGGGGAGTTATTCCTGGCTTATGTTTATCACTCAATCAACAAAGCAAAAAAAAATTATCTGGTCATTATCACTGTTATGTTCACAATAAAGTATTGTAACTGAGTACTGTAGACATGGAGTAAGTATGACCTTAGTGCTTTTATTTGTACTCCAGAGTGCTGATACAGCATGGAAGGCCTGCTTATATACAGTGCCAGCATCCCTTGGGACTCCAACAGGTTTGCCCTCTGGTGGTGGTATAATACTGGTTACATAGGGTTATGTGCATAACATACTCCCTCCCAAAGTCAATAGTACACTTATTTACAGGGTGAGGCGATCTGGGGCCTTTCACTCCCTAATCGATTGTCTCGGTACAAATGCAGGTGTGGGTGAGTTGGTTGGTTCTTCGCTGGGCTGCTAGGGATGGTGAGTTCAGCTTCGTGACCAACCGTGATGTCAGTTGCCACTTGTGTGTGTCGGAGGGTCGAAGTTGGTGGTGTCCTCTTCAGGTTGCTTGTGGCTGTCTGTGAATCGCAGTTTGGTTTGGTCCAAATGCTTTTTGCAAGTTAGTCCATTTCAGAGTTTGATCTGAAACACCCTACTCCTTTCTTTGGCTATGACAATGCCAGCAAGCCATTTGGGACCATGTCCATAGTTGAGTACAAATACAAGGTCATTGACTTCAATATCGCGTGACAAATTTGCAAGATCATGGTACATGCTTTGTTGATGCCGCCTGTCCTCGACGTGATCATGGAGATCAGGGTGGACAAGAGACAGCCTTGTTTTGAGCGCCCTTTTCATGAGCGGCTTGGCTGGGGGAACCCGATGAGCGAGTGGGGTCTGTTGCGGTAGCTGAGCAGGACTCGGGTCAGGCGGGTCTGCAGGGAGCCTTCCGACACGTGTTTCAAGCTTTGCTTGATGGTCTGAACTGTCCGTTCTGCCTGGCTGTTGGATGCGGGCTTGAACGGGGCAGATGTGACATGCTTGATCCCGTTGCGGGTCATGAATTCCTTGAATTCAGCGCTGGTGAAACATGGCCCATTATCACTGACAAGGACATCAGGCAGGCCAAGTGTGGCGAACATGGCTCGTAGGCTTTCGATGGTGGCAGTGGACGTGCTTATAGACATTATTACACATTCAATCCATTTTGAATAAGCATCCACAACAACCAAGAATATTTTGCCTAGAAACGGGCCAGCAAAGTCAACGTGGATCCTAGACCACAGTTTGGAGGGCTATGACCACAAACTTAGCGGTGTCTCTGGGTCCATTGCTCAGTTGAGAGCAAGTGTCAGGTCTAACTTGGTGAACACCTTCCCTCCTGCCAGTGTCGCAAATAGGTTGTCTGCCTTGGGTCGCGGGTACTGGTCCTGCAGCGAAAAATGGTTAATCGTTACTTTGTAGTCCCCACAAATTCTGACCGTGCCATCGCCCTTGACGACCGGAACAATCGGACTGGCCCACTCGTTGAACTCCATTGGCGCGATGATGTCTTCTTGTTGCAGCCTGTCCAGCTCAATCTCCACGTTCTCTCGCATCATATATGGCATCGCCCATGCCTTGTGGTGGATGGGTCATGTACCGGGAACCAAGTGGATCTGCACCTTCGCCCCCAAGAAACTTCCGATGCCTGGCTCAAACAACGATGGAAACTTGCTCAGAACCTGGGTACATGAGGCGTCGTCAACGGACGAGAGCGCTCGGATGTCATACCCGTTCCAACGGATTTTCCCCAACCATCTCCTGGTGGGAGTTCGTGCACTGCTCCATCATAGGAGACCTTTACTGTTGCGCTGCCAATTACAGGGATCAGTTCTTTGGTGTAAGTTCTCAGCTTGGTGTGAAAGGGGCTAAGCTTGAGCCTGTGTGTCTCGTTGCACCACAGCCTGTGGCTCATGATAGACTGACTCGCACCCATGTCCAGTTCCATGGATACTGGAATTCCTTTCCAGTTCGATTTTTAACATGATCGTTGGACATTTCATGGTGAAGGTGTGTACCCTGTACACTTCTGCCTCCTCGGTTCAAGTCTCTAGTTCAGCCTGATCCGCCATGGATCGATCTTCCTCTGCAGCGTGGTGGTTTGCAGGGTTTGCAGCTCGTCTGCACATTCGCTGGAGGTGTCCCATTGTTACACAGCCTTTGCACGCATAGTGTTTGAAGCGGCATTGATGGGCTCGATGATTACTTCCGCAGCGCCAACAAGGTGTTAACTGCCTCGCATTAACGTTTGATGGCGGATTCTGGGTTATCTGAGGTCATGCAGCTGAGGGCATGTCCGTTCTGCCATATGCATTCCTGCCTGAAAACGACATTACTTTGTGTACAGTACTTGCCGAAACCTCTTTATGCTGCGAAATTTGTTTGGTATTATCGCTGGTGGACATAAATGCCTGGGCTATCGTTATGGTTTTGCTCAGGTTCGGTGTTTCAACAGTTAATAGTTTGCGAAGGATAACCTCATGGCCAATGCCAAGCACAAAAAAGTCTCTTAGCATTTGCTCCAAGAATCCATCGAATTCGCAATGTCCTGCAAGGCGCCTTAGTTCGGCGACGTAGCTCGCCACTTCCTGGCCTTCAGACCGTTAACATGTGTAAAATCGATACCTTGCCATCAGAATGCTCTCCTTCGGATTTAGGTGCTCCCGGACCAGCGTACACAGTTCTTCATACGATTTGGTTGTTGGTTTTACCGGAGCAAGAAGATTCCATAGGTTGTTGCCCCGCAGACGGTGAGGAGGATCGCCCTACGTTTGGCAGCGTTCTCATTTCCTTCCAGCTTGTTGGCCACGTTACTTTATATTGGTTACATAGGGTTGCATACATAACAATGTGGGAGCTTGCTTGTGCACAAATCGGCTGCCATGTTTCCTACATTACAACAGTGACTACACGCCATAAGTACTTAGAATCATAGAAATTTACAGCATGCACAGAGGCCATTTCAGCCAGCCAACCAAGAGCTATCCAGCCCAATTCCTCTTTCCAGCTCTTGTTCCATAGCCCTGTAGGTTACGGCACTTTAAGTGCACATCCAAGTATTTTTTAAATGTGGTGAGGGCATCCACCACCCTTTCAGGCAGTGAATTCCAGACCCCCACAACCCTCTGCGTGAAGAAGCTTCCTCTCAAATCCCCTCTGAACCTTCCACCAACTACCTTAAAACTATACCCCCTCGTAATTGACCCCTCAACCAAGGGAAATAGGCCCTTGCTATCCACTATATCCAGGCCCCTCAAAATTGATTTATTTTTAGGTTAATTTTCAACTTCACTATCTGGGTGGTAATCCATCCCATTGCATCGTCCAGCCATTGCATAAACCACTTTATTTGCATCCCGAAAATCAAGTGGGTTCTAGAATAAGCAAGTAATCCACTCCTCCAGATTAGCGTACAAGTGGTGAGGTTGAACATTGATCCTGCTGCATTCTGTTCTGATCATCACTCCTCAGCAACATGCAGCGGCATTGGAAAAGACACATTGAAAAGGGTTCAAAAAATAGCACAAAGACTCCAAACGACCAGTTTTCTGAATGTGCACTCGCAGCCAGTGAGGCTGAGTGCCAGAGGCCCAAATGATAAAAGGGATGTGATATCAGAAAATATGTGATAAAATTAAGTTTTACAGTCTAGAAAGAAGACGGATAAAGGAGAGCCACATGCAGGCATGTGAGATATTAACTGGTATTAATAAAGTGAACCCATATATTACTTCAAACTCTTAAATTCAAGAAAAGAGGACCAAATACGTAACAACGATAACTTGCATTTACATAGCATCTTTAACGTAGAAAAATGTCATCAAGCACTTCAGAGAGTTGTGATCAGATGAAAATGGACTCTGGGACTAGGAAGGAGATTTTAGGAGGGGTGACCAATAGCTTGGTCAAAGAGATGGAGAGGCGGAGAGGTTTAAGGAGGGAATTCCAGTGTAGGGTTTAGACAATTATATCCATGGTCACCAATGTTGGAGCAAAGGGGCGGGGGTCAGGGTGGGGGTTGGGGCGGAGAGAAAGTAGAGGCCAGCATCAGAGGACTGGAAAGTTCAAGGGGCTTACATAAGAACATAAGAAACAGGAGCAAGAGTAGGCCATTTGGCCCTCAGGCCTGCTCCGTCATTCAATAAGATCATGGCTGTTCTTCTACCTCAACTCCAAAATCCTGCACTATCCCCATATCCGTTGATTCCCTTAAGATCCAAAAATCTAGCAATCTCTATCTAATATACTCAACACTTGAGCCTTCACCACCCTCCGGCATAGAGAATTCCAAAGATTCACCACCCTCTGAGTGAATACATTTCTCCTCATCTCAGTCCTAAATGGCCGACCCCTTATTCTGAGACTGTGGCCCCTGGTTCTAGACTCCTTAGACAGGGAAAACATCCTCCCTACATCTACCTTGTCAAGCCCTGTAAGAATGTTGTATGTTTCAATGAGATCACCTCTCATTCTTCTAAAATCTAGAGAATATAGGCCTAGTCTGCTCAATCTCTCTGCATAGGACAATTCCCCCTTTCAGGAATCAATCTGGTGAACCTTCATTGCGCTCCCTCAATGGCAAGTATATCTTTCCTTCGGTAAGGAGACCAAAACTGTACACAATACTCTGGGTGCGGCCTCACCGGACCCTATATAATTGCAGTAAAACATTTTCACTCATGCTCAAAGGGTCTTGTAATAAAGGCCAAAACACCATTTGCTTTCTTAATTGCTTGTTGTACCTGCATGTTAACTTTCAGTGATTTGTGTACAGGGACAGGAAGGTTGTAGGCAATGTTCCCTCTAAGCTGTGCAGCCATGCAGCCATGCAGTAATGGAAAAGGTCCTGTGCAGGCTACTCACTGGCTTCACCATTGTAAATGATGCGCATGTGCAGATAGTTAAAGGGACCGTGCATTAAAAGAAACAGGCACGCAGAACAAAGCACAGCTTACAGGAAACATTGGTTATAGGGCTGGAGGAGATTACAGAGAAATGAAAGATCAAGGCCATGAAGGGATTTAAATGCAAGAATAAGAATTTTAAATTTGAGGTTTTGGGAACTATAGTAGGTCAGTGGTGGTGGGTGAGCAGGACCTTGAATACTGGCAGCAAAGTTTTGGATAAGTTGAAGTTTGCGGAGGGTGAAGAATGGGAGGTTGCCGAGGAGAGCATTGGAATAGTTGATTCGGGAAGCGACAAAGACATGGATGACGGTTACAGTACCAGATGGGTTCAAGCAGGGCCGGGGGCAGCCAATACTGTGGAAGTGGAAGTAAGCGGTCTTTGTGATGGAGAGAACATGAAGGGGTTGGAAGTTCATCTCAGAGTCGAATAGGACACTGAGATTTTGAGCAGACTAGTACAGCCTGAGGCAATGGCCGAGGTGGCGGTATGGGGTGTTGGGGGTGTGCGGGGGGGGGGCGGGGGGGAGGGTGTGCACGGTGAGAGAATCAGTGGCAAGGGTATTAAACAGACTCTATTTATTCCCTCTATCTTTTTTAAAATTCTAATCAATTCTTTCTAAGCCTGTGTTTCTTCAAAAGTAAATAAACCTAACTGCTGAAGCCTATCCTGATAACTAACAACTCTAAAATTTGGTAACATCGTGGTACAGGTAATCCTCCTTGCATCCTTCTAGAGCCTCATTATCTTTCACCATGTGCAGGGACCAAAACTGGATGTAATACTCCGAATGCAGACGTACTGACACCTTGCATACTATAAATGCAGTAGTCTTCATTTTGCCTAAGCAGAACCCTATTTGCTTTCCCTATCGCCACCTCACACTGCTTGAGTACCTTTAACAAATGATCAACTATCACCCCTGGTCTCTATCTTCGTATGTTACCTGTAACAAGTACTTTTATATAAACATGCCTGGAGTTTGCTAACCCAAAGTACATGAGATTGTAACTGCCCACATTAAACGACATCTACCATAAAAGGGCCCATTCACCTAATTTATCTAATTTAGCCTGAAACCGATTGATTTGGTCTGAATTATTAACCTTTTTGATCATTTATTTTATTATCCATGAATTTAAGAATGGTTTAAATTCAGCCTTCCTCTAGATTATTGATAAAATTAATGAATAACAATGGTCCAATACAGGGATCTGTGAAACTCATCTGCAATCCTGAAGCTATATTTTTTATTTTTAATCTGCTCTTTTCAGAATTGTGTCGTAATTAGCAATCACTGTGCTTGTACTATAAGAGCATTATCATTACAAACCAAAGGTTAATGTATGAAATCATATTAACCTGTTGAAATAGGAGCCATTTTGTAACTTTAAAAATTATGGTTAGGCAATTGAGATGTAATATTGTTAAATAGACTCGTTGCACTTGAAAAGTGTAGAGGTATAAAGGGACCTTGGAGTGCAGGTCCACAGATCCCTGAAGGTAGCAGGCCAGTTGATAAGTTGGTTAAGGAGGCATATGGAATACTTGCCTTTATTAGTCAAGGCATGGAATACAACAGCAAGGAGGTTATGCATGAACTGTATAACACACTGGTTAGGCCGCAGCAGAAGTACTGTGTGCAGTTCTAGTCACCACATTACAGGAAAGATGTGATTGCACTGGAAAAGGCTGCAGTGGAGATTTACAAGAATGTTGCCTGGACTGGAGAATTTTGGCTATGAGGAAAGATTGGAGATGCTGGGTCTTTTTTCTTTGGCACAGAGGAGGCTGAGGGGTAACCTGATTGAGGTGTATAAAATTATGAGGGACCTGGATAGCGTGGATAGAAAGGGCCTGTTTGCCTTGGCAGAGGGGTCAACAATCAGGGGACATAGATTTAAAGTCACTGGGGGGAGGTTTAGAGAAAATACGAGAGGAAAATTTCTTCATCCAGACGGTAGTGAGGATCTGGAACTCATTGCCTGAAAAGGTGTTAGAGGCAGAAACCCTCACCACATTTAAAAAATACTTGGATGTGCACTTAAAATGTCGTAAACTACAGGGCTACGGACCAAGAAATGGAAAGTGGGATTAGGCTGGTTAGCTCTTGGTCGGCCGGTGCGGACACAATGGGCTGAAATGGCCTCCTTCCGTGCTGTAAATTTCCATGATTCTATGATTCTATGTTTCACTCATAGGTAAGTGTCATGTATGCATACAAGCTCCCAAAGCAGCCAAGCACTTTTGTAATTGACCTCTCATCCCCTATTCTATGTGCTGTGGCACCATTCCATACAGCACCGATTTTGAATTGCTTTGTTTAGCTTCCATTCCAACTGAATTATGACTTGTAATTTAAATTCAAAGCAGCCCATTCACTGATGCTAATGTTATTTTGATGTTTACCTGATCATGTACATTTTATCAAGCTCCACAGTAGCACAATTTGTATTATTTCATATTTTGATATTGTGCATTAATTTATTGTATATTAGAAATACAATTTTGTTATGCTCGCCTGAACTTTCAACTTGAACGCAATAAAGTTGCTTAAAGTAGGGAGTTGACTTAGCTCACCAGTCCTGATTTTTTTGTTATTTGAGCAGATGGACTTAAGAGAAACTATTCATTATTGTGGCCCGAAATTCATCGACATACCGCCCACTACCGCCCGCGTACCACCCGCTTACAGCCCAAAAATAAAATTTTGGTGAAAAATACCTACATACCACTGACAGACCGGTCGGTGGAATATTCATCATTGACATACCACCGAGCGGTATGCACACCGTCCGCCATGCAGAACCGTCGCATAACGCCCAAAAAGTCCGATTTTCATGGCATACCACCGACATACCACCGAAGCTGCATACTGTTCTGGAAAAGGTGGTTTTACACAATGTTAAGTGGGTGGGAATGGGTGGTAGTGCTCGGAGCCACCATTTTGAAATTGGGAACAGTCAACTAAAGCAGCACCTCAGTATTTCTGAGGTGAACAGTGACTTTACAGTGCGATTTACAGTGAGAAACATATTTTTATTGGTACTGAGTAAATTATTAATATCAAGGGCATTTTAGTTATATTTTTTCATTGAAAAATTTTCTGGAGATTTAAAAAGAATGGGGCCTATTCTACCTCAGCCTGTATTGCTGACTACCTGTCTAATACAGGATCCAGATGGGACAAGGTTTATTGAGCAAAGTTATCAGGGTAATGGAGGAGGTCACAGACTGATGATAGGAGGATGAGGCCTTACCTGCAAAGGATTTTCAGGGAGAAGCGCTCATACTTGGACCTGACTGATCGACAGTCCGTTCGAAGGATGCATTTCCGAAAAGAGGTGAATAATGAGATTTGCCAGCTCATTAAGGAGAACCTGCAGCCCAGTACCACCAACATTACTGCACTCTCTGTCGAGATGAAGGTGACTGCAGCACTTTCCTTTTATGCATGCGGCTCTTTTCAGGCATCAGCTGGGGACATATGCTGCATTTCTCAGTACGCTACTCATCGCTGCATTCGACAGGTAACCAAAGCACTGTTTGCAGGCCGGATGGAATTTATAAACTTCCCAATGACCAGGGAGGCACAAAGTGAAAAGGCTTTGGGTTTTGCACACATTGCTGGCTTCCCCAAGGTGCAGGGTGATGTTGACTGTACCCATATTGCCTGCAAGCACCATTACAGGAGGCGGAGATGTACCAAAACCATAAGGGTTTCCACTCACTCAACGTGCAGCTCATCTGCGACCATATACAGCGCATAATGGCAGTGAATGCCAACTTTCCAGGGAGCATCCATGATGTGTATATCTTGCAGGAGAGCACTGTGTCTGACCTGTTGAAGTCTGAGCCACAAGGTAAATACTGGATGCTGGGGGACAAAGGGTACGGCCTCGCCACCTGGCTCTTGACCCCCCTGTGGAACCCTCAGACAGAAGCCAAGCAACGATATAGTAAGAGCCATATAGCCACATGTAATATTATCGAAAAGACAATTGGATTGCTGAAGCTGCACTTTCGATGCTTGGACCACTCAGGAGGCAGGCTGCAATACCACCCTGAGCAGGTTGCTCAGTTCACAGTGGTGTGCTGCGTGTTGCAGAATTTAGCAATCATGCGGGGACAGGAATTGCCACAGAGGACTGTGGGACCATCTGAGGAGAGAGGAAGAAGAGGAAAATGAGGGAGGGGGGGAGGATGAGCAGGAGCTTCCAGATGAACCCATAGCACCACCCCCGCCCCCCCCCTCCACCCCCAACACCTCAGCGAAGGGCACACAGAGCGTATGCCACTGCAACATTGTTATGTCAGCAGCTCAGAAATGAACGCTTTACTTGAATGTGGAGAGTTGCATTTTGGGACCCTGATGACTGTTACCCCAAAAGTTTGACACTGTACAAAAGTGCTTAAGTTCAATTCAAATGTTTATGTAAAAATGTAAAAAATATACAACAATTTTAAAACTTTGTTAATAACTATAAAACAACTGTAACAACTTCAACAACATTAATAACAACTTTAACAAAACTTTAATAACTTGAATAAACTTTTAAAAATCAAACTTCAATTATTAAATGAACAATTACAACAAAAGACCATTTACTGTCCTCGACCTTGACCTCGACCATGTGCTCCACCACACTTCAGACTCACTCCCCTTTCTTACTCCTGCCCTTCCCTTTCCCAATGCCCCTGGGTCCGGACCTTCCCGCGGTGGTACCAAGCCGGTGTGCAGCAGTGCACCCCGAGTGCTGTTGCTGTCATTGGGGGTCAGACATTGTAGGCGCAATGAATGAGGCCTCAGGAGACGCTCATGATGTGGAAGGCACGGCTTCAGAGCTAGAAGCTGCTGGCAGCTCCTCACCCTCAGGTGCTGTCGACCCGACTACTATGGCACGGGGGGATTCCACGCCATGTCTCGATCCCGTCGATTGCCGCATGGCATCGATGGAGTCGGCGGTTCGCTCCATCGCGGTGATTAGATGCAACATATCCTCTGACTGCTGTTCTGACAGAGCCACGATGTTTGCGGCTATCATAGCCATGGCCTTGAGCAGCTCTTGACCTATGTTGACGCTGGCCTGTGACAGACGCATCATGTCCTGGTACATGCCCATCTGTCGTACAGCAACCGACCTTTCCTGCACCAACCTCCATCGCTGCAGCAAAGGGGGTGCATTGCTGCACCCTGCTTGGTCCCCTCAGAGGAGGCATGGGGGAATTCCCTGAATATAGACTCGGTGGTGGAGGATGTTCTAGCTGGCCCACATGGAACTGGTGTATCCTCCTCCGTCTCCACCTCCACTTGCTCCAGGATCAGCGGCACTTCCTCTTCCTCTTCTCTTCCTCTTCCTCTTCCTCATCTCTGCCAGGGGTGAAGTCAGGAGAGGGCTGGACGACGCAGAGGTGGAGGCAGTGGGTCTGTCGTCTGGTCTCTCTGTGGAGGTTTGGTCTGAATCGTCCGAGTCTGGAAGTACAAAACAACATTTAAAAATGCTTGGCACCAGGAGAGGGATCAGGGTTACATGAGTACATAGTACAGTGACTTAGCGCAGTCTTACTTAAATGTCCACCACTGCTGCATTACTGCATTACGTATTGTAGACAGATAATACATATATGCATTGCGTTACATGCCCCCAACATTGCAGTACATCACATGAGGCCAACATTACAGTTACATTTGACATGACAGAACCGCAACATAGACCAGGGATTATATTCAACTTAACATTCTGTGTGAGTGGGTCAGCTCCAACATCGGTGGTGGCTCGGTTGCTATCCCCGACCAGGATCAGGGCACAGATCTCCATCTCTGTCAATAGTTCTTGGATTGTGGGTCCTCCCCCCATATGCCGCTGATTGACTGATATTGCAGATGTCTTCTTCTGCAGAAAGTGAAATAAATGAAAGTAAAAATCTTCAATTCATTTAACATCACAGACACACAGGGTCATACACACACATACACACACACATTAAAACACTGCATTGATCCTCTTGTCATTGTCTGAAAGCACAAATACATCGCCGTAACCTTAAGATAAATAACATCATCCGTGTGACACTGAACCGACATTTACATGGTACGTGGCACATGGGGGGGTGCATAAATAAAATCATTACTTACTCTTGCTACCCTCACCAGGTCCATCTCTTACGGCACCTTTCCTCGATGCATACCATGGTACTTGTGTTTCCCCCACAAGTACTATGGTATGCATCGAGGAAAGGTCCCTAAGATCTAGTCCTATATTCTGTTATCTTCCTTTGGGGGGAGCTTTCAACGACCACCCTTCGTTGGCTCGGAGTATCTCTCCGTGATGTTCTCCAGCAGGGCAGGTAGCTCCGTCTCGTCGAAGGTGGGCGCCTTCAACCTCCCGTCTTTCTCGATGTTCCTGCGCTTCAACTTTTTTTTGAGCATTTCTGTTATATTTATATTGTTATGATTTTTGATTTCTAAAGTATGTCTTATTATTGTTATTACTGTATAATTATTATTTGTTATGAATATTTTTTAACTCTGCAATCTGTGATTAAACCAATTGACCCTCGAATTGCTTGCTGTTCCTTCTCACTCTCTCTCCCTGACCCCCGAAATCACGGGTAAAAAGCTTCTCTGAAAAAAACGGGGGAAAAAAATCGGGCATGCGCAGTTCAGTGCCACACCGTCCATCAACAAGAATGTCGATCTGGATCGACTACAATGTTACCCCACCCGCTACATACCGCTCGCAAAGCGCCGAATAAAATCCACCAAAATTGCGATCTTCGGTCTCGGCGGTATATCAGCGATTTGAAACAATGCACCACCAGCATACTGCTGAGAAATGGGCAGACCTTATGTAATGACCAATTTCGGGCCCATTCTGTGTTGTGGATTCCAAAAGTAATGCAAAAAAGATAAAACTGTATAAAATTTCCAAAACAGATGAAAGATGTGTACAGTATTGTAGCGCTTACATTATTGGACCAGTAAATCTCACCATGGCAGCTTGAGAATCTGAATGCAGTTTAAAAAATCTGGAAATAAAAGAAAATATGGCACTGTATCATGTCCCTCAGGGAAGGAAATCTGTCAACCTTATCTGGTCTGGCAACCTATGTGACTCCAGTCACACACCGATGTTGTTGACTCTTAACTATCCAAAGTGATCTAGTAAGTCACTCCATTCTATCAAACTGTTACAAAGAGTAATGGTTCAGAGGGCCTCCAACTCCACCTTCCTCAACTAGGAATAAGCAATAAATGCCAGACTTGCCAGCAATGCCTACATCATGAGAATGATTTAAAAAAAGTAAACAGGCTATTTCTTCACGTGCAATTATCCTGTTATGAACCTGTCTCAATATATGTATTTGCTTAAATTAAGCTGTTAATATTTGCTGAATCTTTGTGCTTCATATTTATAATAGTTATTTTAATCTGGAGCTTCTGATCTGGTTTGATCCAAGCATTCCAAAGTGATTTGATAGCAAAGCACAGGACTACGTACAATGCAGCAAGGAGATTGCTGCAAATACGATAATTCCAAAGGACACAACTCGGCACAAAAGTTTCCTGGTCATAGGGGAGATGGGTCACTTGAGGGAGAAAACAGTCCTGTACAACCTGAAATTGAAGCAATCTTTGAAAATCAATAGGGAGTAATCATTGGACATTACATACAGATAGCAGTGATTTCTCAAGCAGTGAAGACCAAACATGTCCTTTACTCAAACTATCCAATAGTTTGAAGTTGAAGTGATTACTATTGGGTTAGTGGTCTATTGGTCTAACAAAATCTTGCACTTAAGGATCAAGACCTTAGATTCTTCCAGTCCTGTAAAGACTTCTATAACAAAGGGGAAAATGCTTTTGGAGACAAAATATAGTTTTACTTAGAGTTCCTTTTTAGTTACATACTAATGCAGCAATGAAGGAATGCCATTATTCTTACTTTCACACACTTAAAGTTTTAAGTATCATTAAGTGATTTAATTCCTTAAACTGCAATTTAAAGATTAATGTAAAGGACTTAAACAGAGTCTGTAAGAGTTTTTGTTGTTTTGGAACTATAATCTGCCTCATAGACAGTAGAAGTCTCGATATTATATCACACAAGACTGAGAGAATAAATAAGACTGTGCTCTGAATTCTGGACTGGTCATTCAGGAATGATTTTTTGAAATTTTTCAAATATGGAGCAGCCCTGAGGCTGTCAGATGGTGGCGTGATTCACGCACAGCTCGATAAAATTAACAGGGGAAGAAATTACATGCCTTTGTGCCTCCCGTTAGTGTGCCCGGGGTCACTATTGGGCACAAATGGCTTTGCGACCGGGTGCGGCACTGACAACGACTTCCGCCATATTCAGCGAGAGTTTTGCGGTGGCACTACGGCATTATGTTCCGATCTCCTGCGCCCAGAAATCATGTCATCATGGCCATGCGCATCTCCTTGGTTGCGCCCCGGACCGAAATTGACTTCCGCCCCCTGCAGAGGCGCCGCGTGAAAGCAGTGACAACTGCACAAGGCGTGGATTGGGCAGCTGGCCGCCTCTCTCATACTGCAGAGCCTGCAGCAGTAGCCCTTCCCTTTAAGGGAGGGAAGGAGTCTTTGAACGCGGCAGCACTGCACAACCCAGTGTGCAGCACTGCTGAAGTCTCCGCCCGGCTTGCTGTCGATTGCGTTCCAAGAAGGAAGTGGAGCGCTTGATTTAGCTCTCCACTTCCTTCTTGGAGCGCAAATGGTGAATTCTTTTAAAAGTTTGAAATTGTTAGCTCCTGGCGCTAACCTTTTAAACTTTTAAAAATTAGTGCCCCAAATGGGGCGATAGTAACTTTCTCCCCCACTATGGGCCCAAGTTTCCACATGATTTGCGCCTGATTTTTAGGAGCAACTGGTGGAGAACGGACTATCTTAGAAATCGCAATTCTCCACATTTTTTTTTCTGCAGTTCTAGTCAGGTAGAACAGTTCTACTTTGGAACAGAATTTCTTCTTCAAAAGGGGGCGTGTCCAGCCACTGACGCCTGATTTGAAAGTTTCCACAGTGAAAACGTACTCCAAACTAAAGTAGAATGGAGCAAATGAAGATTTTTGTAGAACTGAAAAAACCTGTTCTACACATTAAAAAAATCAGGCGCAGGTTACAAATTAGGCGTCCAGAACGAGGTGGGGGGGGGAGGGAAGTCATTAAATTCTACAATAAATCCTCATTTATACTTCTACAAATATTATACAAATAAATCCAACCTGAATAAACATTTATAAGCAAAGAAAAGATTAAATAAACCATCTTTCTACCTGTGTGAAAGTGCTTCAGGCAGGCCTTTCGGGAGCGAAGGCTGAACGGGCGGGCCCGAGACTTCGGGCAGGGTCCGTCCCCAGCACCAGATTTACAGGTAGGTGGCGTTGGGTTGGGTCGGGTTGGGGAGGGGAGGTTCGGTTCGGGTCGGGGGGCGGGGGGAGAGAGAGGGGGGGGAGAGAGAGGGGGGGGGAGAGAGAGGGAGGAGGGAGGGAGGGAGAGAGAGAGAGAGAGGGAGGGGGGGCGGAGAGAGAGAGAGAGGGTGGGGTCGGAGAGAGAGAGAGGGGGGGGCAGAGGGAGAGAGAGAGAGGGAGGGGGGGAGGGAGAGAGAGAGAGGGACGGGGGGAGAGAGAGAGAGAGAGAGAGGGAGGGGGGAAGGTCAGGTCGGATCCAGTCTGGGAGCGGGAGTCGGGTCGGGGGGTGGGGGGCGGGAGCGCGGGTCGGGCCGGGTCCAGTCGGGGAATCGGGGAGGCGGGGAGCGGGAACAGGAGCGCGGGTAGGGTCGGGTCAGTCGGGGGGGGGGGGCGCGGGTGTCGGGTCTGGTCTGGAGGTGGGGGGGGCGGGGAGGGGGTGTCGGGTCTGGTCTGGTCCGGAGGCGGGGGGGGGGCGGGGGGGAGCAGGTGTCGGGTCAGGTCCGGAGGTGGTGGGGCGGGGGTAGCGGATGTCGGGTCTGGTCAGGTCCGGAGGCGGGGGGGGGGGGGGGAGCGGGTGTCTGGTCTGGTCCGGAGGCGGGGTGGGGGGGGAGCGGGTGTCGGGTCTGGTCTGGAGGCGGGGGGGGCGGGGAGGGGGTGTCGGGTCTGGTCTGGTCCGGAGGCGGGGGGGGGGGGGGGAGCAGGTGTCGGGTCAGGTCCGGAGGCGGTTGGGCGGGGGAGCGGGTGTCGGGTCTGGTCAGGTTCGGAGGCGGGGGGGGGGGGGAGCGGGTGTCAGGTCTGGTCAGGTCCGGAGGCGGGGGGGGGGGGGGAGCGGGTGTCGGGTCTGGTCAGGTCCGGAGGCGGGGGGGGGGGGAGCGGGTGTCGGGTCTGGTCTGGAGGCGGGGGGGGGGGGGGAGCGGGTGTCAGGTCTGGTCAGGTCCGGAGGCGGGGGGGGGGGGGGGGGGAGCGGGTGTCGGGTCTGGTCAGGTCCGGAGGCGGGGGGGGGGGGGAGCGGGTGTCGGGTCTGGTCTGGAGGCGGGGGGGCGGGGGAGCGGGTGTCGGGTCTGGTCTGGTCCGGAGGCGGGGGGGGGGGGAGCGGGTGTCGGGTCAGGTCCGGAGGCGGTTGGGCGGGGGAGCGGGTGTCGGGTCTGGTCAGGTCCGGAGGCGGGGGGGGGGGGAGCGGGTGTCGGGTCTGGTCTGGAGGCGGGGGGGGCGGGGGAGCGGGTGTCGGGTCTGGTCTGGAGGCGGGGGGGGGGGGGGGAGCGGGTGTCAGGTCTGGTCAGGTCCGGAGGCGGGGGGGGGGGGGGGGGAGCGGGTGTCGGGTCTGGTCAGGTCCGGAGGCGGGGGGGGGGGGGGAGCGGGTGTCGGGTCTGGTCTGGAGGCGGGGGGGGCGGGGGAGCGGGTGTCGGGTCTGGTCTGGTCCGGAGGCGGGGGGGGGGGGAGCGGGTGTCGGGTCTGGTCAGGTCCGGAGGCGGGGGGGGGGGGGGAGCGGGTGTCGGGTCTGGTCAGGTCCGGAGGCGGTTGGGCGGGGGAGCGGGTGTCGGGTCTGGTCAGGTCCGGAGGCGGGGGGGGGGGGGGGAGCGGGTGTCGGGTCTGGTCAGGTCCGGAGGCGGTTGGGCGGGGGAGCGGGTGTCGGGTCTGGTCAGGTCCGGAGGCGGGGGGGGGGGGGGGAGCGGGTGTCGGGTCTGGTCTGGTCCGGAGGCGGGGGGGGGGGGGGGGAGCGGGTGTCGGGTCTGGTCTGGTCCGGAGGCGGGGGGGGGGGGGGGGAGCGGGTGTCGGGTCTGGTCAGGTCCGGAGGCGGGGGGGGGGGGGGAGCGGGTGTCGGGTCTGGTCCGGAGGCGAGGGGGGGGGGAGCGGGTGTCGGGTCTGGTCAGGTCCGGAGGCGGGGGGGGGCGGGAGCGGGTGTCGGGTCTGGTCCGGAAGCAGGGGGGTGGCGGGGAGCGGGTGTCGGGTCTGGTCCGGAGGCGGGGGGTGGGGGGGGGAGCGGGTGTCGGGTCTGGTCGGGAGGGGGGGGGGAGCAGGAGCTGGCCGTGGGAGGAGCCTTATTCACGCAGCCCCAGTGAGGCCATTGGGCCAGGGCTAGGGGCTGCGTGCTTCGGGCCCCTCCCACACAGTTCGGTGCCTGGAGCTACTGCACTTGCGTGCCCACTGTAGCGCGCATGTGCAGAGGTCCCGGCACTGTTTTCAGCGCAGGGACCTGGCCCCGCCCCCCCCATAGCTCGTGCTGGCTGCGCCGAGGGCCAGAGGACCTGCAGGGAGGTGGAGAATACGGAGGATTTTTTTAGGCGCACTTTGTGGCGCGAAAAACGGGCGTCCAGGTCGGGACTGCTAGGCGCGTGTGGAAACTTGGGCCCAATGTTCTTTATTACCTGTGCAAACACATTTTGGCCGAGAAATTTGATGGCACCGCACTTGTTTTTCAGGCTCAAAATGGTCGCCTAAGCCTCCAATATGGCAGGTGGGATACAATCATTACATGCCAGGATTATGCTGCTCACCATATTGGTGAAGTCAGAAAAGAGGTGTCCAGAGCTTGTTCCTGGAACAGGTGTTAGCCCCTTTGCAAAGTCAAAGAGGATGCTGAATAGATTATTAAATTGGGCTGCCCTTAATGCAGCCAATGTTGGTCTTGTATTCAAATATTCTTCATTGGTAACGTTTTGAAATTAACCAAATCTGTTAACGTATAAGAGCACTTTAATCAAATGATTGGCTTGCATGAAACTCTTAACTATCTGCGATTGTGAGGGATAATTCTTGTGTATTAAGTCATGCAAGAGAAGAGAGTAACTCAAGCGAAGGTCTTTATTCTCCTCTCTAGAAAAACACAATTGGAAAATTGAGTAAAACTCACTGTTGTGAATGAAGTATGACTCAGTGGCCGCGATTTTGCCAAACTTGGCGGGTCTGGTGTGGCCGGGTAGGTGGAGGGTCCCGACCTCACTGCCGGCTCCAGCCCGCTCTGTAGAAATGATTTTACGATGATTGGACTTGATAAGCCCGCCCAGCATGTTTCCCGGCCATCAGCCAGTTTCCTTAAAGGGACCATGCGCAAATTGATTTTGACAGTTGTGCTATCAGTGTTCTACAGCATTGAGGTGCTGCAAACACTGACAAGCATTGCATAAAGGTGCACGGCTCTACCCAGGCTTTCCCATGACTCTTTCCAGATGCTTATGGAGGGAGTCCATCATGCATGGAGGTTCTCGTCCCTTCCAATGGATGGAAGATCAAACAGGAGATCAATGCAGCCTGGTTGCACATTGCACAGGAGGACACAAGTGGGGATGTTGTCAGGAGAACATGACTGCAGTGGTGCAAACCTTTCAATGATCTCAGTAGATCACAAAATGTTACTGCAAAGCCACACTCAACCTCATCCTGCTGTGCCACTCATCGCATCCCCAACACTCTGCCTTCCCTACCCTACTCCTACACATCCTTTCTCACACCAACTTACCTTGCACCTCCATCCATCCCTCTCTATCTACCTTATAACTTCCCCATCTCACTAGCCACCCCTCACACTCACCCTCATCCTAGTCCAATCATACCAACTAACAACACAAGGGTAGAAACTTGGGTGTTTTATCCAATGTTCATGTAAAGTTTCTGTTAATCTGGTGTCAAGCATTGAAACCTTTATTTTCAAAAATTTGTGTTCTTGGACAGATTTGTGTGCACCTTTGGTAGTAGCTTAGTGAGTTGCAGTGAAAGGTGAGACATAACGGTTCCCCCCACAATGGTGATGAGTGTGAAAAGAATGACTTGGACATTTTAGAGATGTTTTATGGTGATGGTGAGGGGTGGTACCAACCTGGCACATCACGTGGTAGCCAGGGTATACAGCATTAAGTGAAGTAAATCTGGCCATAATGAGGCCATCACTAAGGTCCCGGGCAGCAATGTAGTTGGGTGCTGATGCCTGTGTTCTGTACAGCATCAGTTGATTACAGAGAAGGTAGGTGTTGTTGTTGGTGCTGCTGGTGTGACCAGTGCTGCTGATGTTGGGGATGATCCTGGTGGGATTGTGAGGACCAAGGTGAGATATTTTCAAGGGCACTGATGCTAATGTAATAGATGGCAGGTGAACTTGAGATGACAGAAGCGATCTGTCAATGGTGAGAGAGGTGGTTCCAATGAGGTGACACTGGACACTCTTAACGATAAGGGAATAGGGGTTATGGGGAGCGGGCAGGAAAGTGGATCTGAGTCCAAGATTGTATTAAATGGCGGAGCAGGCTCGAGGGGCCGTATTGCTTACTCCTGCTCCTACTTCTTATGTTCTTATATTCTTATGGACAGAGAGATTGCTCCAAAAGACTTGCATCCTGCATAAAGCTCACTGTGGCTACCAAGTGCAGTAAGAAAGAGCTTTTGATCTTGGAAAGTGAGACGGGAGCTTAAATAGCACATTTGCAGTTGTCATGTAAAGAAATGAATTCATGGTCACACAACTCCCGAAGTCCTTACCTGATGTTATCCCTAAGAAGCGTGAAGCTCGTGGGCAACCTAGTAAAATGGTAAGTTCAGCTTAAAATTCTTTTCAATAGGCTCTTAACAAGGTCATAATGACCTAAATTGCCTCCCCCGCCACTGCATGTCGGGTCTGTTCAGCGTTGACAGACCCAACATCTGGGAATGTAGCGTGGCGGCAGGTTGACAGCGGGGTCCCAATCTGCTGTCAATCCTTTTAAATTTAACAGTTGACTTGCCATTGATCCCGTCCTCTGAGCGGCAGCAAAACTCCGGCCAGTATTTCTACAACCCACAAAATTACAGGTATGTAGTCCTATGGGGGCAGTGAAGACTCATATGCTTCATAATCCTGATCTCCAGAGCTACCTTATTTTTGAATTAGCCATCCACATCTGTGAAACATTGAAACATAGAAAATAGGTGCAGGAGTAGGCCATTCAGCCCTTCTAGCCTGCACTGCCATTCAATAAGATCATGCTTGATCATTCACCTCAGTACCCCTTTCCTGCTTTCTCTCCATATCCCTTGATCCCTTTAGCCGTAAGGGCCATATCTAACTCCCTCTTGAATATATTCAATGAACTGGCATCAACAACTCTCTGCGGTAGGGAATTCCACAGGTTAACAACTCTCTGAGTGAAGAAGTTTCTCCTCATCTCAGTCCTAAATGGCTTACCTCTTATCATTAGACTGTGTCCCCTGGTTCTAGACTTCCCCAACATCGGGAACATTCTTCCTGCATCTAACCTGTCCAGTCCCGTCAGAATTTTATATGTTTCTATGAGATCCCCTCTCATCCTTCTAAACTCCAGTGAATACAGGCCCAGTTGATCCAGTCTCTCCTCATGTCAATCCTGCCATCCCGGGAATCAGCCTGGTGAACCTACGCTGTACTCCCTCAATAACAAGAATGTCTTTCCTCAGGTTACGAGACCAAAACTGAACACAATATTCCAGGTGAAGCCTCACCAAGGCCCTGTACAACTGCACTAAGACCTCCCTGCTCTTATACTCAAATTCCCTAGCTATGAAGGCCAACATACCATTTGCCTTCTTCACCGCCTGCTGTACCTGCATGCCAACTTTCAATGACTGATGTACCATGACACCCAGGTCTCGTTGCACCTCCCCTTTTCCTAATCTGCCGCCATTCAGATAGCTTTCTGCCTTCGTGTTTTTGCCACCAAAGTGGATAACCTCACATTTATCCACATTATACTGCATCTGCTATGCATTTTCCCACTCACCCAACCTGTCCAAGTCACCTTGCAGTCTCTTAGCATCCTCCTCACAGCTCACACCTCCACCCAGCTTAGTGTCATCTACAAACTTGGAGATATTACACTCAATTCCTTCATCTAAATCATTAATGTATATTGTAAATAGCTGGGGTCCCAGCACTGACCCCTGCGGCACCCCACTAGTCACTCCCTGCCATTCTGAAAAGGATCCGTTTATCCCGACTCTCTGCTTCCTGTCTGCCAACCAGTTCTCTATCCACTCAGTACATTACCCCCAATTCCATGTGCTTTGATTTTGCACACCAATCTCTTGTGTGGGACCTTGTCAACAGCCTTTTGAAAGTCCAAATACACCACATCCACTGGCTCCCCCTTGTCCACTCTACCAATTACATCCTCAAAAAATTCAAGAAGATTTGTCAAGCATGATTTCCCTTTCATAAATCCATGCTGACTTGGGCTGATACTGTCACTGCTTTCCAAATGTGTTGTTATTTCATCTTTAATAATTGTGAAAAATTTGACCAGTTGTCAGACAGTTGCTGTACTTCACAGTGAGGAGCCTACTGCTTGAGGTATCCAGTCGGTTAGCTGGATTATTGGCTTATTGGTTAACAACATATTCAATCTACATCATCATCATTCTTATTAGTTTGTTTATATTGGGAAACATTGGGAAGACTGAAGCCATTGTCTTCGGTCCCCATCACAAACTCCGTTTCCTAGCCACCAACTCCATTCCTCTCCCCAGCAATTGTCAGTTCGCAACATTGGTGCCAAATGTGACCCCGAAATGAGCTTCCGACCACATAGCCAAGGCATTTCTAAGATCGCCTATTCCTACCTGATTCCATCCTGCTTCAGCTCATCTGCTGCTGAAAGCCTCATCCATGCCTTTGTTACCTCTAGACTTGACAATTCCCATGCACTCCTGGTCAGCCTCTCATGTTTTATCCTCCATAATCTTGAGGTCATCCAAAACTCTGCTGCCCATGTCCTAACTCGCACCATGTCCCATTCACCCATCACGCCTCTATCCTCTGACCTACATTGGCTCCTGGTTAAGCAACACCTTGATTTTAAAACTCTCATCCTTGTTTTCAAATTCCTCTATGGTCTCGCCCTCCCTATCTCCTTAATCTATTCCAGCCCCAGATATCTGCGCTTATCTAATTCTGCCCTCTTGAGCATCCCCGATTTTAATTGATCAGCTATTGGTGGCTGTACCTTCAGTGCCAAGGCCCTAATTCTGGAATTGCCTCCCTAAACCTCTTTTCCTCTCTATCTCTCTTTCTTCCTTTAAGACGCTCCTTAAAACCTACCTCTTTGCCATAATATCTCCTTATGTGGCTCGGTGTCAGATTTTGTTTGATAACACTTCTGCGAAGCACCTTGGGACGTTTTATGACATTAAAGGCATATATAAATACAAGTTGTTGTTGTTGGTGATTAAGGTACAATGGCCTTAAACCAGTAATACTAACATAGGGTGAAAGCGCACTGTGTCATGTAACACATGAGCACATTTATATAAAATTCAGGAAACATATTTTACCAAAGGGCAAATTGGTTAATACCTTCCTTAAACTACCCGAATTTCATATCAACAAGTCTACATGTTTCAATGCTACCATCATGTAATACAATTTCATGCCGCTTCACACAATTCATTAAAATGAATAGTACCCTTGTTATACTTTCTTTTTTTGTATTACATTTACAGCATAAATATAGCAGCATAAATATGGCACAAAAATCATTGTAGCGAGCCACATACTAGATCCTAATGTAGTTCTAGTGAATATCATATATTAGCATTTATAACCATTATCTCATATCCAGTTGTGTGGCGTAAAGTAAATTCTTAGGCAAGTTACTTTACACCAATTATCTTGACACGTACCTAAATGAGGTTTTTCATCAAACAGTTTGGAGTAAGTCAAAGTAACAGATGTTTGATGACAAGTAGTGTCTTTCTCCCACATAGACAAGTGATATAAGCACAATATTATCACAGGATATGACACAGATTGTCTAATGGGAGACAGTCTTTCTTTTGGTAGCAGACAGCAAACTTCTGTTTATATTCACGCTTTACTGAAGGTCAGTTGAAGCTTAATAAAGGAACATTCACTGACCAGGAAAAATTGCTCAGATATCAGTTAATTCTCTCCAGTATTTGTTCAAATAGAAATGATCTTAGATATCATTGATGATCTTGCATTTATATAGCATTGTATCAAGTCTTTCAGGATGTTCCTAATTGCTTCACACCTGATGAATCACTTTTGAAGTGCAGTTACATAGAATCACATAGAATGTACAGTGCAGAAACAGGCTATTCGGCAAAATTGGCCCATGTTGGTGTTTAAGCTCCATATGTGCCTTCACCCATCCCTCTTCATCTAATCCTAACAGCATAACCCTCTATTCATTTCTCTCTCATGTATATCTAGCATCCCCTTAAATGCAGGTATGCTATTCACTTCAACTATACCTTGTGGTAGTGAGTTCCACAGTCTAACCACACTCTGGGTAAAGAAGTTTCTCCTGAATTCCCTTTTGGATTTATCAGCATATATTTCATATTTATGGCCCCTAGTTTTGGTCTACCCCACAAGTGGAATAATCTTCCCTGCATCTATCTATCAAATGCTTTCATAATCTGAAAGACATCTATCAGGTCATCCCTCATCCTTCACTTTTCTAGACAGTTGTTATGAAAGAAAGACTTGCATTTATATAGTGCCTTTCATGATCTCAGGACTTTACAATCAATTAAGTACTTTTGTAGTATAGTCACTGTTGTAATATATGTGGGCAAAGGCAGTAGTCATTTTGTGTACAGAAATATCTCAGAAATAGCAATGAGGCGGGGCCTGATTCAGGCAAATTGAATCTTGAACCAGCGTAAAAGATCACAGAAAACATGAACGTATGCGGTTTTGGGCATAACTCACTTATGTTTAAAATTCCTCGATTTTTTTTCCACTGGTTTGACGGGTTATGCTGGAATCTGGGCACAAAACTAATGGAAACTCTAGCCCTGCTTCTGTAAAACTTGGCAAGCTTTACTTGCACATTCCTCCCCTGTGGTGGTAATGCAGAGCCCCTCTGGCTGGAGAGTGTAATTACAGCAAGTTTACACAGACAATTCACATTGTAATTGTGGACATAGGAAATATAAAAATAAAAACAGAATGTATGACATTTAAATAGGGACTGGATTACAATTTTCCACCAACCACTAACTTAATTTTAAAAATTTAAATGAAGAAATTCAATACTGGTCTAGAATTTTGAGGTTGCTTTACCAGCGCAAAATGGACACCTAAGCATTCAATATGTGGAACGCACTGATTATTTTTAATTGTGCACTGGAAGTGCATCACCCGCCATATTGGTAAAGGCATAAAAAGAGGGGGCCAGGGCCCGCACATGAAAAAGGTATTAGGCTCTTTGAATATGTAAATGAGGTAAGCAGCCCACTGTTCATCTTCTTAAAAGAATATGTAAATGAGGTAAGCAGCCCACTGTTCATCTTCTTAAAATGGGCCTAAAGCAATTTCACCACCAATCTCTTTGTCTTTATATAGAAAATGCTTAATATAATTTTCACCCTAATAAAGCATGTGAAATATTTCTACCAACATTTCTTCAAATAATTCTGAAAATTTTCAAGTTGAAGAATCACAACTTCAGCAAAAATATCATTAATAAAGACATTAAAATATGCAAAAGGAAATTCAATGGATAAATTTATTCACATTATTGTGACATGTGTAATTTTTGGAAATTTTAAATTTTAATTAATGTCGTATTTTGGACTTTACAAATTTCAGTTACTAAGGAAAAAATGCAGGATAAAAAATTGAATAATCAAGAGAATAGTGAGCAGATTACACAAAGTGGTGCCCTAATTGCACAATCAAAGTGACGAGTCAACATAGGTTTTTCCATTACAAAGGTAGACATTAGAATTTATGATAGAAAAATGGAAAATAAAAACGTAACAACAGGGAGTCAAGTAGGCAGACAGGAAGTGCATGCAGATGTAAAATTTTAATAATATAACTAGATGCGGCTTTTAAAAAAATATGTTGCTACTGCTTATTTGATGTTGCTTCTAGAAAATAACAAATAGGAGCACGAGTAGGCAACCTGGCCCCTTGAGCCTGCTCCACCATTTAATAAGATCATGGCTGATCTGATCATGGTCTCAATTCCACTTCCCTGCCCGCTCCCCATAACCCTTTATTCCCTTATCGCTCAAAATTCTGTCTATCTCCACCTTAAATATATTCAATGACCCAGCCTCCACAGCTCTCTGGGGCAGAGAATTCCATACCATCTGAGAGAAGAAATTTCTCCTCATCTCAGTTTTAAATGGATGGTCCCTTATTCTGAGACTATGTACCCTAGTTTTAGTTTTCTCTCTGAGTTGAAATATCCTCTCTGCATCCACCTTGTCGAGTCCCCTCATTATCTTATATGTTTCAATAAGATCACCTCTCATTCTTCTGAACTCCAATGAGTATAGGCCCAACCTACTCAACTTATCTTCATAAGTCAACTCCCTCATCTCCGGAATTAACCTAGTGAATCTTCTCTGAACAGCCTCCAATGCAAATATATCCTTCCTTAAATACGGAGACCAAAATTGTATGCAGTACTCCAGGTGTGGCCTTACCAATACCCTGTATAGTTGAAGCAGGACTTCTCTGCTTTTATACTCTATCCCCCTTGCAATAAACACCAACATTCCATGTGCCTTCCTGATTACTTGCTGTACCTGCATACTCACTTTTTGTGTTTCATGCACAAGGATCCCCAGGTACCTCTGTACTGCAGCACTTTGCAATTTTTCTCCATTTAAATTATAATTTGCTTTTCTATTTTTTTCGCCAAAGTGGATAACCTCACATTTTTCCACATTATATTCCATCTGCCAATTTTTTGTCCACTCACTTAGCCTGTCTATATCTTTTGCAGATTTTTTGTGTCCTCCTCACAATTTGCTTTCCTACCCATTTTTGTATCATCAGCAAACTTGGCTACATTACACTCGGTCCCTTCATCCAAGTCATTAATATAGATTGTAAATAGTTGAGGCCCCAGCACCGATCCCTGCGGCACCCCACTAGTCACTGCTTGCCAACTGGAAAATTACCCAGTTATCCCGACTCTCTGTTTTCTGTTAGTTAGCCAATCCTCTATCCATGCTAATATATTACCCCCAACCCCGTAAACTTTTATCTTGCGCAATAACCTTTTATGTGGTACCTTATCGAATGTCTTCTGCAAATCCAAATACACCACATCCACTAGTTTCCACTTATCCACCCTGCTCGTTCTAACTCAAAGAACTTCAACAAATTTGTCAAATATGATTTCACTTTCATAAAACCATGCTGACTCTGCTTAATTTAATTATGCTTTTCCAAATGTCCCGCTACTGCTTCCTTAATAATGGACTCCAGCATTTTCCCAACAACAGATGTTAGGCTAACTGGTCTATAGTTTCTTGCTTTTTGTCGGCCTCTTTTTTTAAATAGGGGTGTTACATTTGCGGTTTTCCAATCCGTTGGGACTGCCCCAGAATCCAGGGAATTTTGGTAGATCACAGCCAATGCATCCACTATCTCCGCAGCTACTTCTTTTAAGACCCTAGGATGTAAGGCATCAGGTCCAGGGAACTTCTCCGCCTTTAATCCTTTTAATTTACCGAGTACAACTTCATTAGTGATAGTGATTGTATTAAGTTCCTCACTCTCTATAGCCCCTTGATTATCCACTATTAGGATGTTTTTAGTGTCTTCTCCCATGAAGACCAATACAAAATATTTGTTCAACGTCTCTGCCATTTCCCTGTTCTCCATGATTAATTCCCCAGTCTCATCCTGTAGAGGACCTACATTTTCTTTAGCCAATCTTTTCCTTTTTATGTATCTGTAGAAACTTTTACTATATGTTTTTATATTTCATGCTAGTTTACTCTCATAATCTAGCTTCCCTCCCTTTATCATTTTTTTAGTCGTTCTTTGCTGGCTTTTAAAAATTTCCCAATCCTCTGGCCTCCCACTAGTCTTGGCCACATTGTATGCCCTTGTTTTCAATTTGACACCCTTCCTTATTTCCTTAGTTCGCTACAGATGGTTATCCCTTCTCTTACAATCTTTCCTTCTCATTGGGATATATTTTTGCTGCGAGTTATGAAATAGCTCCTTAAATGTCTGCCACTGCTCATCAACCGTCCCATACTTTCATCTATTTTCCCAGTCCACATTAGCCAACTCTGCCTTCATACCTTTGTAGTCTCCTTTATTTAAGCTTAGGACACTGGTTTGAGATCCAAATTTCTCACCCTCCAAATGAATTTGAAATTCAGCCATGTTATGGTCACTCATTCCGAGAGGATCCTTTACTATGAGATCATTTATTAATCCTGTCTCATCACACAGTACCCTATCTAAGATAGCCTGCTCCCTGATTAGTTCCGCAATGTCATCATTATAGGCAGTTCCTCGAATTGAGGATGACTTGCTTCCACGTCAAAAAGTTCACAGGTGTTTCAATGATGGACCTAAAATTCCAGGTCCGAACTAAATCTTGAAGAGTGAAAGATGCCTGTGCTTGGATTTTTTTAACGTGTGGTGACCGTTGCACACCAGCCACCACACGAGCTTGACAGAGCTAGGTCTTGGTCCAGTAGCAAGGATTAATCAAGATGACTGGAGACCAGCTCTGCTGCATGGACCTAGTGCGCACATGTATCGCAGTGTGGGCTAGCCCGTGCTGCCCCTGGGCTCTCGCCTCTTCTGAGCCCTGAACTTTCGCCTCTCCTGGGCCCCGATCACGTCCCTCTACAATCTCTCACCGCTCCTTCGCTCCGGCCTTGCTGCTCCTGCAGTACCTGCCCACGCTCCAATCACCGACCTGGATCTTGATGACGTCACTCTTCGCTGCCGTTGCTCTCCTGCTCCAGCACGTGCTACTCCCTGGAGTGGTATGCTGACACACTGCTCCTTCCGCTCCCCGGCCTGCCCCGACGGCGCCCGCAGGCCGGGGGCCGCTTAGACCGCCGGAGCAGGCTGCCACACTGCTCCCTCCAATCCCTGGCCTGCTCTGATGGTACTCGCAGGCCAGGGGCCACTCAGCCTACTGAGCCAGGTCGCCACGCCGTTCTTTCCGCTCCCCCGCCCACACCGATGGTGCTTGCAGGCCTGGGGCCGCGCAGAGCCACAGTTCTGGAAGCGGAAGGAGCAGCGCGGCAGCACTGTTCAAGGAAACTACCCTGGATACTCTCTATGAACTCTTCCTCAAGGCTACCCTGGCCAATTTTCTTTGTCCAATCAATATGAAGATTAAAATCGCCCATGATTATTGCCGTTCCTTTTTTACAAGCCTCCATTATTATACTCCGTCCAACAGTGTAGCTACTGTTAGGGGGCCTATAGACTACACCCACCATCCACTTTTTCCCCTTATTATTCCTTATCTCCACCCAAACTGATTCAACATCTTGATCTTCTGAGCCAATATCGTTTCTTACTAACGTACTGATCTCATCCTTTATTAACAGTGCTACCCCACCTCCTTTTCCTTTCTGTCTGTTCTTCCGAATTAGCACATACCCCTGAATATTTAGTTCCCAATCCAGGTCACCTTGCAACCATGTCTCTGTAATGGCTATCAAGTAGTAATCCAGAGATTATTACTTTTGTGGTTCTGCCTTTTAATTTGGCCTCTAGCTGCTCATGCTCCCTCAGCAGAACCTCTTTTTTTGTCCTATCTGTGTCATTGGTACCCACGTGGGGCACGACAACTGGATCTTTCCCCTCACATTCCAAGTTCCTCTCCAGCCTTGAGGAGATGTCCTTAACCTTGACACCGGAGCAGACAACACAACCTTCGGGACTCAGGCTCTCGGCTGCAGAGAACCGTATCTATCCCCCTAATGATACTGTTCCCTACCACTGCAACGTTTCGTTTTACTTCCCCCACACTTGAAAGGCCCTCTGTAGCACGGTGCTGTGGTCAGTTTGCTCATCCTCCCTGCAGTCCCTGCTCTCGTCCACACAGGGAGTAAGAGCCGCGAACCTGTTGGACAAGAGCAACGGCTGAGGCTCCTCCATCACTACATCCTGGGTCCCCATACCTGCATTGCTCGTAGTCACACCCTCCTGTCCCTGCGAGGCGATTTTGCTTAAAGGGATTGGTATCTCCAACTCTAAATTGTTCCTAATTAGGGATTTCTATTCTTCTGGGTTATTTTTAAATTGCTAAACTGGATTGGTTCAAATTAATGCTTTAGATTAGCACTGATCCTGAGAAAGTGTATTTGGAAAGATCTGAACTTGGCCACATCCATCAGTGATTTGTGGTCCTGTTTAAATTTGTGACAAGGTTCCAGGCATTTCAATTGTTGCTTGAGTTATAATAAAACCTTGCTTTGAGATTTATTATCTGATATCTTTACTCTGAACCAGTGCTCTGGGGACCGTTTGATTTAAATACTTTAACTTAAATGTATCAGTGATATAGTTAAGGAGTTAGGTTAAAAAAATCTTAGTAGTATTGATAATGAATATTGACAGATCACTTGTCTACTCTACAAAACAGACAGGAATATTGTGTGACTTATAGTTGTCTGGGGGTGTGCACATTCACTGTACAGGTCAAAAGTCAGTAAAAATCAATGGTTATTGAACAGAAAAACTGACAAAACAATGGTGTTTGTATTGCCATTGGAGTAGGTTCATTAGATACAAATAAACAGGCAACCAGAGTTACTCCTTTCCCAAATGTGCTGATTCTTGCTTAACATTCGGCCCTTCAAGCCTGCTCCGCCATTCAATAAGGTCATGACTGATCTTCTACCTCAACTCCACCTCCCTGCACTATCCCGTATCATTTGATTCCCTTAATATCCAAAATTCTACCAATCTCTGTGTTGAGTATACTTCATGACTGAGCATCCACAGTTCTCTGGGGTAAAGAATTCCAATGATACACAACCCTTTGAGTGAAGAAATTTCTCCTCATCTCAGCCTTAAATGAACGACCTCTTATTCTGAGACTATGACTCCTAGTTCTAGACTCCCCCGCCAGGGGAAACATAGTCCCAGTGTCTACCCTGTCTACAGTGTCTAAGGGATGGTTTTATAGACCAATATGTCGAGGAACCAACTAGGGGGGAGGCCATCTTAGACTGGGTGTTGTGTAATGAGAGAGGATTAATTAGCAATCTCGTTGTGCGAGGCCCCTTGGGAAAGAGTGACCATAATATGGTGGAATTCTACATTAGGATGGAGAATGAAACAGTTAATTCAGAGACCATGGTCCAGAACTTAAAGAAGGGTAACTTTGAAGGTATGAGGCGTGAATTGGCTATGATAGATTGGCGAATGATACTTAAGGAGTTAACTGTGGATGGGCAATGGCAGACATTTAGAGACCGCATGGATGAACTACAACAATTGTACATCCCTGTCTGGCATAAAAATAAAAAAGGGAAGGTGGCTCAACCGTGGCTATCAAGGGAAATCAGGGATAGTATTAAAGCCAAGGAAGTGGCAAACAAATTGGCCAGAAATAGCAGTGAACCCGAGGACTGGAAGAAATTTAGAACTCAGCAGAGGACGACAAACAGTTTGATTAGGGCAGGGAAAATAGAGTACGAGAGGAAGCTTGCAGGGAACATTAAGATGGACTGCAAATGTTTCTATAGATATGTAAAGAGAAAAAGGTTAGTAAAGACAAACGTAGGTCCTCTGCAGTCAGAATCAGGGGAAGTCATAACGGGGAACAAAGAAATAGCAGACCAATTGAACTAGTACTTTGGTTCGGTATTCACTAAGGAGGACACAAACAATCTTCCGGATATAAAAGGGGCCAGTGGGTCTAGTAAGAAGGAGGAACTGGGGGAAATCCTTATTAATCAGGAAATTGTGTTGGGGAAATTGATGGGATTGAAGGTCGATAAATCCCCAGGGCCTGATGGACTGCATCCCAGAGTACTTAAGGAGGTGGCCTTGGAAATAGCGGATGCATTGACAGTCATTTTTCAACATTCCATAGACTCTGGATCAGTTCCTATGGAGTGGAGGGTAGCCAATGTAACCCCACTTTTTAAAAAAGGAGGGAGAGAGAAAACAGGGAATTATAGACCGGTCAGCCTGACATCAGTAGTGGGTAAAATGATGGAATCAATTATTAAGGATGTCATAGCAGTGCATTTGGAAAGAGGTGACATGATAGGTCCAAGTCAGCATGGATTTGTGAAAGGGAAATCATGCTTGACAAATCTTCTGGAATTTTTTGAGGATGTTTCCAGTAGAGTGGACAAGGGAGAACCAGTTGATGTGATGTATTTGGACTTTCAGAAGGCTTTCGACAAGGTCCCACACAACAGATGAATGTGCAAAATTAAAGCACATGGGATTGGGGCTAGTGTGCTGACATGGATTGAGAACTGGTTGTCAGACAGGAAGCAAAGAGTAGGAGTAAATGGATACTTTTCAGAATGGCAGACAGTGACTAGTGGGGTACCGCAAGGTTCTGTGCTGGGGCCCCAGCTGTTTACATTGTACATTAATGATTTAGATGAGGGGATTAAATGTAGTATCTCCAAATTTGCGGATAACACTAAGTTGGGTGGCAGTGTGAGCTGCGAGGAGGATGCTATGAGACTGCAGAGTGACTTGGATAGGTTAGGTGAGTGGGCAAATGAAGTGTAATGTGGATAAATGTGAGGTTATCCACTTTGGTGGTAAAAACAGAGAGACAGACTATTATCTGAATGGTGACAGATTAGGAAAAGGGGAGGTGCAACGAGACCTGGGCGTCATGGTACATCAGTCATTGAAGGTTGGCATGCAGGTACAGCAGGCGGTTAAGAAAGCAAATGACATGTTGGCCTTCATAGCGAGGGGATTTGAGTACAGGGGCAGAGGGGTGTTACTACAGTTGTACAGGGCCTTGGTGAGGCCACACCTGGTGTATTGTGTACCGTTCTGGTCTCCTAACCTGAGGAAGGGCATTCTTGCTATTGAAGGAGTGCAGCGAAGATTCACCAGACTGATTTCCGGGATGGCAGGACTGACATATCAAGAAAGACTGGATCAACTGGGCTTGTATTCACTGGAGTTCAGAAGAATGAGAGGGCTTCTCATAGAAACGTTTAAAATTCTGACGGGTTTAGACAGGTTAGATGCAGGAAGAATGTTCTCAATGTTGGGGAAGTCCAGAACCAGGGGTCACAGTCTAAGGATAAGGGTTAATCCATTTAGGACCGAGATGAGGAGCAACTTCTTCACCCAGAGAGTGACGAACCTGTGGAATTCTCTACCACAGAATGTTGTTGAGGCCAATTTACTAAATATATTCAAAAAGGAGTTAGATGTAGTCCTTACTACTAGGGGGATCAAGGGGTATGGCGAGAAAGCAGGAATGTTCAGCCATGAACTCATTGAATGGCGGTGCAGGCTCGAAGGGCCGAATGGCCTTCTCCTGCACCTATTTTCTATGTTTCTTTGTTTCTGTCAACCCCCTTAAGAAATTTATGTTTCAATGAGATCACCTCTCATTCTTCTAAACTCTAGGGGGGAGAAATTCATGAGGGCCCCATTTGGGGCACTAACTTTTAAAAGTTAAACAACATTAGCGCCTGGAGCTAAATTTTTCAACTTTTAAAATATTCGGTGTTTGCACTCTGTTACATCTCGTACTTTTCCAGTTCTGACAAAGAGTCACAGACCTGAAACGTTAACTCTGTTTCTCTCCACAGATGCTGCCTGACCTGCTGAGATTTCCAGCATTTTCTATTTCAATCCCAACTCATGTTCCGCTCCTAGTCACACACCATCCAGACTTGAACATCTATCAAAGTTCCTTAATCATCGCTGGGTCAATAACCTTGAATTCCCTTCCTAGCACCGCTGTAGGAGCAGCATCACCATAACGACTACAGCAGTTCAAGAAGGTGGCTCATATTTATCATCTTTCTCAGGGCAATTAGGGATGGCCAAAAAGTGCATCCTTTCTAGAACCTCCCACAATCCAAGGTAATGGCCTAGAAATTCAAGTGTGCCCGAACAATCCCTGCATCTGAATGGGCAAAGCCTCAGGCCTCGTTGTCATTAAATCAGTGAGCTGCAGACATTAACAGGCAGCTCTCAAGCGGAATAGCAGATTGGACCTGTTACGTTCAGAATAAATCCACAGGACTATATCGCAAGCTCAAACTGTTGTGACTTTGGTCTCTTTATTCAGACTCAAGAATGGGGAAGCAGCATGGTGAATCACCTTTTATACCTGCGTGCCCCAGGGTGCACAGGTGACCCTTAGGTCTCCCACAGGTATGCCCCCTAGTGGCAAGTCTTACATCTTGGTATGGTTTACATACATAACCGCTGCAACACCATCAGTGGCCCTCAGGTAAGTGGTTAAAGTGGACCAGTAAAGGGAGGTGACCGTGAAAGTGGGGCGACCAAGAAAGGGGAACGATCCTCCCCTTCCTCACTGACCTTGCCTGGAACAATTTCTGTGGGTCCCTGGTGACAGCCTGGAATCCCGCAAATTTCTATTCCCCCCGCCAGCGTAGACATCATTCCCACTGGCTTCAAACGGGAGTCAGTTTCATGCAAATGAGGTCCATGGGTTAAAATCTCCCCGGTCTCACACTCCGTGGGCCGAATGGATCACCACCCGCTTAGGACCCCGCATCTCTGATTCTAGTCCCAACTTAAAATCGCAGCTTTCATTTTTATATCTGTCACAATTAAATAGAAATTCTAAGCTAATTTCATTTGGGACTAATGTTGTAATAGGGGCCAGAGGGCAATGGTTATCATGGGTGTTTTTACTGACCTTGGACATTGCAGCTGGAGTCAGTCAGCTGCACAGACCATGGTGAATGATCACTTGTCAGTTGCTGGTCATTGGAGATTTGACAATGAAAAGGATCTTCAGAAGCACTGCTACACCAATGACAACATCAACAAGAACTACAAATCTAACATAGAAATACATAAAAGTTACAACATGGAAAAAGGACATCCAGCCCAACCAGTCCATGTTGACCTTTACATGACCAAATCATTCTAATCTCATTTACCCATCCTGTTCTCATATTCCTTAAATTATTTTTTCTTCATCTACTTATCCAATCTAATCTTGAATGTTGAATTAGTTTCTAGCTCAACTATTAACCTTGGAAGTGAATTTCATGGCCTCATAACTCTCTGTGAAGAGGTTTCTCCTGCACTCTGATCAAAATCTCTCATATTTAATCTTGTCTGCAAGGACCCTGAATCCTGACCCTCAACTACTAACAGTCTGTTACCTTGCCCCATTCTTTCAAAATGTTAACACTTTTATCATATTGCCCTGTAATCTTTGTTGTGACAAAAAACAAAGACTCAATTAAAAAATGTTTCCTCCTCATAGCAAGTGATCACAAATGGAAAACATAATGGCCCGGATTTTGCGGTTGGCAGCATAATTAAGAATTACGCCATTGGCATCTGAACCGAATGCACATTTATCTGCTGGAAACCCACCTCCGAGATAATGCTATCAGATGCTGCAGAGATCGTTGCTATTAGAGATATACACAGAGATACTATGAGAGATCGATAGTCCTTGCACTTCAGTACTTTGAAAATAACGTAAATTTGTGATTTTGCGGACTGGGCGTGTGCAGAATGCATTTTCTACATCTACATTTTCATTTTACCTCCCAGAAAAAACATGTTAAAAACCTGTGAATAATGCTTTCTTCAAAAATCTATTGGAAGACAGTTCTTTACTTTTCATGGACATAATATTTTAAATGGACAAAATCCTGTGGGTCACATGTAAATGCTTCCATTTCCGGCCTCATTTAACTTTTAAAAGAAATATATTACTTGGATTTGTCAGGAGGTATTCCCTTATGCTGTTCAGTTGGTTAGCCCAAGTTTGCACCAGCAATTAGGATTTCAATATCGGTGTGGATCATCGGTCAAGTTGGAACTTGACAAATCACAAGTTTGGGATTTAGCGCCATGTGGGAATTCCGAACTTGCTGTCCATTTCAAAAGTGGATACTGTCATAGGGACCCAAAATTCTGGCCCATTCTGTCTAAGTTTACTCAGTAGTGAAGATGGGTATCTGGCCTGAAGACCCTGCTGTTTACACTATTCATGGGAAATGGATAAGGGTACTTGTACAAATATTATAAAATTCGCTGACAACACAAAACAATAGCAATGGAGAGATTGATAATATTAAAAGGCAAATAGACAAATTGAATGGAAGGGCAAATAGAATATATTGTAGATAGATGTAAGATAATACACATTGGTGCTTGAAATGTATACACAATGGATGGCTTCTTGCTAGTTAAGGTGGAAAAGAGAAAACATAGGTGTTTTAATTGAATGGTTTATAAAAGTATTCAGTCAATATGAAGTTATTACAACAGGGCTATTGAAGCAATGGACCAAAACATAAGATTTAGGAGCAGGAGTAGGTCATAAGGCCCCTCGAGCCTGTTCCATCATTCAATAAGATCATGGCTGATCTTCAACCTCAACTCCACTTTCCCACACGATCTCCATATCCCTTGATTTTCCTAGAGTCCACAAATCTATCTATCCCTGCCTTGAATATGCTCAGTGACTGAGCATCCACAGTCCTTTGTAGTAGAGAATTCCAAAGATTCACAACCCTCTGAGTGAAGAAATTCTTCCTTATCTCAGTTCTAAATGACCAACCCCTTATCCTGAGACTATGACCCCTAGTTCTAGACTCTCCAGCCAGGGGAAAAAATCTCTCAGTATCTACTCTGTCAAACCCCCTCAGAATCTTGTATGCTTCAAAGAGATCACTTCTCATTCTTCTAAACTCCAGAGTATCGGCCCAATCTACTCAATCTCTTCTCATAGGACAACCTTTGAAGGTATGAGGCGTGAATTGGCTAGGATAGATTGGCGAATGATACTTAAGGGGTTGACTGTGGATGGGCAATGGCAGACATTTAGAGACCGCATGGATGAACTACAACAATTGTACATCCATGTCTGGTGTAAAAATAAAAAAGGGAAGGTGGCTCAACCGTGGCTATCAAGGGAAATCGGGGATAGTATTAAAGCCAAGGAAGTGGCATACAAATTGGCCAGAAATAGCAGTGAACCTGGGGACTGGCAGAAATTTAGAACTCAGCAGAGGAGGACAAAGGGTTTGATTAGGGCAGGGAAAAAAAGAGTACGAGAGGAAGCTTGCAGGGAACATTAAGACGGAATGCAAAAGTTTCTATAGATATGTAAAGAGAAAAAGGTTAGGAAAGACAAACGTAGGTCCCCTGCAGTTAGGGGGAGTCATAACGGGGAACAAAGAAATGGGAGACCAATTAAACAAGTACTTTGGTTCGGTATTCACTAAGGAGGACACAAACAACCTTCCGGATATAAAAGGGGTCAGAGGGTCTAGTAAGAAAGAGGAACTGAGGGAAATCCTTATTAGTTGGGAAATTGTGTTGGGGAAATTGATGGAATTGAAGGCCGATAAATCCCCAGGGCCTGATGGACTGCATCCCAGAGTACTTAAGGAGGTGGCCTTGGAAATAGCGGATGCATTGACAGTCATTTTCCAACATTCCATTGACTCTGGATCAGTTCCTATCGAGTGGAGGGTAGCCAATGTAACCCCACTTTTTAAAAAAGGTGGGAGAGAGAAAATAGGGAATTATGGACCAGTCAGCCTGACATCAGTAGTGGGTAAAATGATGGAATCAATTATTAAGGATGTCACAGCAGTGCATTTGGAAAGAGGTGACATGATAGGTCCAAGTCAGCATGGATTTGTGAAAGGGAAATCATGCTTGACAAATCTTCTGGAATTTTTTGAGGATGTTTCCAGTAGAGTGGACAAAGGAGAACCAATTGATGTGGTATATTTGGACTTTCAGAAGGCTTTCGACAAGGTCCCACACAAGAAATTAATGTGCAAAGTTAAAGCACATGGGATTCGGGGTAGTGTGCTGACATGGATTGAGAACTGGTTGTCAGACAGGAAGCAAAGAGTAGGAGTAAATGGATACTTTTCAGAATGGCAGGCAGTGACTAGTGGGGTACCGCAAGGTTCTGTGCTGGGGCCCCAGCTGTTTACATTGTACATTAATGATTTAGATGAGAGGATTAAATGTAGTATCTCAAAACTTGCGGGTAGCAGTGTGTCTGCGAGGAGGATGCTATGAGGCTGCAGAGTGACTTGGATAGGTTAGGTGAGTGGACAAATGCATGGCAGATGAAGTATAATGTGGATAAATGTGAGGTTATCCACTTTGGTGGTAAAAACAGAGAGACAGACTATTATCTGAATGGTGACAGATTAGGAAAAGGGGAGGTGCAACGAGACCTCGGTGTCATGGTACATCAGTCATTGAAGGTTGGCATGCAGGTACAGCAGGCAGTTAAGAAAGCAAATGGCATGTTGGCCTTCATAGTGAGGGGATTTGAGTACAGGGGCCGGGAGGTGTTGCTACAGTTGTACAGGTGAGGCCACACCTGGAGTATTATGTACAGTTTTGGTCTCCTAACTTGAGGAAGGACATTCTTGCTATTGAGGGAGTGCAGCGAAGGTTCACCAGACTGATTCCCGGGATGGCGGGACTGACATATCAAGAAAGATTGGATCAACTGGGCTTGTATTCACTGGAGTTCAGAAGAATGAGAGGGGATCTCATAGAAATGTTTAAAATTCTGACGGGTTTAGACAGGTTAGATGCAGGAAGAATGTTCCCAATGTTGGGGAAGTCCAGAACCAGGGGTCACAGTCTAAGGATAAGGGGTAAGCCATTTAGAACCGAGATGAGGAGAAACTTCTTCACCCAGAGAGTGGTGAACCTGTGGAATCCTCTACCACAGAAAGTTTTTGTGGCCAATTCACTAAATATATTCAAAAAGGAGTTAGATGAAGTCCTTACTACTAGGGGGATCAAGGGGTATGGCGAGAAAGCAGGAATGGGGTACTGAAGTTGTATGTTCAACCATGAACTCATTGAATGGCGGTGCAGGCTAGAAGGGCCGAATGGCCTACTCCTGCACCTATTTTCTATGTTTCTATGTTTCTAACCCTCTCATCCCAGGAATCAATCCAGTAAACCTTTGTTGCACCACCTCTAAGTCAAGTCTATTCTTCCTCAGGTAAGGAGACCAAAACTGTGCACATACTCCAGGTGTGGTCTCACCAAAGTCCTATACAATTGTAGCAAGACTTGCTTATTCTTGCAATAAAGGCCAACATGCCATTCGACTTCCTAATTGTTTGCTGTACCTGCATGCTAGCTTTCTGTGTTTTCTGTACGACGACACCTAAATCTCTCTGAACATCAACATTTAATAGTTTCTCACCATTTAAAAAAACATTCTGTTTTTCTACCAAACTGAATAACCTCGCAGTTTCTCACATTATACTCCATCTGCCACCTTATTGCCCACTCACTTAATCTGTCTATATCCTTTTGCAGGCTCTTTGTGTCCTCCTCACAGCTTACTTACCCACCTAGCTTTGTATCAGCAGCAAACATGGATACATTGCTCTCGGTCCCTTCATTAATATAAGAACATAAGAACATAAGAAATAGGAGCAGGAGTAGGCCATACGGCCCCTCGAGCCTGCTCCGCCATTCAATAAGATCATGGCTGATCTGATCATGGACTCAGCTCCACCTCCCTGTCTGCTCCCCATAACCCCTTATCCCCTTATCGTTTAAGAAACTGTCTATTTCTCTTTTAAATTTATTCAATGTCCCAGCTTCCACAGCTCTCTGACGCAGTGAATTCCACAGATTTGCAACCCTCTTAGAGAAGAAATTTCTCCTCATCTTAGTTTTAAATAGGTGGCACCTTATTCTAAGATCATGCCCTCTAGTTCTAGTCTCCCCCATGGAAACATCCTCTCTGCATCCACCTTGCCAAGCCCCCTCATAATCTTATACGTTTCGATAAGATCACCTCTCATTCTTCTGAATACCAATGAATAGAGGCCCAACCTACTCAACCTTTCCTCATAACTGTCTCCAAAACAAGTATATCCTTTCGTAAATATGGAAACCAAAACTGCACGCAATATTCCAGGTGTGGCCTCACCAATATAGCTGTAGCTGTAAGATAGATTGTAAATAGCTGAGACACAAGCACTGATCCTTGCTGCATCCCATTAGTTACAGACAGCCAACTGGAAAATGACCCATTTATCCCAACTCTGTTTTTTGTCCATTCACCAATTCTCTATCCATAATTTTTTTAATTATTTTAAATTATTTTAATATTTATTTAAACCCTTATGCTGGTAAAAGAAGGCCCTTTGCCTGCCCTATGCCTGCTTTTACCAGGTATAAGAGTTTCACGAGCATTCACTGGGCAGTAGAATCATAGAAACATAGAAATCTATAGAAGGAGACCATTTCAGCCAATCGTGTCCACGCCGGCTGACAAAGAGCCTCACGGCCCTTGGTCAGCAGACCTGAAGGTTATATATGAACAATGATAGAAAGATAAAGAGCACCCAGCCCAACCAGTCCACCCCACACAACTGCGACACAACTACGACACCCCTTGCACCGAAACATTCTACACTCCACCCCAACTGGAGTCATGTGATCTCCTGGGAGAGGCAAAAACCAGATTAAAACTGTTATGTATGTTAACTGGGTTTTACCTGCCACCAGAGGGCGCGACTGTCGGAGTCCTAATGATCACTGGCAGACACGTGCAAGCCGTGTATATAATGTTGGCAGCCATGTTGAATCCTCACTTTGAGAATAAATAAGCTGGAGTAAGGTCATGCCTGAACTAGCTCACCGTACTTAGCCTCGTGGAGTTATTCAATACTTAACAATTGGCGACGAGTTAAAAATACGAACTTTCACGCAGCCATGTCTGTTGGAATTTTGGAGAGATTCGTGGAAGGGAAAGACTGGGAGGATTTCACTGATCGCCTCGACCAGTACTTTGTAGCCAACGGATTGGAAGGAACCGATAACGCAATTAAGCGTAGGACGGTTCTCTTCACCGTTTGTGAGTCAAAAATTTATGGCCTTATCAAGAATCTACTCTCACCAACTCAACCAACGGATAAGACTTACGATGAAGTGTGTACGCTGGTTCGGAACCACTTTAAAGTGAAGGAAAGCATCATCATGGTGAGGTATGGTTTCTATACGCACAATCGCTCCGAGGGCCAGGACGTGGCGGAATTTGTCGCCGACCTGAGATGTCTCGCTGGGCCATGCAATTTCGGAGCTGCATTGGAGGAAATGCTGCGGGACTTTTTCGTGCTTGGCATTGGCCACGAGGTCATACTTCGAAAGCTGCTGGCTGCTGAATCTCTAGACCTGAGCAGGGCCATCACAATCGCCAAGGCATTCATATCCACAGACGAAAACTCGAAACAGATATCTTCCCAGCATCGAAACTCACCGGCAAGTACTGTGCATAAAATAGTATCGTCGGCAGGCAGAGCTGCACATGGCAGGGCCTACTCGTCCGCATTCGTACGACCTGTAACTGCTCAAAGTCCGCCATCGAGATGAATCAAATCTCGCCTTGTTGGCGTTGCGGGGTTTATCATCGGGCCCATCAATGCCGATTCAAGCAATACGTGTGCAAAGGCTGTGCAACAATGGGGCACCTTCAGTGAATATGTCCGCAACCGAGCACGCGTGCTGTGACACACCACGTGGCTGAGGATGATCGATCCAGCGTGGATCAAGCGACACAGGCAACTCAACCCGAGGTACAGGACGAAGAAGTGTATGGGATACATTCTTTAACCAAAAGTCCTCCGCTAATGCTGGAAGTTAAATTAAATGGGGTTCCAGTATCCATGGAATTGGACACGGGTGCGAGTCAGTCAATAATGACCAAGAGGGCTTTCGAAAAGCTGTGGGACATTAAGGCAAAAAGACCCAAACTGAGCCCAATCAAAGCGAAGCTGCGTACCTACACCAAAGAGCTCATACCAGTCATTGGCAGCGCAGCAGTGAAGTTATCATATGATGGAGCTGTGCATGATTTATCTTTGTGGATCGTTCCAGGCAATGGCCCAACACTGTTCGGCAGGAGTTGGCTTGATAAAATTAAATGGAACTAGAACGATATTAAAGCCTTATCATCAGTGGATGACACTTTGTGTGCTCAAGTGCTGAGCAAGTTTCCCTCGTTGTACGAACCAGGCATCGGCAACTTCACGGCAGACAAGGTGCAGATCCGTCTAGGCCCGGATGCAAGACCCGTACATCACAAGGCTCAGGCGGTTCCAAAAGCTGATGAGGGAGAAAGTCGAGATCGAACTGGACAGACTTCAATGAGAAGGAATCATATCACCAGTTGAGATCAGCGAATGGGCCAGTCCAATTGTCCCGGTGTTGAAAAGTGATGGCACGGTCAGGATCTGCGGCGACTACAAGGTACCGTGTCACCAGTTCATATTTCCACGAGTTTATGACCCGTAATGGCATCAAGCATGTCAGGTCTGACCCTTTCAAACCCGAGTCTAACGGTCAAGCGGAGCGGGCTGTCCAAACCATTAAGCAGAGCCTAAAACGTTTGACTCACGGCTCCCTACAGACCCGCTTGTCCTGCATTCTGCTCAGTTACCGGACGAGACCCCACTCGCTCACCAGGGTCCCTCCTGCCGAGCTGTTAATGAAGAGAGGCCTCAAAACCAGGCTCTTCCTTGTACTCCTGGATCTCAATGATCACGTCGAAACCAGAAGGCAACGGCAGCAATGGTACCACGATCGCGCGGCCGTATCATGTGACATTGCTGTTCATGATCCTGTGTTTGTCCTGAATTATGGTCATGATCCAAAGTGGGTTGCTGGCACGGTTTTGGCCAAGGAGGGGAGCAGGGTATTTGTAGTCAAACTGTTAAATGGCCAAACGTGCAAGAGACACATCAACCAAACCAAACTGAGACTCACAGACAACCCGGAACAAATTGAAGATGACATCATCATCGACCAACCAACACACATCCAACCATCAGTTGACCCTTGTGTCATTCACAAAGACGAACCTACCATCCCCAACAGTCCTGTCAGTCCAACTGCTCCGAAATGCAGCAATGGTCGTACTAGCTCATCCAACCAGAAGGCAACGGCAGCAATGGTACCACGATCGCGCGGCAGTATCATGTGACATTGCTGTTCATGATCCTGTGTTTGTCCTGAATTATGGTCATGCGTGCGTGCGTGCAATAAAGGTGCAGCAGTTATAATGGGTGACTTTAATATGCACATAGATTGGGCTAACCAAACTGGAAGCAATACGGTGGAGGAGGATTTTCTGGAGTGCATAAGGGATGGTTTTTTAGACCAATATGTCGAGGAACCAACTAGGGGGGAGGCCATCTTAGACTGGGTGTTATGTAATGAGAAAGGATTAATTAGCAATCTCGTTGTGCGAGGCCCCTTGGGGAAGAGTGACCATAATATGGTGGAATTCTGCATTAGGATGGAGAATGAAACAGTTAATTCAGAGACCATGGTCCAGAACTTAAAGAAGGCTAACTTTGAAGGTATGAGGCGTGAATTGGCTGAGATGGATTGGCGAATGATACTTAAGGGGTTGACTGTGGATGGGCAATGGCAGACATTTAGAGACCGCATGGATGAACTACAACGATTGTACATTCCTGTCTGGCATAGAAATAAAAAAGGGAAGGTGGCTCAACCGTGGCTATCAAGGGAAATCAGGGATAGTATTAAAGCCAAGGAAGTGGCATACAAATTGGCCAGAAATAGCAGCGAACCTGGGGACTGGGAGAAATTTAGAACTCAGCAGAGGAGGACAAAGGGTTTGATTAGGGCAGGGAAAATGGAGTATGAGAAGAAGCTTGCAGGGAACATTAAGACGGATTGCAAAAGTTTCTATAGATATGTAAAGAGAAAAAGGTTAGTAAAGACAAATGTAGGTCCCCTGCAGTCAGAATCAGGGGAAGTCATAACGGGGAACAAAGAAATGGCGGACCAATTGAACAAGTACTTTGGTTCGGTATTCACGAAGGAGGACACGAACAACCTTCCGGTTATAAAAGGGGTCGGGGGGTCTAGTAAGGAGGAGGAACTGAGGGAAATCCTTATTAGCCGGGAAATTGTGTTGGGGAAATTGATGGGATTGAAGGCCGATAAATCCCCAGGGCCTGATGGACTGCATCCCAGAGTACTTAAGGAGGTGGCCTTGGAAATAGTGGATGCGTTGACAGTCATTTTCCAACATTCCATTGACTCTGGATCAGTTCCTATGGAGTGGAGGGTAGCCAATGTAACCCCACTTTTTAAAAAAGGAGGGAGAGAGAAAACAGGGAATTATAGACCGGTCAGCCTGACATCGGTAGTGGGTAAAATGATGGAATCAATTATTAAGGATGTCATAGCAGTGCATTTGGAAAGAGGTGACATGATAGGTCCAAGTCAGCATGGATTTGTGAAAGGGAAATCATGCTTGACAAATCTTCTGGAATTTTTTGAGGATGTTTCCAGTAGAGTGGATAAGGGAGAACCAGTTGATGTGGTATATTTGGACTTTCAGAAGGCGTTCGACAAGGTCCCACACAAGAGATTGATGTGCAAAGTTAGAGCACATGGGATTGGGGGTAGTGTACTGACATGGATTGAGAACTGGTTGTCAGACAGGAAGCAAAGAGTAGGAGTAAATGGGTACTTTTCAGAATGGCAGGCAGTGACTAGTGGGGTACCGCAAGGTTCTGTGCTGGGGCCCCAGCTGTTTACACTGTACATTAATGATTTAGATGAGGGGATTAAATGTAGTATCTCCAAATTTGCGGATGACACTAAGTTGGGTGGCAGTGTGAGCTGCGAGGAGGATGCTGTGAGGCTGCAGAGCGACTTGGATAGGTTAGGTGAGTGGGCAAATGCATGGCAGATGAAGTATAATGTGGATAAATGTGAGGTTATCCACTTTGGTGGTAAAAACAGAGAGACAGACTATTATCTGAATGGTGACAGATTAGGAAAAGGGGAGGTGCAAAGAGACCTGGGTGTCATGGTACATCAGTCATTGAAGGTTGGCATGCAGGTGCAGCAGGCGGTTAAGAAAGCAAATGGCATGTTGGCCTTCATAGCAAGGGGATTTGAGTACAGGGGCAGGGAGGTGTTGCTACAGTTGTACAGGGCATTGGTGAGGCCACACCTGGAGTATTGTGTACAGTTTTGGTCTCCTAACCTGAGGAAGGACATTCTTGCTATTGAGGGAGTGCAGCGAAGGTTCACCAGACTGATTCCCGGGATGGCGGGACTGACCTATCAAGAAAGACTGGATCAACTGGGCTTGTATTCACTGGAGTTCAGAAGAATGAGAGGGGACCTCATAGAAACATATAAAATTCTGACGGGGTTAGACAGGTTAGATGCAGGAAGAATGTTCCCAATGTTGGGGAAGTCCAGAACCAGGGGTCACAGTCTAAGGATAAGGGGTAAGCCATTTAGGACCGAGATGCGGAGGAACTTCTTCACCCAGAGAGTGGTGAACCTGTGGAATTCTCTACCACAGAAAGTTGTTGAGGCCAATTCACTAAATATATTCAAAAAGGAGTTAGATGAGGTCCTTACTGCTAGGGGGATCAAGGGGTATGGCGAGAAAGCAGGAATGGGGTACTGAAGTTGAATGTTCAGCCATGAACTCATTGAATGGCGGTGCAGGCTAGAAGGGCCGAATGGCCTACTCCTGCACCTATTTTCTATGTTTCTATGTTTCTATGTTTCTATGTAAGTCTGGGTTCGAACTGAGAAGATCAACCAGGGAGCAGAAGGCCTCGGACTGTCTCAACTTGTAAATACAACCTGTACCAAGGACTTTGGGGGGGAATGATGTTATATATGTTAACGGGGTTTTACCTGCCACCGGAGGGCGTGACTGTCGGAGTCCTAATGGTCACTGGCAGACACGTGCAAGCCGTGTATATAATGTTGGCAGCCATGTTGAATTCTCACTTTGAAAATAAATAAACTAGAGTGAGGTCATGCCTGAACTAGCTCACCATATTTAGCCTCGTGGAGTTATTCGATACTTAACAAAAACCCAGGCCAATTGCGGAAAACAAATCTGGGAAAATTCCTCTCCGACCCATCCAGGCGATCAAAACTAGTCCAGGAGATCACCCTGGCCGTATTCGATTCCCTGCAGTACTTACCATCATAAGAGGTTATCCAGTCTAATCCCACTTACCAGCTCTAGGTCCACAACGCTGCAGGTTACGGCACTTTAAGTGCTCATCCAAGCACCTTTCATATGTGATGAGGGTTTCTGCATCAACAACCCTTCCAGGCAGTAAATTGCAGACCCCCACAACCTTCTGAATAAAGAAGCTTCACCTCAAATCCCCTCTGAATCGTCCAGCAACCACCTTAAAACTATGATCCCTCGTAATTGACCCCTCCACCCTTGCTACCCATTATATCCAGGCCCCTCAAAATTTTGTAGACCTCAAAGAGGTCTCCGCTCAACCTCCTCTATTCCAATGAAAACATAAAAACATAGAAATATAGAAAATAGGTGCAGGAGCAGGCCATTCGGCCCTTTGAGCCTGCACCACCATTCAATATGATCAGTACCCCAGTACCCCACTCCTGCCTACTCACCATAACCCCTGATCCCTTTTGCCGTAAGGGCCACATCTAACTCCCTTTTGAATATATCCAATGAACTGGACTCGACAACTTTCTGTGGTAGAGAATTCCATAGGTTCACAATTCTCTGGGCGAAAAAGTTTCTCCTCATCTCGGTCCTAAATGGCTTACCTCTTATCCTTAGACTGTGACCCCGGTTCTGGACTTCCCCAACATCGGGAACATTCTTCCTGCATCTAACCTGTCCAATCCCATCAGAATGTTATATGCTTCTATGAGATCTTCTCTCATTCTTCTAAATTCCAGTGAATATAAGCCTACTCGATCCAGTCTTTCTTCATATGTCAGTCCTGCCATCCCGGGAATCAGTCTGGTGAACCTTCGCTGCACTCCCTCAATAGCAAGAATGTCCTTCCTCAGATTTGGAGACCAAAAGTGCACACAATACTCAAGGTGCGGTCTCACCAAGGCCCTGTACCTATAATTCCCTGTTTTCTCTCTCCCTCCTTTTTTAAAAAGTGGGGTTACATTAGCTACCCTCCAATCCATAGGAACTGATCCAGAGTCCATGGAATGTTGGAAAATGACCACCGATGCATCTACTATTTCTAGGGCCACTTCCTTAAGTACTCCGAGATGTAGACTATCAGGCCCTGGGGATTTATCGGCCTTCAATCCCATCAATTTCCCTAACACCATTTCCTGACTAATAAGGATTTCCCTCAGTTCCCTTAGTTCCTCCTTCTTGCTCGACCCTCGGTCCCTTAGTATTTTCGGCAGATCATTCGTGTCTTCCTTAGTGAAGACAGAACCAAAGTATTTGTTCAATTGGTCTGCCATTTCCTTGAGTCCCATTATGAATTCACCTGATTCTGACTGCAAGGGACCTACATTAGACTTAAACACACTAGTTTGAAGCACTCTGTTTCAAAATCAATCTGTGCAGACTAACACAAGAATCATGCTTGGGCCTCAGATATTTACAAGCTATCGGGGACCGAGCGTAATGTATCCAAGTTTGCTGATGATACAAAGCTAGGTGGGAAAGTAAGCTGTGAGGAGGAGGCAAAAAGGCTGCAAAGCGATATAGATAGGTTAAGTGCGTGGGCAAGAATGTGGCAGATAGAATATAATGTGGAGAAATGTGGCGCTCAATTTTCACCAGCCATTTGCGCCGTTTTTTTGGTGTCGCCGCATTTTTTGGCATCAGCATATAAATTATAGATTCCCCAAGGAATCTGTGCCAGCGTAACTGAGTTAATTACTGTTAAATTTAGAATAACTCCACAAGACTGTATATATTAAGCTCAAACTGTTGTGACATTGGTCTCTTTAATGTAACTCCAGAGTGTGGAGGCCACATGGTAGTCTGCTTTTTATACCTGCTTGACCAGGGTGTGCAGGTGACCCTTGGGTCTCCCACAGGTGCGCCCCCTGGTGGCAAGTCTTACACATTGGTAATGTTTACATACATAGCATCATTCCCCCCCCCCCCCAAAGTCTTCGGTACAAGTTATTTACAAGTTGAGGTGATCCGGGGCTCTGCATTCCCGGGTTGATTGCCTGAGTTGAAGTCCTGGCATGGGTGAGTTGGTCGGATCATTGCTGCACAACGGTGTGGCTGGTCTGTGTTACCCTGAGTCTGGGGGACTGTGTTACCCAGTGTATGGGGGACTGTGTTACCCTGAGTCTGGGAGACTGTGTTACCCAGTGTATGGGGGACTGTGTTACCTTGAGTCTGGGGGACTGTGCTACCCAGTGTATGGGGGACTGTGTTACCCTGAGTCTGGGGGACTGTGTTACCCTGTGCCTCTGCGACTGTGTTACCCTGAGTCTGGGGGATTGTGTTACCCAGTATATGGGGGACTGTGTTACCCTGTGTCTCTGGGACTATGTTACCCTGTGTATGGGGGACTGTGTTACCCAGTATTTGGGGGACTGTGTTATCCTGTGTCTCTGGGACTGTGTTACCCAGTGTATGTGGGACTGTGTTACCCTGTGTTTGGGGGACTGTGTTACCCTGTGTCTCTGGGGCTGTATTACCCTGAGTCTGGGGGACTGTGTTACCCTGTGTCTCTGGGACTGTGTTACCCTGTGTATGGGGGACTGTGTTACCCAGTATATGGGGGACTGTGTTACCCTGTGTCTCTGGGACTGTGTTACCCTATGTCTCTGGGACTGTGTCACCCTGTGTCTCTGGGACTGTGTTACCCTCTGTCTGTGGGACTGTGTCACCCTGTGACTCTGGGACTATGTCACCCTGTGTCTCTGGGGCTGTGTTACCCTGTGTCTGGGGGACTGTGTCACCCTGTGTCTCTGGGACTGTGTCACCCTGTGTCTCTGGGACTGTGTTAACCTCTGTCTGTGGGACTGTGTCACCCTGTGACTCTGGGACTGTGTCACCCTGTGTCTCTGGGACTGTGTTACCTCGTGTCTGGGGGACTGTGTCACCCTGTGTCTCTGGGACTGTGTTACCCTGTGTCTGGGGGACTGTGTCACCCTGTGTCCCTGGGACTGTGTTACCCTGTGTCTGGGGGACTGTGTCACCCTGTGTCTCTGGGACTGTGTTACCCTGTGTCTCTGGGACTGTGTTACCTCATGTCTTTGGGACTCCACCTGTTATCCAACAACAATTTGCATTTATATAGTGCCTCTAACGTAGTAAAACATCCAAAGGAACTACACAGGAGCATTATTAAACAAAATTTGGCACTGAGCCACCTCAGAAGATATTAGAACAGGTGATTAAAAGCTTAGTCAAAGCGGTAGGTTTTCAGGAGCATCAAAGGAGGATAGCAAGGAGGAGAGATTTAGAGAGGGAGTTCCAGAGCTTGGGGCAGCTGAAGGCACACTGGAGTAATTATATGCGAGGATGCACAAGAGGCCGGAATCAGCGATCTCGGAGGGTTTAAGGGCTGGAGAAGGTTACAGAGATAGGGAGGGGTGAGGCCATGAAGGGATTTGAAAACAAGGATAAGAATTTTAAATTTGAGCCATTGCTGGACTGAGAGCCCATTTCGATCAGTGAGCACAAGGTGATGGGTAAACATGACTTAGTGCGGGATGGGCCACAGGCAGCAGTGTTTTGGGTGAGCTCAAGTTTATGGGGGGTGTAAGATGGGAGGTCAGCCAGCGAGAGCATTGGAATAGTTCAATTCTGAACCTAATAAAACATGGATGAGGGTTTCAGCAGCAGATGGGCTGAAACAGGGGCAGAGATGGGCAATGTTATTGAGGTGGAAATAGGCGGTCGTAGTGATGGCGAGGATATGGGGTCAGAAATTCAGCTCAGGGTTAAGTACCACACTAAGGTTGAGAACAGTCTGGTTCAGCCTCAAAGTGTGGCCAAGGAGAGGGATGGAGTCAGTGGTTGGGGAATGAAATTTGTCGTGGTAACTGAAGACAATGGCTTCAGCCTTCCCAATATTTAATTGGAGGAAATTTCTGCTCATCCAGTACTGGATGTCGGACAAGCAGCCTGACAATTTAGAGACAGTGGAGGGGTCGAGAGAAGTGGTGGTGAGGTAGAGCTGGGTGTCATCGGTGTACATGTGGAAACTGATGCTGTGTTTTTGGATGATGTCACCAAGGTGCAGCATATAGATGAGAAATAGGAGGGGGCCAAGGATAGATCCTTGGGGAACACCAGAGGTAACGATGTGGGGGAGGGAAGGGAAGCCATTTCAGGAGATTATTTGGCTATGATTAGATAGATAAGGATGGAACTGGGTGAGTGCAGTCCCACCCAGCTGGATGACGGATGAGAGGCGTTGGAGGAGGATGGACTGGTCAACTCAGTCAAAGGCTGCAGATAGGTTGAAAAAGTCGAGGAGGGGATAATTTGCAAGCACAGTTGGGGTCAAGAGTTGTTTTTTTGAGGAGAGGGGTGATGAAGGCAGATTTGAAAGGGAGGGGCACAATACCTGTGGAGGGAGAACCGTTAACAATATCAGCTAACATGGGGGCCAGGAAGTGATGATAGGGGGTCAGCAGTTTAGTGGGAATAAGGTTGAGGAAGCAGGAACTGGGTTTCAAGGACAAGATGAGCTCAGAGAGCTCATGAGGGGAGATCGGAGAGAAACCAGAGAAACTAGCGGGTTCAGGGCTAAGGCAGTGGGGAACCTCAGTGGAAGTTTGGCCCGGTGGGCTAGGGTTAGTGAGGAAAGTGGCAGAGGCAACTGAATGGTCTCAATCTTTGTGACAAGGAAGTCCATGGGCTCCTCGCACTTATTGTTGGAGGTGAGGGTGAAGGAGGCGGAGGAGAGGGGTTTACGAAGATGGTTTGTAATGAAAAAGAGATGCCGGAGGTTATCTTTGAATACCAGATGATCCTGGAAGATTGAGCAGTTTTGGCAGAATGAGAGCAGGACGAGAGCAAGTCCACCTGGATCTTGCGGTGAATGGCTGAACCAGTTGTCTGCCTAAATGTTGTGTTTTGCGTCCTTTGGAATTAAGGGAGTGGAGATGAGGGCCGTACCAGGGGAACAGTCAGGGTGAGAGAGAGAGAAATGGTTTTACTGGGGATGGGGCATCAATGACGGGGGTGAGGGGGTGACTGAGCAGGTCATTAACTGCAGAAATGAAGTGGCGAAAACAAGGTAAGTACCTTGGAGGAGAGTATTTCCTGGGGGTGGACACGGAAGGCCCTGGGGTTTGGGTGAGGAAAGGGGAATGTGAGTGGAGAGGGATACAAGGAAGTGATACAGGATGACCTTATAGGTGATGCTTTCTGAATGAAAGGGAAATTGGGAAATTGCACTCCGCTTCCATTGAGGGGTGGTAAGACCAATTCTGCGGCGGGAGCAGGACTTCCACGCTGGGGGCTAAAATTCCCTGCCCTAGAAGGTTAACGCCCCCAAGATGGGAGCCTGTGCAGGGAGGCAGAGGGAAGTTGAGGGGAGACGGGGGCGGGGGATGGAGGGGAGAGTGGTGGAGGTGGGGGGGGGCGGAGAAACCCAGGGTGGGGGACAGGAGGGGCCACATTGCAGTGGAGGCCTGGGGGGGGGCGAAGTGTGTTGGAGGGGCGGGCCTGGGGGCTCTGTGCCTCGGTGCGGGGAGTGTTCAGAGTGGGGTGGACGGGTTGACTGCGCAGATGGCCGTTGGTGGATGTGGTGTGGTTGGCGTCGCGGGGGCGTGGCTCCGGGATGGCCAGGGCTGGGGGTTCAACTTCCGGGGGTGTTCGACATTTGGGAAGGATTCTGACGGGACGGGGCGGGTTGGGTGCGGGGGGAGAGTTCCCGGTGTTGGGTCGGTCCGGAGCGGGGGGGAGGGGGGGCACGCTCTTGGGATGGGGGGTGGGCTGTTTGGGGCTGGGATTGGGAGAGACTTCTTCACTCGGGGAGTTGTTGGCCTGTGGGTTTCCCTGCCGCGGAGAGTTGTTGATGCCAGTTCATTGGATGTGTTCGGGAGGGAGTTGGATGTGGTCCTTGCGGCTGGGGGGGTCGAGGGGTGTGGAGGGGGCATGGGGGGGAGGTGCTGGGGTGGGTGATCAGCCATGGTCTTGTTGAATGGCGGTGCAGGCTCGAAGGGCCGAATGGCCTACTCCTGCACCTATTTTCTATGTTTCTATGTTTCTATGTCTGATCGGACTGTCGGGTGTAGGAGATGGTGTGTGGGGTCAGGTTCACCTCTGACCTTCTGAGCGGTTCGAATCGCTCCCACTCCCTGGGTTCTAGACGTTGGATTTATTTGGGGGATGTGACAAAGTGCAAGAGACAACTGGTGTGGTGCAAAGAACTTCAACTTTATTAAGGACAAGAAAATACAATGTCAAGCTTGTAATCATTCAAATAAAGAACATTATATCACACATTCAAAGGGGGTTACAGAAATAATACACCTCCCACCTCACAATGCCTAACTCTGACTAGGTTAAAACTCCAGGGCAAGCAGGGACTATGCTCACCAATCCTTTACTGGTAGTTGGCAGTGGTTCGCAATTTCAGGGTTCGCTGGATTCTGTAGGTTCTGCTTGCCGTACCCCGAACGTAGTAGAAGACTTCTTACTGCGCAATCTTCAGTTGGGCGCGTTTTGGACTTGAGGGGTAAGTACCCACTTTCTTTTGTTAGAAATAGGTTTCAAAGTCTCTTTAGGTAATGTTTTCACCTGTTGGTAGTCAGGCCTAGATTGTGCATAAGAACATAAGAACATAAGAATTAGGAACAGGAGTAGGCCATCTAGCCCCTCGAGCCTGCTCCGCCATTCAACAAGATCATGGCTGATCTGACGTGGACTCAGCTCCACTTACCCGCCCGCTCCCCATAACCCTTAATTCCCTTATTGGTTAAAAATCTATCTATCTGTGATTTGAATACATTCAATGAGCTAGCCTCAACTGCTTCCTTGGGCAGAGAATTCCACAGATTCACAACCCTCTGGGAGAAGAGTGGAAACTTTCGAATCTTCGGTTTCTTCTTTGAGGAGTTTTGTTTCGGAGTTGGTCGATCGCGGTGTTTTCGATGGTACCACGTTAGCTGTGGTCGGTTGCTGCCGCGATGGTGATGTTCTTCCTTCGATTTCGTTAGCAGGGCAATGTGGTCTCGGTAGTGTTGTTGAGGCTGGAGACGCTTGTTACAACTGACACGGTGGTCTCTCTCTCCTCCCTTTGGTATTTGCAATATCTGCCTAGGCCTGGGTTTTCCATGTGGGCTGGATGTGCCATTGTCATAATGTATATGCTGGAATGAGTTTTCTGCTCACGGTGATGGCTAGCTATCTCAGGGTTGATTGTTGCTATGTTAATGTCCCCTGGGGAGAAGGGTTTTCGAGTTTACACAACTTCCCCAGACAATTTGTTTTAGCTTCAATACCCCAGACAGTTTCAATACTCAAACTGGTTTCTTTGCAGGATAGTTCTTCTTTAGTTCTTAGCCCTTCCCACACAGATCCAAACTGCCTTATAAAATCCCAAATTTGATTAAAACTCATAGTTTCTTCCATGTGCACTTTAGGATCTCAAACTTTCTGGTAGATAGTTGCAACTTAAATTTCCTTTCCAATGAGTCCAAACACTGTGGGGGGGGGGGGGGGGGGGGGGGGTGGAGGGGGAGGGGTTTCCTACGAATTTTGCAACTCTACCCCTGTGACACTCTACATGTTAGACTTTCATGCTAGGAGAGCAAAATTTCTGCTCTCTCGAGAGTCAACCTTCCCTGTATTTACATAGCTAAAACTTAAACATGCATCCCTCTTTGAAATGTAATGCAGTTTACAAGCGGATACAGTTATTTCAATATGTTACAGCATAGAGGGGGTCCAACACCCCTCCATTACCCGTTTTACAGAAAATAAAGATACATAGCCAAACACATTTTTAAGTAACATTCTTACAACACTCGATCTCTGCGTTTTTACAGCAGGTGAAAATTAAAACAAATCAAACATGGTAGTATGGTGTCACCCTCCTCTGTGCGACCCCCAAGTTTGGCCAGGGAGCGTGCAGCACCCTTTGGTGCCTGACCTGACAGCCTCTGCGTTTCACTTGACAAGTGAGACACCATAAGTAAAGAATAATTGCGAGTTGACAGACAACCAAAACGTGGGAAGCTATTCTGATCCCAGCAGGAACGTCTATATTCCTGGAAATGTCCCACAAGGTGGAATTGTGATCTCCCGAATCTTTCTCCCTATCTTGATTGTTTTCTGTTCTAGTGTACAGAAATGTTTTTGTGAGATTACTACAGCTTCTAGCCGAGCGGTAAGATGTTCGGGTAGAGGGAGAATTTCATAGCCAAAATGTACAACATAATCCTGCAGGTTTGTGATGTTTTCTCTCACAGTGAGGTGAACAGTGGAGGGTTCGGGAATGGGGACAATCCGTTCCTGGGCCACTTGAATTTCTGCCGCGGGTTTAAAGCAAAAACTGCTGTCACTGACCGGACACCAGAAATGTTGTCCATGCTGGTAGTGAGGCACACTGTTGGTGACACAATATGTCCCAGCCCCTATGTATGCTACCTGTGGAGGGACATGGTCTTGTGCCATTACCTCCATGGTACAGTTGATGGGCTGTGCGCCAGCAGCTTTAAACCCACACTGTGGTTTATAATAGGTGTTCAAGTGCTGGGGACACAGTATTATGTGTGCACCCTGGCTCCTGCACCCGGCGAGGTCAGTACCTGTCATTGCGTGCTCCCACTTTATGACATAGGGTGGGACCGCTGTGAAACGAACGTGTGCACCTCCTTGAATAACTCCAATGTTCTCCACCCTGTATACCGGTGCGGGTCGGGCTATCCCACCCATGACCGGCATCCTTAGTACTAACCCCATGATGGTGTGATTAAAACGCCCACAATCTACTGGGACAGGGTAGGCTTCAGAAGCTAGGCGGAGCTGGCATGGGCTTAGTGAATTACTATACAGGTGGAGGGCTGCGAGATGCCTGTTACTGATCCAGGAGGGGACTAAACCTTGTTTTAAATCCTCCAGGTTGTTGTGGTCCTCGCTCAATAACCATGCCCCATACAGCATACACACCTCGTTCTGTGCAGTCTGGTCGGAAGCATTCCTATCCTCCCGTATGAGTGCATTCTCTGTCTGTGCATGTTTTTCCAGCTCAGCCACGAGTTCTTTTAAATGGACCGTCATAGCCTGGTCCTCGTGTAGCTCTGAGCCTACTACTGTATTTTCTTCTTTTAATATCTTTCTCATTCGGTTCTTTAGACCATTTATCTGCGTTTGCAGTTCTATATCGTCCAGGCTATTTAGCACAGAGGATCCTGTATTATATGCAGTAAAAATGTTGTTCAAGGTTCCCCTTCTAGGTCTCCCATGCCCTTGGTGTCCCTAGCGTATAGGGTATATAGATCTGCTTTGTCTACATTGCCAAAGTCTAACTCGTAAAATTTCTTGAACATTTCTCTGAGTAGGGCCTGGTATAGCTGTTGTTTCCTTCGGGCACCATGCAGGTAAGTGCACCTCGGTAAGGTTTAAAATAACTGAAGCTACAGCAAAGTGTACCCCCTGGTATAACACCTTTTCGGTCGGTACCAATACTAAACCGTTCCCTGGTCCCTTGGTGGTGGTAGGACACCTTTCTATTATTGTTCACACTGGTGGGGTCATGGGCAAGGGTTTCTTAATGTGTGCTCTAAGTTCGGTGGCGTTAATTGGGATTGGGGAGTGTGGGACCGCACAATCATTAGGCTGGAATCCCACCCCATCCCTTCCCTCTCATCTTGCCATTGCCTGGTGAAGGCGATTGTATGCCTGTGGGATAGATCTCCTCTGACCCCCACATGCAGACGTAAATTCCCTGTTCAGACTCCCACCACTTGTTCCAAAACACCTTCACTCCTCCCCGTGTCCCCATGATGGTAGGATACATGTCATTACCGAGTCTTTCCCAGTCAGATTCCTGGTCCCCCATGTCCTTGTTCAGCTTCCTGAGCCACCACCATCTACCCAGGGGAATCTGCCCTTTACAAGTCAAACACACACGTTTTACCTCCATAACACTGACCCGCGCAGCAACGGTCCGTATCCTGGGGCATGGAATGGAGGCCTCCCCATAGGTAAACCCTTCCTGGCTGGAGTAGCGAGTGGAATTGGACCCCAGCCACCCTCCTTCGTGGGCATAAACGGTGAGCTCTTCCACACCCGGTGTGCTACCCCTGCAGTCACGACCGGTGCTCTCTCTCCCGAACACCCGTAGATGAGGGATTCTTCCACGTCTCCTCGGCCGCCGCTGCTCATCCTTATCAAGGAGAGCAGGAACAGGACCCTTCTCATGTTGTTCTCCTTCCTGTAGGGGCACATAAAACAGATTGTCCAGCCCTGAGAAAAGTTCTCTGGCTTGACAAAAGGTGATCGCGTTCCAATTTGGGCTCATTTCTTCTCGGAGAACACAATTAAGTCTTTAATCGACTGGCTGTCTTTTCCAGTTCCCATAGGAACTAATGTCCGTTATCAACTTTTGTCTCATCTTACTCTTATCGTTCTTGTAGTGCCTCTTTTACTGCCTACAAGATTGGGTCTTTTCCTTTCCCCAAGTACTGTTATCGGTGCTTCCTTCAAATACTACTCAGCCCATGTCACTAATTTGGCACCGGTTGGCATCTGGAGCTCTTCCATTGCATATTTATACAAAAGCTTTTATCCTATTTTCCTCGTTTCACTACTTCCATACGCGTGGTTTACTTTCTGTCGCGGTGACCCCCAAAAAAAACCTTAATCTCATGCTACACTCGATTCTTATCATCCTAATTATGTACATCTGCCACCCGTCTCCGGGTGGCCAGGTTAACTCTTATTCTTCTCCTTTCTTCTCTGGCCTCTGGGTTTCCAGCGGGGCCGGTAGGAATTTGGCCTGTACCGCAGGACACGGAGTGTCCTGACCGGAGGTGGGTCTGGGTCCCACACAATTGGGGGAACATCCCCTCTAATGCTGCAGCACACCGCCCCTTTGCAGCTGGCTGCACGGTTCATGTCATTACCTGAGGGTTCTACGTGGTTGAGGGCTGCGGGCTGGGAACTCCCATTTGGTGGCTGGTCCACCATTATCTCCTTCGGGGGTCCCTCATCACCCAAGACTACCGGCCGGGGGCCCCTGCTCACAAGCTGGTACCTGATCCTAGGTACCCCTTTGCAGCTGATCCCTCTCCCAGGGCTGAACCACTTAAATTGGGGTGTTGGTGACCATGGTTTCTTAAGTCGTGGCATGCGGAGAGTTCTCCTCAAGGCTCTGACTACTGGAGGTACGTCCGAGTCCCAAATGATTGGGGGGATAGCTCCTCCAGTAACACAGTCCATACCTCTTTAGGTACGGTCTATGAGTCTGCATTATCCCATGTGGGATCTCCACAGTCAGGGGTTGTTGGCTGAGGATCCCTGCCTTTAGTACAGTTCACTGTTTCTGGCTGTCCCTTACGCTTAGCAGCTAATGCGGGGTTGAAAATTTGCACTGGTTTATGTGGAACCACTTTGTACGGCGGGGCATCTTTACAGCATAGACCATGGGGCTTGCCTTGTCGACAATGTGGTACGGTCCCATGTACAGTGCCTCAAAAACCCCTACTTGAGCGTAATTCCTTACCATGACCTGGTCCCCTACCTCCCATTCGTGGTGTTTGTGGGGCTCTAGCAGCAGTCGGTTGCTCCGATGCCGTTTTCCCATGTTGTTAATAGCCTGCCAGTGAATCTGTTTAAGGTGTTCAAACAGATTTCTGACAAAGCTGTCCCAGCCTGCTTCCCTAAGCTGACCTTCCGTGAGTACCGGGGCTAATACATGGGTAGGGGTTCGCATGGCTCTGCCGGTCATGAACTCGTACGGGGAGTACCCCGTGCTGGGGGAGGTGGGACCAGTACAAACCAGACGGTCTGCACCTGGGCAGGACCGGAACCAATGTCCGAGGGGGAGTGTTTGCTAGTGCTGTTGGGGAGGATTTAAACTAATATGGCAGGGGGATGGGAACCAATGCAGGGAGACAGAGGGAAACAAAAAGGAGGCAAAAGCAAAAGACAGAAAGGAGATGAAGAAAAGTGGAGGGCAGAGAAACCCAAGGCAAAGAACAAAAAGGGCCACTGTACAGCAAAATTCTAAAAGGACAAAGGGTGTTAAAAAAACAAGCCTGAAGGCTTTGTGTCTTAATGCAAGGAGTATCCGCAATAAGGTGGATGAATTAACTGTGCAAATAGATGTTAACAAATATGATGTGATTGGGATTACGGAGACGTGGCTCCAGGATGATCAGGGCTGGGAACTCAACATCCAGGGGTATTCAACATTCAGGAAAGATAGAATAAAAGGAAAAGGAGGTGGGGTAGCATTGCTGGTTGAGGAGCAAATTAAGGCAATAGTTCGGAAGGACATTAGCTTGGATGATGTGGAATCTATCTGGGTAGAGCTGCAGAATACCAAAGGGCAAAAAACGTTAGTGGGAGTTGTGTACAGACCTCCAAACAGTAGTAGTGATGTTGGGGAGGGCATCAAACATGAAATTAGGGGTGCATGCAATAAAGGTGCAGCAGTTATAATGGGTGACTTTAATATACACATAGATTGGGTTAACCAAACTGGAAGCAATACGGTGGAGGAGGATTTTCTGGAGTGCATAAGGGATGGTTTTTTAGACCAATATGTCGAGGAACCAACTAGGGGGGAGGCCATCTTAGACTGGGTGTTGTGTAATGAGAGAGGATTAATTAGCAATCTCGTTGTGCGAGGCCCCTTGGGGAAGAGTGACCATAATATGGTGGAATTCTGCATTAGGATGGAGAATGAAACAGTTAATTCAGAGACCATGGTCCAGAACTTAAAGAAGGGTAACTTTGAAGGTATGAGGCGTGAATTGGCTAGGATAGATTGGCGAATGATACTGAAGGGGTTGACTGTGGATGGGCAGTGGCAGACATTTAGAGACCGCATGGATGAACTACAACAATTGTACATTCCTGTCTGGCATAAAAATAAAAAAGGGAAGGTGGCTCAACCGTGGCTATCAAGGGAAATCAGGGATAGCATTAAAGCCAAGGAAGTGGCATACAAATTGGCCAGAAATAGCAGCGAACCCGGGGACTGGGAGAAATTTAGAACTCAGCAGAGGAGGACAAAAGGTTTGATTAGGGCAGGGAAAATGGAGTACGAGAAGAAGCTTGCAGGGAACCTTAAGACGGATTGCAAAAGTTTCTATAGATATGTAAAGAGAAAAAGGTTAGTAAAGACAAACGTAGGTCCCCTGCAGTCAGAATCAGGGGAAGTCATAACGGGGAACAAAGAAATGGCGGACCAATTGAACAAGTACTTTGGTTCGGTATTCACTAAGGAGGACACAAACAACCTTCCGGATATAAAAGGGGTCGGAGGGTCTAGTAAGGAGGAGGAACTGAGGGAAATCCTTATTAGTCGGGAAATTGTGTTGGGGAAATTGATGGGATTGAAGGCCGATAAATCCCCAGGGCCTGATGGACTGCATCCCAGAGTACTTAAGGAGGTGGCCTTGGAAATAGTGGATGCATTGACAGTCATTTCCCAACATTCCATTGACTCTGGATCAGTTCCTATGGAGTGGAGGGTAGCCAATGTAACCCCACTTTTTAAAAAAGGAGGGAGAGAGAAAACAGGGAATTATAGACCGGTCAGCCTGACATCGGTAATGGGTAAAATGATGGAATCAATTATTAAGGATGTCATGGCAGTGCATTTGGAAAGAGGTAATATGATAGGTCCAAGTCAGCATGGATTTGTGAAAGGGAAATCATGCTTGACAAATCTTCTGGAATTTTTTGAGGATGTTTCCAGTAGAGTGGACAAAGGAGAACCAGTTGATGTGGTATATTTGGACTTTCAGAAGGCTTTCGACAAGGTCCCACACAAGAGATTAATGTGCAAAGTTAAAGCACATGGGATTGGGGGTAGTGTGCTGACATGGATTGAGAACTGGTTGTCAGACAGGAAGCAAAGAGTAGGAGTAAATCGGGACTTTTCAGAATGGCAGGCAGTGACTAGTGGGGTACCGCAAGGTTCTGTGCTGTGGCCTCAGCTGTTTACACTGTACATTAATGATTTAGACGAGGGGATTAAATGTAGTATCTCCAAATTTGCGGATGACACTAAGTTGGGTGGCAGTGTGAGCTGCGAGGAGGATGCTATGAGGCTGCAGAGCGACTTGGATAGGTTAGGTGAGTGGGCAAATGCATGGCAGATGAAGTATAATGTGGATAAATGTGAGGTTATCCACTTTGGTGGTAAAAACAGAGAGACAGACTATTATCTGAATGGTGACAGATTAGGAAAAGGGGAGGTGCAAAGAGACCTGGGTGTCATGGTACATCAGTCATTGAAGTTTGGCATGCAGGTACAGCAGGCGGTTAAGAAAGCAAATGGCATGTTGGCCTTCATAGCGAGGGGATTTGAGTACAGGGGCAGGGAGGTGTTGCTACAATTGTACAGGGCCTTGGTGAGGCCACACCTGGAGTATTGTGTACAGTTTTGGTCTCCTAACCTGAGGAAGGACATTCTTGCTATTGAGGGAGTGCAGCGAAGGTTCACCAGACTGATTCCCGGGATGGCGGGACTGACATATCAAGAAAGACTGGATCAACTGGGTTTGTATTCACTGGAGTTCAGAAGAATGAGAGGGGACCTCATAGAAACGTTTAAAATTCTGACGGGGTCAGACAGGTTAGATGCAGGAAGAATGTTCCCAATGTTGGGGAAGTCCAGAACCAGGGGACACAGTCTAAGGATAAGGGGGAAGCCATTTAGGACTGAGATGAGGAGGAATTTCTTCACCCAGAGAGTGGTGAACCTGTGGAATTCTCTACCACAGAAAGTTGTTGAGGCCAATTCACTAAATATATTCAAAAAGGAGTTAGATGAAGTCCTTACTACTAGGGGGATCAAGGGGTATGGTGAGAAAGCAGGAATGGGGTACTGAAGTTGCATGTTCAGCCATGAACTCATTGAATGGCGGTGCAGGCCTACTCCTGCACCTATTTTCTATGTTTCTATGTTTCTATGCTCTTTGACTGGCTGGCCCGGATCTCCATAAGGACCAGTGGTAGGACCTCTACCCAGTTCTTGGGTGAGTCCCCCGTCTCCTTACGCAACCTTTCCATTATAGTGTTCTTTAAATGCTCCACAGGCCCGGATGACCGCGGGTTGTGCACGACATGCCATTTCCCCTCAATGCCGAGCACCTTCAGAGTCTCCTGCATCACCTGCCCAGTGAAGTGATTCCCTGGGTCGGACTCCACGTACTGGGGTAGTCCCCATCGGGAGAACACCTCCCTTACCAGGATCCTAGCTGTCCCCAGAGCAGTGACTGTTCGGCATGGGAAGGCTTCCACCCATTTGGTGAATACATCCACTAACACGAGGCAGTACTTGTAGCCCCCCTGGGCGGTGGGTAGGGGCCTGATATAATTGACCTGGATCAACTGCCAGGGTCCCTCTACCCTCTTGATATATCGCATAGACACCTTCCCTTTCTGGGGGTCGGGGTTGTTGACAGCTGGCGCAGAACTCACGGATGTCTTCCCTGAGTCCCGGCCACCACCTTGCCTGTTCCACCCATTGCCAAGTGGTCTCAGATCCAGGGTGTCCTGCTCCTGGACCCTCGTGGACCAGCTAGAGGAATACTCTCCGGTGTAATGCGGTACCACCATTGCTCCCCCCTGAACAGCATGCCATCTTTAATGGCAATAGCTGCGGTGCCGTACATGCCATCTACCGTTTCCCCTTTAGCTAGCATGGGCAGTTTTGAGGACGGGGTCTTGGGTCTGAACCGCTTTCAGGTACGGGGACAATGCTACCCCTGCCCTTCCTGTCATCCCAATCCTGCCCCTGACTGCTGCGATGGGGCCTGAGTTGTACGGATCCCAGAGCTTGCCCGTGCGGGCACCTTGCTTGGCCAACATGTCAGCCTGCTGGTTTCCCTCGCTACGGGGTTCAGTGGTGGAATGTGCCTTCACTTTATGTATATAAACCTTCCCTTCTTCCCCCACGGTTGTCATGATCTTTTCCAGTAAAGGCTTAATTGCCAGGGGTCTCCTGTCTACAGATGTGTATCCGCGACGGGACCAGATAGCCAGTTACTCCGTACACGAATTGCATGTGAAAATACTGTTCGAGCAAATCATGTATGGCGTAGGGAATTCTTCGGGGTGTGTGACCATGTACACCACTGCTGACAGTTCAGCATGCTGGGCGCTCATCGTACTGGGGAGTTTAATTGCAAGGGCAATGCCTGCCTTTGGGTCATACACTCCACAGCCTGTGAGTCATTCGCCCGCAGATACTGTGCTCGAACTCTCCATATAGATCTCTCGGCCTGTGGGGTGTAACCCGGCCCGAAAGCCTATGTTAATTTCCCATACCCCTTCTATGGAACACCGGTGGGCTGTCCCTGGATAGGTCATGTTGGCTGCGAGCCTTGGCTTGCAGAGACCCTTTACGCTTAGGTCCATCTGAGAGAGGAGTAGGGTCCAGCGAGCAATGTGGGCATTGCTCACCATTCCGTCCTTGATTCTCCTGTCCAGGAGCATTTGGGTGGGCGTATGGTGGGTAAGGAATGTAATAGGGGACTCCCCTGTGAAGATCCGTGATCTTTTCACAACCCAGTGAGTGGCTAGGAGGTGCCACTCACAGTTGGAGTATCCCTTCTCCACGTCCGTGAGTATCCTGGAGGAGTAGATCACTGGCCTCAGCCGGCTGTGCCGTACCTGGAGCAGTACTGCACTCAGACTGTATCCACTAGCTGCTACTTCCAGGAAAAACTCTTTACACCCATCAATAGCCCCTAGAGCCGGCGTGGTCTGCACGTCTTTCTTGAGTTGGTTAAATGCTGCCTCGCAACCTTCGTCCCAATCCCACTCCACTCTCTTGGGTAGGAGTCAGAATAGAGGGGCACTGTGGCTGCATAATCTTCAATGAAATCTCTGCAGTACCTGGTTAGCCCGAGAAAAGATCTTACTCCTGTTACTGTGTTGGGGGCTGGTAACTCCTGCACTGCTTCAAATCTAGCTTTGTCAATGGCCCTTTCCCCAGCGCGCACAGCCAGTCCCAGGAATTTTACTTCCTTCTGGCCGATCTGTGCCTTCTTTAGATACGTGAAGAGAAAAAGATTAATGAAGACAAACGTAGGTCCCTTGCAGTCAGATTCAGGTGAATTTATAATGGGGTACAAAGAAATGGCAGACCAGTTGAACAAATACTTTGGTTCTGCCTTCACAAAGGAAGACACAAATAACCTTCGGGAAATACTAGGGGACCGAGGGTCTAGTAAGAAGGAGGAACGGAAGGAAATCCTTATTAGGTGGCAAATTGTGTTAGGAAAATTGATGGGATTGAAAGAGGATAAATCCCCGGGGCCTGATAGTCTGCATCCCAGAGTACTTAAGGAAGTGGCCATAGAAATAGTGGATGCATTGGTGATCATTTTCCAACAGTCTATTGACCCTGGATTAGTTCCTATGGACTGGAGGGTAGCTAATGTAATACCACTTTTTAAAAAAGGAAGGAGAGAGAAAACAGGTAATTATCAACCGGTTAGCCTGACATCAGTAGTGGGGAAAATGTTGGAATCAATTATTAAAGATGAAATAATAGCACATTTGGAAAGCAGTGACAGGATCGATCCAAGTCAGCATGGATTTATGAAAGGGAAATCATGCTTGACAAATCTTCTGGAATTTTTTGAGGATGTAACTAGTAGAGTGGACATGGGAAAACCAGTGGATGTGGTGTATTTGGACTTTAAAAAGGCTTTTGACAAGGTCCCACACAAGAGATTGGTGTGCAATATTAAAGTACATGGTATTGGGGGTAATGGACTGATGTGGATAGAGAACTGGTTGGCAGACAGGAAACAGAGAGTCGGGATAAACAGGTCCTTTTCAGAATGGCAGGCAGTGACTAGTGGGGTGCCGCAGGGCTCAGTGCTGGGACCCCAGCTATTTACAATATTCATTAATGATTTAGATGAAGGAGTTGAGTGTAATATCTCCAAGTTTGCAGATGACACTAAGCTGGGTGGCGGTGTGAGCTGTGAGGAGGACGCTAAGAGACTGCAGGGTGATTTGGACAGGTTAGGTAAGTGGGCAAATGCATGGCAGATGCAGTATAATGTAGATAAATGTAAGGTTATCCAGCTTGGGGGCAGAAACACAAAGGCAGAATATTATCTGAATGGTGGCAGATTAGGAAAAGGGGATGTGCAACGAGACCTGGGTATCATGGTATATCAGTCATTGAAAGTTGGCATACAGGTACAGCAGGCGGTGAAGAAGGCAAATGGTATGTTGGCTTTCATAGCTAGGGGATTTTAGTATAGGAGCAGGAAGGTCTTACTGCAGTTGTACAGGGCGTTGGTGAGGCCTCACCTAGAATATTGTGTTCAGTTTTGGTCTCCTAATCTGAGGAAGGACGTTCTTGCTATTGAGGGAGTGCAGCGAAGGTTCACCAGACTGATTCCCGGGATGGCAGGACTGACATATGAGGAGAGACTGGATCGTCTGGGCCTGTATTTACTGGAGTTTAGAAGGATGAGAGGGGATCTCATAAAAGCATATAAAATTCTGACGGGACTGGACAGGTTAGATGCAGGAAGAATGTTCCCGATGTTGGGGAAGTCCAGAACCAGGGGACACAGTCTAAGGATGAGGGGTAGGCCATTTAGGACTGAGATGTGGAGAAACTTCTTCACTCAGAGAGTTGTTAACCTGTGGAATTCTCTACGCAGAGAGTTGTTGATGCCAGTTCATTGGATTTATTCAAGAGGGAGTTAGATGTGGCGCTTACGGCTAAAGGGATCAAGGGTATGGAGAGAAAGCAGGAATGGGGTACTGAGGTGAATGATCAGCCATGATCTTATTGAATGGTGGTGCAGGCTCGGTGGGCTGAATGGCCTACTCCTGCACCTATTTTCTATGTTTCTATTCTGGCTTTCCAAAGGTACAGGGCTGTATTGGTTGTACTCATATTGCCTTGCGAGCATCTTTGGAGGATTCAGAGATGTACAGGAACAGAAAAGGCTTCCATTAATGCACAGCTTGTGTGAGACGACATGCATCGCATCATGTCAGTCGATGCAAAATACCCTGGGAGCACCCATGATGTGTTCATCCTACGCGAGAGTGTTATATCTGCCATGGTTCAGCAGCAGAGCTGGCTACTGGGAGACAACAGGTACGGCTTCACCACCTGGCTCATGACGTCCCTACGCATAACCTGGACGGAAGTTGACCGGGAATACAACGTCGCACATTGCGACGCACAGCATAATAGAGAGGACCATTGGCATCTTGAAAGAGCGTTTCCAATGCCTGGACCATTCTGAAGGCTATTGCTATACTCCCCTGAGATTGTCGGTCAGTTCACTGTTGCGTGAGTGATCTTAAAGCAGCAGCTGATAGTAGAAGACCCACCTGCGGTGAGAGTGACTGATGATAATGATGAGGAAGATGCAGATGACGAGCAGGAGGAGGAAGAAGATGAGGACGAGGAAGCCATGCAACTACCTGAACCTGGATCATGACGGCAGAGGAGGGTGGGCCATCGTGCCCCTTTAACAATTGCTCGAGCTTTGCGCCAGCAGCTCATCCGTGAATGCTTTGCTGCCTGAAGGCTCAGCGGCAACTATTCCACATGGATCATGTTTACTGTTTGGACCTGTTCCATACTGTTGTGTTGTGTTAATGGAACGAATGATGGAAATGATTCTTGTTTATTTCAAAAGTTGTGTTAATAATGGAACAAGTAATGTAAATTATTCAGTTATAATTTAAAATATATTTTATTCAAAAATTTAACAAACATTTGTACCGAACTTAAATATAAACACCATTGTAACAAACTTTAAAGTTTTCAATCAAGTTCACTTACAAACTTTAACATCGCTTACAAACTTTAAGATCACTTACTAACTTTAAACTTGTAAATTTGCAGAACTTATAAAAAACTTTTAATTTGAGAACAATAATTACAACAGTAACAACAATATAACAACAACAACAGCAGCAAAGAAAGGCTGCACTCATCTCTGCTCGACCTTATTCTAAGATCGCCCGCCACGCTTGGTCTTGATAACTTGATGACAGGCAGTAGCGCAGTGTTTCTGGGGTTGATACCAACCTTGTTCTTTTAACATCTCGGATAATGCGCATGTCTTGATGTGGGGTGGGGGGGAAGGGCGCTGGGGCTGGCGGCAATGTGGAGGGCCTGACTTGAGGCTCTTCAGAGGCTGGTTTGAGGATTGGAGTGGGAGTGACAATTGATTCTGTCAATGGGCACGGGGTCTGGGCGTGTTCCCTTATTGCAGCAGCTAACTCCAATATGCCCTCTCTCATGCGCCATGACAGTGTCTCAACGCCCTCCAGCATTCCCTCCCTCATGTTGAGCAAAAGTGTCTCAACTATCTGCAACATTTCCTCCCTCAAGTTCACTGAGTGTGTTTGAACTATCTCTGACATTCCCTCCCTCATAGTCACTGAAAGCACATCAACTCCCTGTGACATTCCCTCCTTCATGTTCACTAACATGGTTTCAGCTGACTGAGATATTCCCTCCCTCATCATTCCCATTGCTCATGAGAGTGTTGTTACTTCTCCTGACAGTCCCAATGCCTGATCACCCACCTCACTGATGGTGTCCAGGAGCGATCGTGTAAGGTCAATCCTCTCCGCACTCATTGCCATCATGTGAACTACATCTATTAGATTCTGCACCTCAGGAGAGCGCAGTCGAGCTCTCTGTCCTCTCCCCAACCAGGGTGTGGCTCGCAGCATCCCAAGCGACCCGCAGCCTGGGACAGTGGGGCCCTCGATGTGTCTTGCTGCACCCCACCACTGGGACCCGCAGCCTCAGATGGTGGGGCCCTGGGTGTGCCTCGCTGCATCCCACTGGAATTCCCAGCCTCGGACAATGGGAAACCATGGACTGTCCCACCAACCATCAAACCACTAGTCAGGGAAGGGGCTCGCAACTCAAGCACAGTAACTAGTGCATCCACTTCATCCTGTAAGAAATTCTTGATCCTTGCGCTGTGTTGCATCTTGTATTGAAATGGCAGACAGAATGCAAAGAGCAGGAATGAACGGATCCTTTTCAGAATGGCAAGCAGTGACTAGTGGGATACCGCAAGTTTCGGTGCTGGGACCCCAGCTATTTACAATATACATTAATAATTTAGACGAAGGAATTGAATGTAATATCTGCAAGTTTGCAGATGGCACTAAGCTGAGTGGCAGTGTGAGCTGTGAGGAGGATGCTAAGAGGCTGCAGGGTGACTTGGACAGGTTAGGTGAGTGGGCAAATGCATGGCAGATGCAGTAGACTGTAGATAAATGTGAGGTTATCCACTTTGGTGGCAAAAATAGGAAGGCAGAATATTATCTGAATGGTGACAGATTAGGAAAAGGGGAGGTGCAACGAGACCTGGGTGTCATAGTGCATCAGTCATTGAAAGTTGGCATGCAGGTACAACAGGCAGTGAAGAAAGCAAATGGCATATTGGTCTTCATAGCTGGGGGATTTGAGTATAGGAGCAGGGAGGTCTTACTGCAGTTGTACAGGGCCTTGGTGAGGCCACACCTTGAATATTGTGTACAGCTTTGGTCTCCTAATCTGAGGAAGGACATTCTTGCTATTGAGGGAGTGCAGCGAAGGTTCACCAGACTGATTCCCAGGATGGCAGGAGTGACATATGAAGAAAGATTGGATCGACTAGGCTTAAATTCACTGGAATTTAGAAGAATGAGAGGGGATCTCATAGAAACATATACAATTCTGACGGGATTGGACAGGTTAGATGCAGGGAGAATGTTTCCAATGTTGGGGAAGTCCAGAACCAGGGGTCAGAGTCTAAGGATAATGGGTAAGCCATTTGGGACCGAGATGAGGAGAAACTTCTTCACTCAGAGAATTGTGTACCTGTGGAATTCACTACCACAAAAAGTTGTTGAGGCCAGTTCATTAGAGATATTCAAAAGGGAGTTAGATGTAACCCTTATGGCTAAAGGGATCAAGGGTAAGGAGAGAAAGCAGGAATGTGGTACTGAAGTTGCATGATCGGCCATGATCATATTGAATGGTGGTGCAGGCTCGCAGGGCCAAATGGCCTACTCCTGCACCTATTTTCTATGTTTCTATGTTTTTATGTATTGCAGCTCCACTTTTTCCAATGTTCTCACACAGCACTCAATGTTCTCACAAAACTTGGCCGATTGCAGACCTGGACCTGTACTGTGCATGTGTGCCCATTGGGATAACATAGAAACATAGAAAATAGGAGCAGTTGAAGGCCATTCAGCCCTTCGAGTCTGCAGCGCCATTCAATATGATCATGGCTGATCCTCTATCTCACACCATATTCCCGCTTTTCCCCCATACCCCTTGATGTCTTTTGTTTCTAGAAATCTATCTATCTCCCTCCTAAATATATTCAGTGACTTGGCCTCTACAGTCTTCTGTGATAGAGAATTCCACAGGTTCACCACCCTCTGAGTGAAAAAATTTCTCCTCATCTCGGACCTAAATTTCCTACCCCGTACCCTGAGACTGATTCCTTGTTCTAGACTTCTCACCCAAGGGAAACATCCTCCCCCATCCAGTCTATCCAACCCAGTCAGAATTTTATACGTTTCAATGAGATCCCCTCTCATTCTTCGAAACTCTAGTGAATACAGGCAAGTCGACCCAATCTCTCCTCATACAACAGTACTGCCATCCCAGGAATCAGTCTGGTGAACCTTTGCTGCACTCCCTCTATGGCAAGTATATCCTTTCTTAGGTAAGGAGACCAAAATTGCACACGATACTCCAGGTGCGGTCTCACCAGGCTCTGCATAATTGTAGTAAGACATCCTTGCTCCTGTACTCAAATCCTCTTGCAATGAAGGCCGACATACCATTTGCCTTCCTAACTGCTTGCTGCACCTGCATGTTTGCTTTCAATGATTGGTGTACAAGAACACCTAGGTCCCTCTGTACATCGACACTTCCCAAGCCATCACCGTTTAAATAATACTTTGTCCTTATGTTTTTCCTACCAAAGTGGATAACTTCATATTTATCCATGTTATACTACATCTGCCATGTGTTTGCCCGCTCACTCAATCTATCTAAATCGCCTTGCAGAGTCTTTGCATCCTCCTCACAACTCACAATCGCACCTAGTTTTGTGTCATCAGCAAACCTGGAAATATTACATTTGGATCGCTCATCAAAATCATTTATATATATTGTGAATAGCTGGGGCCCAAGCACTGATCCCTGTGGTACCCCACTAGTCACTGCCCGCCACCCCGAAAAAGATCCATTTATTACTATCTCTGTTTCCTTTCAGTTAACCAATTTTCAATCCATGCCAATACATTACCCCCAATCCTATGTGCTTGAATTTTACACATTAAGCTCTTATTTAATAATGGGAAATGTGGAAGTGGCTGAGACCGTAAACAATTATTTTGCTTCGGTCTTCACAGTGGAAGACACAAAAACCATGCCAGAAATTGCTGGACACGGGAATGTGGGAAGGGAGGATCTTGAGACAATCACTATCACTAGGGGGGTAGTGCTGGACAGGCTAATGGATCTCAAAGTAGAGAAGTCCCCGGGTCCTGATGAAATGCATCCCAGGGTATTAAAAGAGATGGCGGAAGTTATAGCAGATTCATTCGTTATAATCTACCAAAATTCTCTGGACTCTGGGGAGGTACCAGCGGATTGGAAAGCAGCTAATGTAACGCCTCTGTTTAAAAAATTGGGGAAACAAAAGGCAGGTAACTATAGTCCGGTTAATTTAACATCTGTAGTGGGGAAAATGCTTGAAGCTATCATTAAGGAAGAAATAGCGGGACATCCAAATAGGAATAGTGCAATCAAGCAGACGCAACATGGATTCATGAAGGGGAAATCATGTTTAACTAATTTACTGGAATTCTTTGAGGATATAACGAGCATGGTGGATAGAGGTGTACCGATGGATGTGGTGTATTTAGATTTCCAAAAGGCATTCGATAAGGTGCCACACAAAAGGTTACTGCAGAAGATAAAGGTTCGCGGAGTCAGAGGAAATATATTAGCATGGATAGAGAATTGGCTGGCTAACAGAAAGCAGAGAGTCGGGATAAATGGGTCCTTTTCAGGTTGGAAATCGGTGGTTAGTGCTGTGCCACAGGGATCGGTGCTGGGACCACAACTGTTTACAATATACATAGATGACCTGGAAGAGGGGACAGAGTGTAGTGTAACAAAATTTGCAGATGACACAAAGATTAGTGCGAAAGCAGGTTGTGTAGAGGACACAGAGAGGCTACAAAGAGATTCAGATAGGTTGAGCGAATGGGCTAAGGTTTGGCAGATGGAATACAAGGTCGGAAAATGTGAGGTCATCCACCTTGGAAAAAAAAACAGTAAAAGGGAATATTATTTGAATAGGGAGAAATTACAACATGCTGCGGTGCAGAGGGACCTGGGGGTCCTTGTGCATGAATCCCCAAAAGTTAGTTTGCAGGTGCAACAGGTAATCAGGAAGGCGAATGGAATGTTGGCCTTCATTGCGAGAGGGATGGAGTACAAAAGCAGGGAGGTCCTGCTGCAACTGTACAGGGTATTGGTGAGGCCACACCTGGAGTACTGCGTGCAGTTTGTTCACCTTACTTAAGGAAGGATATACTAGCTTTGGAGGGGGTACAGGGACGATTCACTAGGCTGATTCCGGAGATGAGGGGGTTACCTTATGATGATAGATTGAGTAGACTGAGTCTTTACTCATTGGAGTTCAGAAGGATGAGGGGTGATCTTATAGAAACATTTAAAATCATGAAAGGGATAGACAAGATAGAGGCAGAGAGGTTGTTTCCACTGGTCGGGGAGACTAGAACTAGGGGGCACAGCCTCGAAATACGGGGGAGCCAATTTAAGACCGAGTTGAGAAGGAATTTCTTCTCCCAGAGGGTTGTGAATCTGTGGAATTCTCTGCCCAAGGAAGCAGTTGAGGCTAGCTCATTGAATGTATTCAAATCACAGATAGATAGATTTTTAACCAATAAGGGAATTAAGGATGATGGGGAGCGGGTGGGTAAGTGGAGCTGAGTCCACGCCCAGATCAGCCATGATCTTGTTGAGTGGCGGAGCAGGCTCGAGGGGCTAGATGGCCTACTCCTGTTCCTAATTCTTATGTTCTTATGTTATGTGGGACTTTATCAAAGGCCTTCTGAAAATCCAAATACACTACATCCACTGGTTCTTCCTTATCTATTCTATCAGTTACATCCTCAAAAAACTCCTGTAGGTTTGTCAAACATGATTTTCCTTTCATAAATCCATGTTGACTTTGTTTAAACCTGTTGAGTGTATCGTTATCACATCCTTTATAATAGACTCTAGCATTTTCCCTACTACTGATGTTAGGCTAACCAGTCTGTAGTTCCCTATTTTCTCTCTCCCTCCTTTTTTAAATAGTGGGGTTACATTTGCCACTCTCCAATTTCAGGAGCTATTATGATCTATAGAATTTTGGAAGATGACAACCAATGCATCTACTATTTCCATGGATACCTCTTTAATACTCTGGGACGCAGATCATCAGGCCCTGGGAATTTATCGGCCTTCCAACCCATTAGTTTCTCCAGCACTATTTTCTTACAACGAATCATTTCCTTTAGTTCCTCTTGCTCACTAGACCCTTGGTTCCTGATCATTTCTGGGATATTATTTGTGTTCTCTTCCGTGAAGACAGAACCGAAGTATTTATTTAATTGTTCTGCCATTTCCTTGTTCCCCATTACAAATTCTCCTGTTTCTGTCTGTAAAGAACCTACATTTGTCTTCACTAATCTTTTTCTTTTTACGTACTTGTAGAAACTTTTGCAGTCGGTTTTTATGTTCCTTGCAAGTTCACTCTCATACTCTATTTTGCACCTCTTAATCAATCTCGGTCCTTTTTTGCTGAATTCTAAACTGTTCCCAATACTCAGGCTTGCTACATTATCTGGCAATTTTGTATAACTGCTTATTTGAATCTAATACTATCCTTAATTTCTTTTCTTAGCCATGGTTGGGCCACTTTTCTATTCATGTTTTTATGCCAGAAAGGAATGTATAACTATTGCAAATAATGCATTCGTTCCTTAAATATTAGCCATTGCCTATCCACCGCCATGCCTTTTAATGAATCTTCCCAATCTATCATAGAAACATAGAAACATAGAAAATAGGTGCAGGAGTAGGCCATTCAGCCCTTCGAGCCTGCACCACCATTTAATAAGATTATGGTTGATCATCCACCTCAGTACCCCTTTCCTGCTTTCTCTCCATACCCCTTGATCCCTTTAGCTGTAAGGGCCATATCTAACTCCCTCTTGAATATATCCAATGAACTGGCTTCAGCAACTCTCTGCGGTAGGGAGTTGTTAACTCTCTGAGTGAAGAAATTTCTCCTCATCTCAGTCCTAAATGGCTTACCACTTATCCTTCGGCTGTGTCCCCTGGTTCTGGACTTCCCCAACATCGGGAACATTCTTCCTGCATCTAAACTGCTCAGTCCCATCAGAATTTTATATGTTTCTATGAGATCCCCTCTCATCCTTCTATACTCCAGTGAATAAAGGCCCAGTCGATCCAGTCTCTCCTCATATGTCAGACCAGCCATCCTGGGAATCAGTCTGGTGAACCTTCGCTGCATTCCCTCAATAGCAAGAATGTCCTTCCTCAGATTAGGAGACCAAAACTGAACATAATATTACAGGTGAGGCCTCACCAAGGCCCTGTACAACTGCAGTAAGACCTCCCTGCTCCTATACTCAAATCCTCTCGCTATGAAAGCCAACGTACTATTTGCCTTCTTCACCGCCTGCTGTACCTGTATGCCAACTTTCAATAACTGATGTACCATGACACCCAGGTCTTGTTGCACCTCCCCTTTTCCTAATCTGCCACCATTCAGATAACTTTCTGCCTTCGTGTTTTTGCCACCAAAGTGGATAACTTCACATTTATCCACATTATACGGCATCTGCCATGCATTTTCCCATTCACCTAACCTGTCCAGTCACTCTGCAGCCTCTTAGCGTCCTCCTCACAGCTCACATCGTCACCTAGTTTAGTGTCATCTGCAAACATGGAGATATTACACTCAATTCCTTCATCCAAATCATTAATGTATATTGTAAATAGCTGGGGTCCCAGCACTGAGCCCTGCGGCAGCCTACTAGTCACTGCCTGCCATTCTGAAAAGGACCCGTTTATCCTGACTCTCTGCTTCCTGTTTGTCAACCAGTTCTTTATCCACGTCAGTACATTACCCCCAATACCATGTGCTTTAATATTGCACACCAATCTCTTGTGCGGGATCTTGTCAAAGGCCTTTTGAAAGTCCAAATACATCACATCCATTGGTTCTCCCTTGTCCACTCGACTTGTTACATCCTCAAAAAATTCCAGAAGATTTGTCAAGCATGATTTCCCTTTCATAAATCCATGCTGACTTGGATCGATCCTGTCACTGCTTTCCAAATCATAGCCAATTCATTCCTCATACCTTCGTAGTTTCCTTTGTTTAGATTTAGGACCCTAGTTTCAGATTACATAAGAACATAAGAACATAAGAAACAGTAGCAGGAGTAGGCCATACGGCCCCTGGAACCTGCTCCGCCATTCAATAAGATCATGGTTGATCTGATCATGGATTCACCTCCACTTCCCTGTCCGCTCCCCATAACCCCTTATCCCCTTATCGTTTAAGAAACTGTCTATTTCTGTCTTAAATTTATTCAATGTCCCAGCTTCCACAGCTCTCTAAGGCAGCAAATTCCACAGATTTACAACCCTCAGAGAGAAGAAATTTCACCTCATCTCAGTTTTAAATGGGTGGCCCCTTATTCTATTATGCCCTCTAGTTCTAGTCTCTGCCATCTGTGTAAACATCCTTTCTGCATCCACCCTGTCTAGCCCCCTCATAATCTTATACGTTTCGATAAGATCATCTCTCATTTTTCTGAATTCCAATGATTGGAGACCCAACCTACTCAAGCTTTCCTCATAAGTCAATCCCCTCATCCCCGGAATCAATCTAGTGAACCTTCTCTGAACTGCCTCCAAAGCAAGTATATCCTTTCGTAAATATGGAAACCAAAACTGCATGCAGTATTCCAGGTGTAGCCTCACCAATACCCTATATAGCTGTAGCAAGACTTCCCTGCTTTTATACTCCATCCCCTTTGCAATAAAGGCCAAGATTCTATTGGCCTTCCTGATCACTTGCTATAGCTGCATAGTATCTTTTGTGTTTCATGCACAAGTAACCCCAGGTCCCGTGGTACTGCAGCACTTTGCAATCTTTCTCCATTTAAATAATGATTTGCTCTCTGATTTTTTTCTGCCAAAGTGCATGACCTCACACTTTCCAACATTATACTCCATCTGCCAAATTTTTGCCCACTCACTTAGCCTGTCTATGTCCTTTTGCAGATTTTTTGTGTCCTCCTCACACATTGCTTTTCCTCCCATCTTTGTATTGTCAACAAACTTGGCTATATTACACTCAGTCCCTTCTTCCAAGTCGTTAATATAGATTGTAAATAGTTGGGGTCCCAGCACTGATCCCTGCAGCACCCCACTAGTTACTGTCTGCCAACCAGAGAATGAACCATTTAGCCCGACTCTCTGTTTTCTGTTCGTTAGCCAATCCTCTATCCATGATAATATATTGCCCCCAACCCTGTGAACTTTTATCTTGTGCAGTATTCTTTTATGTGGCACCTTGTCAAATGCCTTCTGGAAGTTCAAATGCACCACATCCACTGGTTCCCCTTTATCCACCCTATTCGTTACATCCTCAAAGAATTCCAGCAAATTTGTCAACATGACTTCCTCTTCATAAATCCATGCTGACTCTGCCTGGCCGAAATTAGCTTTTCCAAATGTACTACTACTGCTTCTTTCATAATAGCCTCCAACATTTCCCAACCACAGATGTTCGGCTACTGGTCTATTGTTTCCTGCTTTTTGTCTGCCTCCTTTATTAAATAGGTGTGTTACATTTGCAGTTTTCCAATCTGCTGGGACCTCCCCAGAATTCAGGGAATTTTGATCAATTACAACTAATGCATCCACAATCCCTGCCACGACTTCTCTTAAGACCCTAGGATGCAAGCCATCAGGTCCAGGGGATTTATCTGCCTTTAGTCCCATTATATTACTGAGTACCACCTCCTTAGTGATTGTGATTGTGTTAAGTTCCTCCCCCCCCCCCCTGTAGCCCCTTGACTATCCACCAGCTACTTCACTTTCCATCTTAATAAAGAATTCAATCATGTTATGGTCACTCTTCCCGAAAGGACCCCACACAACAAGACTGCTAATTAACCCCTTCCCATTACACAATACCAAATCTAGGATAGCCTGTTCCCTAGTAGGCTCCTCAACATACTGGTCTAAAAAAACATCTCGTACACACTCCAAGAATTCATCTGCCACAATATTATCACTAATTTGGTTTGGTCAGTCTATATGTAGATTAAAGTTACCTATGATTACTGTAGTACCCTTGCTACATGCATCTCTAATTTCCTTTTGATGCCATCTCCTACACTACCACTATTGTTTGAAGGCCTATAGACAACTCCCACCAATGTTTTCTGCCCCTTGGTGCTCCTTAGCTCCACCCAAACTGATTCTACATCTTGATTTTCTGAGCCAATATCCTTTCTCACTATTGTTCTGATTTCATCCTTTACTAACAACACTACAGCACCTCCTCTTCTTTTTTGCCTGTCCTTCTTAAATATCGAATATCCTTGCATATTCAGTTCCCAACCCTAGTCACCCTACAACCATGTAACATCTGTTTACATCTATTTGCGCTGTTAATTTTTCTACTTTATTACAGATGCTTCGTGCATTCAGATACAATGCTTTTTAATTTGTCTTTTTAACATTATTAGACATGTTAACATTATTTTGTACTATAGCTCTATTTGTTTTATCGCTATTTTTTCTTACCTGGACCCTATTTATTAATGCACTCTTGTGTTTGTATGCTCTGTCCCTTCCTGACATAATCTGTTTATCCTTACCACAATTACTTTCCTGCATTGCTTCCTTTTCTTTTCTCTTTAGCATTCTAGATTGCTCTCTACTGTGACCATCCTCCCCGCCCCCTCCCCTGCCCCCCCCTTATTTAGTTTAACGCCATATCTACCTCCCTAGTCTACCTCCCTAGTTATTCGGTTCGCCAGAACTCTGGTCCCAGCATAGTTCCGGTGTAGTCCATCCCCACGGAACAGTTCTCTCTTTCCCGAGTATTGGTGCCAGTGCCCCACGAATCGAAACCCACTTCTCCCACACCAACCTCTGAGTCACGCATTCATCTCCCTGATTCTATTGACCCTCTGCCACTTTGTTTGTGGCTCAGGTAATTATTATCTTTGTGGTTCTGCTTTTCAATTTAGTCCCTAGCTGTTCAAACTCTCTCAGGAGAACTTCTTTCTTAGTCCTACCTGTTATGCTCATAATAAGGTAATGCAACTGAGTACTGTAGACAAGGAGTAAATGTGACCTTAGCTCCTTTATTCAGACTCCAGAGTGCTGGTACAGCATGGGAGGCCTGCTTATATACAGTGCTCCAAGGGATGCTGGGATCCCTTGGGACTCCAACAGGTAAGCCCTCTGGTGGCGGTATTATACGGGTTGCCTAAGGTTGCATACATAACATCACTACCTTCCAAAGTTAATTGTACTCTTATTTACAAGGTGAGACGATCTGGGGGTTTTCGCTCCCTTGTCGATCGTCTCGGTACCAATGCAGGTGTGGGTGAGTTGGTTGGTTCTTCGCTGGGCTGCTGGGCAGCTAGGCAGCTGGTCTTGCCGGGCTGCTAGGGATGGTGAGTTCAGTTTTGTGGTCAACCGTGATGTCGGTTGCCACTTGTGTGTATGTCGGAGGGTCGAAGTCGGTGGTGTCCTCTTCGGGTTGCTCGTGGCTGTTTGTGAATCGCAGTTTGGTTTGCTCCAAATGCTTTTTGCAAGTTTGACCTGAAATACCCTACTCCCTTCTTTGGCTATGACGGTGCCAGAAAGCCATTTGGGACCATGTCCATAGTTGAGTACAAATACAGGGTCATTGACTTCAATGTCGTGTGACAAGTTTGCGCGATCATGGTACATGCTTTGTTGATGCCGCCTGCCCTCGACGCGATCATGGAGATCAGGGTGGACAAGAGAGAGCCTTGTTTTGAGCGCCCTTTTCATGAGCAGCTCGGCTGGGGGAACCCCGGTGAGCGAGTGGGGTCTGGTGCAGTAGCTGAGCAGGACTTGGGACAGGCAGGGAGCCATCCAACACACGTTTCACACTTTGCTTGATGGTTTGGACTGCTGGTACTGCCTGGCCATTAGATGCGGGCTGGAACAGGGAAGATGTGACGAGCTTGATCCCATTGCGGGTCATGAATTCCTTGAGTTCAGCACTGGTGAAGCACTACCCACTCGTGCTGACAAGGACATCGGGCAGGCCGTGCATGGCAAACATGGCTCATAGGCTTTCGATGGTGGCAGTGGACGTTCTTACAGACATTATTACACAGACATTATTACACATTCAATCCATTTTGAATATGCACCCACAACAACCAAAAACATTTTGCTGAGAAACAGGCCCGCAAAGTCAACGTGGATCCTAGACCACTGTTTGGAGGCCACAAAATTAGCGGTGCCTCTCTGGGTGCATTGTTCAGTTGAGAGCAAATGTTGCATTGGCGCATGCACGACTCTAAGTCTGAGTCGATGCCGGGCCACCACACATGGGATCTGGCTATAGCTTTCATCATTATTATGCCTGGGTGGGTACTGTGTAGGTCGCGTATGAACGTTTCCCTGCCTTTTTTAGGCAAAACCACGCAATTGCCCAACAAAAGACAGTCCGCCTGTATGGACATTTCACCTTTGCGCCGCTGGAACGGCTTGATCTCTTCATGCATCTCTGCTGGGACGCTAGACCAGCTCCCATGGAGGACACAGTTTTTTATAAGGGACAGTAAAGGATCCTGGCTGGTCCAGGTCCTGATCTGATGGGCTGTAATGGGTGACTTTTCGTTTTCAAATGCATCCATCACCAAGAGCAAGTCTGCAGGCTGTGCCATTTCCACCCTTGTGGTGGACAATGGTAGCCGCTTGAGAGCATCAGCGCAGTTCTCTGTGCCTGGTCTGTGGTGGATTACATAGTTGTATGCAGACAGCTTGAGCGCCCATCTTTGGATGCGGGCAGAGGCATTGGTATTAATCTCTTTGCTCTCTGAGAATAGGGATATGAGCGGTTTATTGTCAGTTTCTAGCTCAAACTTGAGACCAAACAGATACTGGTGCATTTTTTCACCCCGTAAACGCATGCCAGAGCTTATTTTTCAATCATGCTGTAGGCCTTTTCAGCCTTGGACAAACTCCTGGACGCATAGGCGACTGGTTGCCATGTTCCCGATTCGTTAGCTGTTTGTAACACACACCCGACCCCATATGAAGACGCATCGCAAGCTAGCACTAAATGTTTACATGGGTTATACAAGACAAGCAGTTTGTTGAAACATAACAGATTTCTGGCTTTCTCAAAAGCAGCCTCTTGTGATTTCCCCCATACCCAGTCACCTCCCTTGCGTAGCAGCAGATGCAGGGGTTCTAGCAAGGTACTTAACCTGGGTAGGAAATTACCAAAATAATTGAGGAGTCCCAGGAATGAACGCAGCTCCGTCACGTTCTGTGGTCACGGCGCGTTCTTGATGACTTCCGTCTTGGCATCGGTGGGTCTGATGCCATCTGCCATGATTCTTCTCCCCAAGAATTCGACCTCTGGCGCCAGGAAAACACACTTCGAGCGTTTCAACCTGAGTTCTACGCGATCCAGGCGATTTAGAACCTCGTCCAGGTTCTTCAAGTGTTCGATGGTGTCCCGACCTGTGACCAGAATGTCGTCCTGGAAAACCACGTGTGCAGAACCGACTTTAGCAGGCTCTCCATGTTCCTTTGGAAAATTGCCGCGGCCAATCGAATCCCAAATGGGCATCTATTGTAGATGAATAGACCTTTGTGCGTGTTGATGCAGGTGAGGCCTTTCGAAGATTCCTCCAGCTCCTGCGTCATGTAGGCTGAGGTTAGGTCCAATTTGGCGAACGTCTTTCCTCCAGCCAGGGTCGCAAATAGGTCGTCTGCCTTGGGTAGCGGGTACTGGTCCTGTAGCGAAAAACGGTTAATCGTTACTTTATAGTCCCCACAAATTCTGACCGTGCCGTCTCCTTTGAGAACTGGAACAATCGGACTGGCCCACTCGTTGAACTCCACCGGCATGATGATGCCTTCTCGCTGCAGCCTGTCCAGCTCAATTTCCACTTTCTCTCGCATCATTTATGGCACTGCCATGCCTTATGATGGATGGGTCGTGTACCGGGAACCAAGTGGATCTGCACCTTCGCCCCCGAGAAACTTCCGATGCCTGGCTCAAACAACGATGGGAACTTGCTCAGTACCTGATTTTTTCCAGTCAGCTTCTGCCGAACAGTGTGGGGCCATCTCCTGGTACAATCTATAGTGGGAATTCATGCACTGCTCCATCACAGGAGACTTTTACTGCTGCGCTGCTAATTATAGGGATCAGTTCTTTAATGTAAGTTCTTAGCTTGGTATGAATGGGGCTCATATGGGCCTGTGTGCCTTGTTGCACCACAGCCTATCGAAGGCTTTTTTGCTCACGATAGACTGACGCGCACCTGTGATATATTCACAGAGCACAGCACACACAGCTCCTAACATAGCAGGCAGCTCTCTTGGGAGCCTCCAGAATCTGCCTGGTTCTGTTTAATTATTAACTCTGCAGTGCAGTACACAATACGTCCACATCCACAGTGTGGAGCTACAAACATTACAAGCTTATAGACATTACACTTCTCGCTCCTTAATGAAGAAGCTATTATAACAAACATCATACATAACTTTCATGTTTATTCGTAACACAGGATATAACTTCTTTTTTTCCATATTTACAAATTTAACTTTACCACTTGTTTTCTGTTTTGAAGAGGATACCTTCGCTCTCGAACAGAACCTTCCAAACATGGTGTCGAATCTAAACTCATTCGAGGCTCATCCTGAGGAATGTTTTCCTCCACGGAATTTCCTTGATTTTCATTGAATTCACTCTAACTTCAGGCTCTTTGTTTTCCTGACTCGTACTCAGACTTTCATTCTGATTCTCTCCTGGATTTGTTTCCAGTACATTGGATTTAGGATTTGTTACTGGTGTATCAGAAATAATTGAATCATTCCCACCTTCAACTCCTTCCATGTCTGTAGGTAAAATATGATCAATATGAACAAACCTAACTTGTCCATTATCAAATATCTTTACCAAATATGTGCGAGGACCACATATCTTCACCACTCTTCCTGGTAACCACTTTAACCATTTATGGTGATGGTTCTTCACTCTCACCTTCTGGTTTAATTTCACATTTCTCTCTTTTAATCTACCTCTATCATGATTCTCTTTCTGTCTTAATTGTGTCTCTTCTACGGACTGTGCCAAGTTTGGCTTTAACAACGAGAATCTGGTTTGTGGCTGTTGTTTGAGAAACAACTCTGCTGGTGTTCTACCAGTAGTTGTATGAGGAGTATTTCGATATGTAATCAAATAATTAGCCAATTTGTGATCCAATGACAACTGTCGTTTCCTTGGATTTGGATCTAACATTTGTTTTATGAGGGCACGTTTTTCAATTTGTACAGTGCGCTCTGCTGCACCATTCGAAGCAGGATGGTATGGTGGAACCTTGGTATGTTTCACACCATTTTTGCTCGTGAATTGTGCAACTTCTTCTGAATGGAATTGTGGTCCATTATCCGAAACAATTTCTTCAGGGAGGCCAAATGAAGAAAATAATTTTTGTAAAATGTCCAATGTTTTACTTGTTGTTATTTTCCACATTGGGAACACCTCAAACCACTTCGAATGGCTACCAATCAAAATGAACAATTGTTGTTCTTCTAACTGAGCAAAATCAATATGTAGTCTTTGCCACACCCTGGGAGGCCATTTCCATGGCTGTAATGGTATTGGTGGTGGTTGCTTGCTTACCGATTGACATGTCGTACACTGACTCACAATGTACTCTATATCTTTATCAAGATCTGGCCACCATAAATAACTCTTGGTCAAGCACATTCCCAGGTGCTGGTCATGCAGGTCTCCTAATAAGTTGGACCTGAATTTATTTGGTATAACCACTCTTGCACCCCACATGATACAATCTTTATCGACTGATAATTCATTCCTACAAATGAAGAATGGATATGTATCTTTGTTTGTTACCTGGTTTGGGCATCCATTTGAATATACTCATACATCTTTGACATCACTGGGTCACATTTGGTTGCTCCACCAATCTCTTCAGCTGTGATTGGCAGTTCATCAATGTATGAAAAATAAACACTTCTTCCTTGTCGGGTGTAACTTTTGATGGGGAAGGCAATCTGGACATTGCATCAGCATTACTGTGATCAGCTGATCGTCTGTATTCACGATCATATGTATATGCTGACAAAATCAAAGCCGATCTCTGCATTCGGGCTGCAGCTAATGTTGGGACTGGGAACTTTGGATGGAGGATTGCTGTCAGGGGCTTATGGTCCATAATGATGGTAAACTTACGACCATACAAGTATTTGTGAAACTTCTTGACCCCAAAAATTAATGCCAAAGCTTCCCTTTCAATTTGCGCATAATTACTCTCACTGCCACTGAGAGTGCGTGAAGCAAAAGCAATTGGTCTCTCCACCCCACTACGTGATACATGAGAGATCACTGCCCCAACTCCATTTGGAGAGGCATCACATGCTAGCTTAATCTCCTTAAATATGTCATAGTGAACTAACATGGTGCTCTCTACCAATTTGCTTTTACACTCCTTGAATGCTGTATCGCATTCTTTTGACCACTTCCAATAGACCTGTTTTTTCAAAAGTTCATTCAGTGGATGTAATACTGTAGCCAAATTTGGTAGGAACTTCGCATAATAGTTCTAAAGACCCAAGAATGAATGAAGTTCAGTGACATTCCTGGAAGTGGGTGCATTTCTAATTGCATCCAATTTTTCCATGGTTGGATGTAAACCATCTTTGTCTACTCTGTACCCTAAGTACTCCACTGAGTTTTTAAATAACTCACTGACACTTACAAGCAGACACTTGTACTCTTGCTTCTCTAGCCGTTTGAGGACTTCATTCAATATGTTATTATGAATTTGCCTATTTGGTGCTGAAATTAGTATGTCATCCAAATAACATGCTAATCCTTCAATACCTTGCAAAATCTGGTTCATCACCCCTTTCTGGCCCCAAGTTTCCACATGATTTGCTCCTGATTTTTAGGAGCAACTGGTGTAGAACGGAGTATCTTAGAAATCGCAATTCTCCACATTTAAGTTTTCTGCAGTTCTAGTCAGGTAGAACAGTTTCACTTTCGAACTGAATTTTATTTTCAAAAGGGGGCGTGTCCGGCCACTGACGCCTGATTTGAAAGTTTCCACAGTGAAAACTTACTCCAAACTAACTTAGAATGGAGCAAGTGAAGATTTTTGTGGGCTTGAAAAAACATTAAAAAATCAGGCGCAGGTTACAAATTAGGCGTCGGGAACGAGGTGGGGGGGGGGGGAGGGGGGGAAGGGAAATCATTAAATTCTACAATAAATCCTGAGTTATACTTATACAAATATTATACAAATAAATCCAACCTGAATAAAAATTTATAAGCAAAGAAAAGATTAAATAAACCATCTTCCTACCTGTGTGAAAGTGCTTCAGGCAGGCATTTCAGTCAGCGGTGTGGCGTCGGTCTCGACGACGGGAGGGGCAGGCAGGCTGCCATTCCCGATGGCGGGGGGGGGAGGCAGGGAGAAGGCTGCAGGAAGCCTCATTACTTGAGGCAGCCACTTGCCGTCGGGCTTGACCAACGGCAGGGGGAGAAAGCTGCAAGAAGCCTCAGTGCTGATCATGGAAGGGCAATGTGGTTTTATTAAAAAATGTTAAAAATTGAACAGCTACAAAGAATTTGAATAGTCTCAAACAAGTGCATGTGTCCCGGTTATCACAGTCTATCTTTAATTACAGAATGCACTCCCTCACCCTCACACACAGAAATATCAAGAAAATTAAAATACAAGCCTTTGCAAGGGTTCAATAAACACATTTTCACTTTTTCTGCAGCACTTTTTAAAATGGCCGAGTGCCAATGTTTCCTTCAGACTGCGCGTGCGCGAACACTCCAACGCGCACGCGCAGGGTTGCCGGCACGAAAAAAACTCATTTAAATTGTACCCGCCCCCTCCTACTTACAAAATAGGCGCGAGTGGTAGGCTCCGCCCCCTGGGCGCCGCGCCAAGCAGACATCGAGCTGCAAAGCGCTCGAGAATAGCGCGTTTTTTTTCAGGCGCCGTTTTCGGCATGAAAAACGGGCGCCCAGCTTGGAGGGGTGCCTGTTTTGCCACGTGTGGAAACTTGGGGCCAGAATATGGCAACGGCGGAAGACACCCAAACAGTAGCCTATTAAATTGATATAGGCCTAGATGAGTATTTATAGTCAAACATGACTTGGACTCCTCATTTAGTTCAAGCTGTAAGTAGGCATTCGTAAGATCCAGTTTTGAGAAGATCTGACCACCTGTCAGTGTTGTGAACAAATCTTCTATATTCGGCAATGTATTGGGGACATTACCCTCTCGAACCTGGTTTACGGTTACTTTATAATCACCACACAATCTTACCTTACTATCAGACTTAGGTACAATAACAATGGGTGTAGCCTAATTACATCGATCTAACTTACAAATAATGTTCTCAGTCTCTAGTCTTTTGAGTTCTTGCTCAACTTTCTCCTTGAATGCATATGGTACAGAACGTGGCTTGGAGTAAACTGATCTAGCATCCTTGTGTACCCTGACACTTGCCTTGAAGCCTTGGATGGGACTACCCGTTTCACAGAACACCTTCGGATACTTCTTGATAACCTCATCCGTTGATGAAAATCTCGCTTCCACACAGAAAATCTTACTCCAATCCAGCTTCAGTGAGCTCAACCAATTTCTTCCTAGTAAGGCAGACTTGTCTCCTTTCACTACTATTAGAGGCAAGTTCTGAAATTGATCTTTATATTTCACCGGTACCGTGATACGACCTACCACGTGAATTTTCTCTCCCGAGTAGCCTCGCAGCTCTATCTTGGATTTCTCCAGTTGGAAATCACGCAATTTGTCGAGGTACAGTGACTCTGGTACTACGCTCACAGATGAACCAGTGTCGATTTCCATTGTTATCTTGAATCCTGCAAAATCTATGTGGATTTTGATGCTTTCCAAATCGCTGTCCGTTAACCTTGTGCTCCTGATGACGTATAACGCTAACATCTCCTCGTCCTGTTGTTGTTCTTCCATGCTATGTAGTCTCTTGGGATTTCTACTCATAGCTTTAAACGCTGGACTCATAGCTTTGAAAGCTGGTTTACCCTTCAGTTGGCATAACTTCACAAGATGCCCAGTCTTCCTGCAGAAGAAACACTCTGCCTTCACGTATGGACAACTTTGAGCAATGTGTTGTCCCAGGCACCTATAGAATGACTTCGACGCTCTGTTAGAATTTCCAGTTTCTGAGACTTTGGGCCCCCACCATTTTTTACTTTGAACCTGCAGGTGATTTACCTCGGTTGACAGATGACCGTAATTATTATTTAATTCTCGGGAATATTGTTCGGCCATGCCCATCGACCTCGCTGTCTGACAAATAATCTCAAAAGTCAAGTCATCCGCCATCAATAACTTCCTTCTGATCGCATCATTTTTCACCCCACAAACAAAATGATCCCGTAATGCTCGGTGTTGAAAGTTTCCAAAATTACAGTGCATCGAGAGCTTTTTTAATTCTATGATGTAATCACTGATACTTTCATCAGACTTTTGATTCCGAATCCCAAAATGATAGCTTTCAGCAATTTCTAATGGTTTGGGGTTATAGTGCTGCTCCAGCTTCATTAAAATCTCTTTAAATGTTGTGTCCTTTGGCTCATCAGGCACAAGCAGATTTACAAGGGTTTCGTACAATGCCAGACCCGCCTCCAATAAGAAGATCGCTTTCTTACATTCCAACACAGCCCGGTTCTGGACCACATTGTCTGGAACTTCGATTATGTTATTTGCAGTGAAATACATTTCTAGCCGATCCACATATGCTTTAAAAACATTCCAGGTCTTGTCTATATTCCCCCAAATGTCTGATTACACCTGCCACTTTAATCTCTAGCTGTTCACACCGTGTGCTGTATTTTACCTTGGATTTTGTAGCTTTTTTCCAAAGACAGAAACTTCTCTCTGTCGGCTGGCTGAATCCTTCCCCAACAAAATTTAAGCTTTAAATCATCCGAAATATCCCATCCTCGTTACCAAATGTGATATATTCACAGAACACAGCACACACAGCTTCCTATCATGGCAAGCAGCTCTCTTGCAAGCCTCCGGAATCTGCCTGGTTCTGTTTAATTATTAACTCTGCAGTTGCAGTACATAATATGTCCACATCCACAGTGTGGAGCTACAAACATTACAAGCTTACAGACATTATAGCATCGTGTCCAGTTCCATGGATACTGGAGTTCCGTCCAGTTTGACTTTTAGCATGATCAGTGGACATTTCGTGGTGAAGGTGTGTACCCCGTACACTTCTGCCTCCTCGGTTCGAGTCTCTAGTTCAGCCTGATCCGCCATGGATCGATCCTCCTCTGCAACGTGGTGGTGTGCAGGGTTTGCAGCTCATCTGCACATTCACTGGCGGTGTCCCATTATTCTACAGCCTTTGCACACATAGTGTTTGAAGCGGCATTGACGGGCTCGATGATCACCTCCGCAGTGCCAACAAGGTGTTAACTGCCTCTCATTAACAATTGATGGCGCACTCTGGGTCATCTGAGGTCATGCAGCTGCCGGCGTGTACGTTCTACCATATACATTCCTGCCTGAAAACGAAGTAACTTTGTGTACAGTACTTGCCGAAACCTCGTTATGCTGCGAAATTTGTTATTGCTGGTGGACATAAATGCCTGGGCTATCGTTATGGCTTTGCTCAGGTTCGGTGTTTCAACAGTCAATAGTTTGTGAAGGATAACCTCAGGGCCAATGCCAAGCACAAAAAAGTCTCTTAGCATTTGCTCAAGGAATCCATCGAATTCGCAATGTCCTGCAAGGTGCCTTAGTTTGGCGACGTAGCTCGCTACTTCCTGGCCTTCAGACCGTTGACACGTGTAAAATCGATACCTTGCCATCAGAACGCTTTTCTTCGGATTTAGGTGCTCCTGGACCAGCGTACACAGTTCTTCATATGATTTGGTTGTTGGTTTCACCGGAGCTAGAAGATTTTTCATGAGGCCATAGGTTGCTGTCCCACAGACTGTGAGGAGGATCGCCCTTTGTTTGGCAGTATTCTCATCCCCTTCCAACTCGTTGGCCTTGAAGTATTGGTCGAGTCACTCTATGAAGGCCTCCCAATCATCCCCTTCTGAGAATTTCTTCAGGATAGCAACAGGTCTCTGCATTTTCGCGTGGTTGTTTGTTATCTCGTCGCCATTTGTTATGCTCATAATAAGGTAATGCAACTGAGTACTGTAGACAATGAGTAAATGTGACCTTCGCTCCTTTATTCAGACTCCAGAGTGCTGATACAGCATGGCAGGCCTGCTTATATACTGTACTTCCAAGGGATGCTGGGATCCCTTGGGACTCCAACAGGTAAGCCCTCTGGTGGCAGTATTATACAGGTTGCCTAGGGTTGCATACATAACACTACCTATGTCATTGGTACTTATGTGTACCATGACAACTGGATCCTCCCCCTCCCACTCCAAGTTCTTCTTCAGCCCGGAGGAGATGTCCTTCACCCTGGCATCAGGCAGGCAACACAGCCTTCAGGACTCACACTTTTGGCTGCAGAGAACCCTAGAACCCTATCTATCCCCCTGCCTCTTTACTCCCTGCCTCTCTATTCCCCCCACTTGAATGGCTTTCTGCAGTACGGTGCCTTGGTCAGTCTGCTCATCCACCCCGCAGTCTGTACACTTGTCCACAAGTGTTGCAAGAACCTCTAATCGATTGGACAAGTGCAGGGGCTGATGCTCCTGCATTACTACCTCCTGGATCCCTTTACCCGCTTCACTCGCAGTCACACCCTCCTGTCCCTGACCATGTGTCAATTCTAAAGTATTTACCTGGAGCAAAAGGTCCAGGTAACTTTCTCCCTCCCTAATATCTCGCAGCGTCAAAAATGGCCCTTTTTTACGTGCATGCACAGAAGGTGTGGCATCATTTTTTCGACACAGACAGCGGGCTCCACTCCCCGAGGCAACTGGACAGGCTGCGCTGTGCCAGTTTTGAAAAATACAGCGGGGAAATTTGGCACAAATATTTTTGGAGTATTTCTGGCTAGAAAAACGAGCATAACTCTGGCAATGCGCAAAAAAAGGCCTTTGGGAAAAATTGAGCCCATAAAGTTATCCAAATGGTACGAAAAATAGCAATGCAAATTATTTTTTAAAAGTTGACAGACTGGGAAATGCTGGTATTCAGGAGGGACCTGGGTGTCTTTGTACACAAATCACAGAAAGGCAATAAGCAGGTACAGCAAATGATTAGGAAAGCAAATTATATGTTGGCCTTTATTACAAAGGGATTGGAGTATAAGAGTAACAAAGTCATACCGCAATTATATAGGGCCTTGGTGAGACCACACCTGGCATACTGTGTACAGTCTCCTTACCTAAGAAAGGATATACTTGCCTTAGAGGGGGTGCATTCGACTGAATCCTGGGATTTTCCTATGAGGAGAGATTGAGTAGACCAGGCCTATATTCCCTAGAGTCTAGAAACATAGGGCCCAAGATTCCACGTGATTTGCGCCTGATTTTTAGGAGCAACTGGTGGAGAACGGACTATCTTAGAAATCGCAATTCTCCACATTTTTTTTTCTGCACTTCTATTCAGGTAGAACAGTTCTACTTTGGAACAGAATTTTTTCTTCAAAAGGGGGCGTGTCCGGCCACTGACGCCTGATTTGAAAGTTTCCACAGTGAAAACGTACTCCAAACTAAGTTAGAATGGAGCAAGTGAAGATTTTTGTACAACTGAAAAAACCTGTTCTACACATTAAAAAATCAGGCGCAGGTTACAAATTCGGCGTCCAGAACGAGGTGGGGGGGAGGGAAGTCATTAAATTCTACAATAAATCCTTATTTATACTTCTACAAATATTATACAAATAAATCCAACCTGAATAAACATTTATAAGCAAAGAAAAGAATAAATAAACCATCTTCCTACCTGTGTGAAAGTGCTTCAGGCACGGAGAATGCTGCAGTCAGCCTGAGGCGGCCGTTCTTCCTGCGGGGGGGGGGAGGAGGCGCCCTTTCTTCCTGCGGGGGGAGGAGGAGGCGCCCGTTCTTTCCCGCGGGGGGGGAAGGAGGCGCTCGTTCTTTGCCGTGGAGGGGTAGGAGGCGCCCGTTCTTTGCCACAGGGGGGGTAGGAGACGCCCGTTCTTTTCCTCGGCAGGGGGGAGGCGCCCGTTCTTCCTGCGGGGGGGTAGGAGGAGGCGCCCGTTCTTTGCCGTGGAGGGGTAGGAGGCGCCCGTTCTTTGCCACAGGGGGGGTAGGAGACGCCCGTTCTTTTCCTCGGCAGGGGGGAGGCGCCCGTTCTTCCTGCGGGGGGGTAGGAGGAGGCGCCCGTTCTTTGCCGTGGGGGGGGGGAGGCGCCCGTTCTTCCCACGGGGGGGGTAGGAGGCGCCCGTTCTTTGCCGCGGGGGGGGGAGGCGCCCGTTCTTTGCCGCGGGGGGGGGGAGGCGCCCGTTCTTTGCCGCGGGGGGGGGGAGGCGCCCGTTCTTTGCCGCGGGGGGGGAGGAGGCGCCCATTCTTTGCCGCGGGGGGGTAGGAGGCGCCCGTTCTTTGCCGCGGGGGGGTGAGGCGCCCGTTCTTCCTGCGGGGGGGGGAGGAGGAGGCGCCCGTTCTTCCTGCGGGGGGGGGAGGAGGAGGCGCCCGTTCTTCCTGCGGGGGGGGGGAGGAGGAGGCGCCCGTTGTTTGCCGCGGGGGGGGGGAGGAGGCGCCCGTTCTTCCCACGGGCGGGGGGAGGCGCCCGTTCTTCCCGCGGTGGGGGGAGGAGGCGCCCGTTCTTTCCCGCGGTGGGGGGAGGAGGCGCCTGTTCTTCCCGCGGGGGGGGGGGGGGGAAGGAGACAGTGAGAAGGCTGCAAGTGCTGATGTGCTGATGGCAATGTGCTTTTATGAAAAAAAATTTCAAAAATTAAACAGCTACAAAGAACTACAAAAATGGCCGAGTGCCAATGTTTTTTTCACAATGCGCGTGCGCGAACGCTGCAACGCGTACGCGCAGCGTTGCCGGCAGGAAAAAAACTCATTTAAATAGTACCCGCCCCCTCCCACTTACAAAATCGGCGCGAGTGTAGGCTCCGCCCCCCTGGGCGCCGCGCCAGGCAGACAAGGAGCTGCAGGGCGCTCCAGAATCGCGATTTTTTTTTTTAGGCGCCGGTTTAGGCGCGAACAACGGGCGCCCAGCTCGGAGGGGCACCCGTTTTTTATCATGTGGAAACTTGGGCCCTTTGAAACATAGAAAATAGGTGTAGGAGTAGGGTATTCGGCCCCTCGAGCCTGCACCACCATTCAATAAGATCATGGCTGATCATTCCCTCAGTACCCCTTTCCTGCTTTAGAAGAATGAGAGGTGACCTCAGTAAAACATATACAGAAAAAAATTCAGTACCGCCCCGGTTCATCACTCGTGGGGCGCAAGATTTTTCACCAGGCGCAAACGCCTCGCTTCTCGCAATAAATTGGGGTTACTACCCCCGAAAGGAAGTAAAGCGCTAAATGATTTACTGGGGCGGTAGTGGGACAGACGCCCCGGAAGCGGAGCGCAGCTCTGCGCACTGGGCCACATAGCGCTGCCACGCAGGAGGGGCTCTTCCGCAAATTAATCGGAGGGGCCCAAGCTGCCAACTCTGCAGCAAAAAATGGGTCCTACCTGTACCATCAGAGAGTGGGGGTGTTGTGCCAATAGCCCGGCACTCAAGCAGCGTGCCGGACTGATTGATTGCGGCACGGACCCGGTGTTCAAAGCGGCAACTGGGCGCACAAAGAAATGGGAGAGGTTTTTTTTCACAGTCAACACCTCGCACCTTTACTTGCACCTTGCGAGTTGCCAGCTGCCCGGTATGTGTCCTCTGAAGCTGTTGCTGTCATCACGGTAGGTGTGCAGTGCTGCATAATACGCCATGCAGCGCTGCCATGATCAGAGGCTCCATCCTTAAGGGGAAGGGTCATCGCTGCAGGGACTACAATGAAAAGACTTCCCTAGTCCCTGACAGCAGCCAAGATCCGACCCGATCAGCCCGATCAGCTGATCAATTGCGGACGAAGAGGAAGCAAAAAAAAATGATAAAGACCATTTTTGAAATTTTTTTTTACCTACCTTGGCCACCTTGTCCTTAAATTTCACCCCCGATCAACACCTCCTGCAGCTGTCGGTATTTTCACCCGGTGATGCTGCAGGGGACAGAACCGAAGTTTGTGTACGAGGTGCTACCAGGGCGATGCACATGGCGATGACGTCACAACCTCCAGACGAAGGTGATCAGGGTGCAACGCCCTCCCACCCCTGCAACACACCCGCTGAATATAGCGGGAGTCGATTATCTCGCCACACCCGGTTGATAAGTGGTTAGCGCCCCGTTATCTTCCCCAAAGGCGATAATGGGAGACGCTAATGTGGCCAATGTCTCGGCCCATATTTGATATAGAATATAGAATGTGTCTCATATTAATATAGAGCACGCCGAGCGTCATACTTGTATAGAACCAGTTTTACATGAATATATAACCTGCATTGTACCATGCTTGGTATAGAAAATATAACATGCCTTACATCAATGCAGAACCTGTTTCACACAGTACTTGTTTCAAAATCATAACAGGACCTCTTACAGCAGTTAAAACCTTCCAATTTAAGAGTGCTCCTGTGCCAGTGAGAGGAGCTCGCACTAAGTGAAAACAGTAATCAGCTGGTGTTACATTCAACATGTGCTCTGTTGATTCATACAGGAGTGCATTAAAACAGGCAGGTCCTGGTTGCATTGGGAGTCTCCATTAATGATTTTGAAATAAGATATGACATAACAAAGCACCTGCACAGCTTTAATTTACCTTTTACTTAGTTAGCAAGAATCCTGTTTCCTGTTTTCCAACCTGCCGATCTCTGAGGCACATAATTGATTGACAGTGACATGTAATGGAAAAAATACCCGTGTACAAACTGGTCCATTATAAAGAGTTAGCACTGAAGCTGTAAGTAGGTTACTTAACTGAAAACATGACTGCAGATTTAGAGTATGTGTGCAAAACTGTGAAGCCTCAAGCAATATGAACAAATTTTCCCACAGAGAAATAGATATGAGCAGGATAACACTGCTTGCACAAAGCCTCACCCTCACCCTGGGAACACGTATCATGTGTGTTCCCCCCATAATTTCCTGATATGTATTTCTTGCAGACAAGGCTCCATGTCAGGAGTGCAGATCTAGAAAAAAAAACATTGGTCCTGACGCATAGCTCTTATCAAAAACAAAGTGCAGTGTTGATAAATCATCTTGTAAAACGAGCTGGATGAAACAGGATTGAAGATTGTGAGGAGAAACATAAACACAGCAGAACAAACTTGCTATGGGGCCATGAAACTATCATCTGTAAAATCAGGACTGAATAATGTAGACTGCAATGTTTGAATGATATCCTGGAGTTTTAGCTGTGTTACCATCCAGAGTTACAGTGTTTAATCTTTGTCGTTTTATCCATCATTATTCATCTCTTTTGGGTGATTCCATTAGTTGAGAAGAGCCCATGACAGTGCAAACTTTACATGCATTGACAGTCATTTTCCAACATTCCATTGACTCTGGATTAGTTCCTATGGAGTGGAGGGTAGCCAATGTAACCCCACTTTTAAAAAAAGGAGGGAGAGAGAAAACAGGGAATTATAGACCGGTCAGCCTGACATCGCTAGTGGGTAAAATGATGGAATCAATTATTAAGGATGTCATAGCAGTGCATTTGGAAAGAGGTAATATGATAGGTCCAAGTCAGCATGGATTTGTGAAAGGGAAATCATGCTTGACAAATCTTCTGGAATTTTTTGAGGATGTTTCCAGTAAAGTGGACAAGGGAGAACCAGTTGATGTGGTATATTTGGACTTTCAGAAGGCTTTCGACAAGGTCCCACACAAGAGATTAATGTGCAAAGTTAAAGCACATGGGATTGGGGGTAGTGTGCTGACATGGATTGAGAACTGGTTGTCAGACAGGAAGCAAAGAGTAGGAGTAAATGGGGACTTTTCAGAATGGCAGGCAGTGACTAGTGGGTACCGCAAGGTTCTGTGCTGGGGCCCCAGCTGTTTACACTGTACATTAATGATTTAGACGAGGGGATTAAATGTAGTATCTCCAAATTTGCGGATGACACTAAGTTGGGTGGCAGTGTGAGCTGCGAGGAGGATGCTATGAGGCTGCAGAGCGACTTGGATAGGTTAGGTGAGTGGGCAAATGCATGGCAGATGAAGTATAATGTGGATAAATGTGAGGTTATCCACTTTGGTGGTAAAAACAGAGAGACAGACTATTATCTGAATGGTGACAGATTAGGAAAAGGGGAGGTGCAAAGAGACCTGGGTGTCATGGTACATCAGTCATTGAAGGTTGGCATGCAGGTACAGCAGGCGGTTAGGAAAGCAAATGGCATGTTGGCCTTCATAGCGAGGGGATTTGAGTACAGGGGCAGGGAGGTGTTGCTACAATTGTACAGGGCCTTGGTGAGGCCACACCTGGAGTATTGTGTACAGTTTTGGTCTCCTAACCTGAGGAAGGACATTCTTGCTATTGAGGGAGTGCAGCGAAGGTTCACCAGACTAATTCCCGGGATGGCGGGACTGACCTATCAAGAAAGACTGGATCAACTGGGCTTGTATTCACTGGAGTTCAGAAGAATGAGAGGGGACCTCATAGAAACGTTTAAAATTCTGACGGGGTTAGACAGGTTAGATGCAGGAAGAATGTTCCCAATGTTGGGGAAGTCCAGAACCAGGGGACACAGTCTAAGGATAAGGGGGAAGCCATTTAGGACTGAGATGAGGAGGAATTTCTTCACCCAGAGAGTGGTGAACCTGTGGAATTCTCTACCACAGAAAGTTGTTGAGGCCAATTCACTAAATATGTTCAAAAAGGAGTTAGATGAAGTCCTTACTACTAGGGGAATCAAGGGGTATGGTGAGAAAGCAGGAATGGGGTACTGAAGTTGCATGTTCAGCCATGAACTCATTGAATGGCGGTGCAGGCTAGAAGGTCCGAATGGCCTACTCCTGCACCTATTTTCTATGTTTCTATGTTTCTATGTTCTCTTGTGAGGAGAGGGCTCAATGGGATTAATGGGCTTCGGAGTCCCTATTTCTGCACATGGTTATATTCGAGACTGGCATGTCTTGTGACAGGCAAATTTATTAAACAGTTGAAAATAGAGCAGTTTCTATTTATGCTCCTTGTAAATCATAACAACATAAGAATATAAGAAATAGGAGCAGCGGAAGGCCATACAGCCCCTCGAGCCTCCTCCGCCATTTAATACGATCATACCTGTTCCGATCATGGGCTCGGGTCCACTTCCCCGCCCGTTCGCCATAACCCCTTATTCCCTTATCATTTAAGAAACTGTCTATTTCTGTCTTAAATTTATTCAATGTCCCAGCTTCCACAGATCTGTGAGGCAGCAAATTCCACAGATCCACAACCCTCCGAGAGAAGAAATTTCTCCTCATCTCAGTTTTAAATGGGCGGCCCCTTATTCTAAGATTATGCCCTCTAGTTCTAGTCTCCCCTATCAGTGGAAACATTCTCTCTGCATGCACCTTGTCAAGCCCCTTCATAATCTTATACGTTTTGATAAGATCACCTCTCATTCTTTTGAATTCCAATGAGTAGAGGACCAACCTACTCAACCTTTCCTCATAAGTCAACCCCCTCATCTCTGGGATCAACCTAGTGAACCTTCTTTGAGCTGCCTCCAAAGCAAGTATATCCTTTCGTAACTGTGGAAACCAAAACTGCACGCAGTATTCCAGGTGTGGCCTCACCAATACTCTGTACAACTGTAGCAAGATTCCCTGCTTTTATACTCCATCCCCTTTGCAAGAAAGGCCAAGATTCCATTGGTCTTCCTGATCACTTGCTGTACCTGCATACTAACCTTTTGTGTTTCATGCACAACTACCCCCAGGTCCCGCTGTACTGCAGCACTTTGCAATCTTTCTCCATTTAAATAATAACTTGCTCTTTGATTTTTTTCAGCCAAAGCGCATGACCTCACACTTTCCAACATTATACTCCATCTGCCAAATTTTTGCCCACTCACTTAACCTGTCTATGTCCTTTTGCAGATTTTTTGTGTCCTCCTCACACACTGCTTTTCCTCCTATCTTTGTATCATCAGCAAACTTGGCTACATTAAACTCAGTCCCTTCCTCCAAGTCATTAATATAGATTGTAAATAGTTGGGGTCCCAGCACTGATCCCTGCAGCACCCCACTTGCCAACCCGAGAATGAACCATTTATCCCTACTCTCTGTTTTCTGTTTGTTAGCCAATCCTCTATCCATGCTAATATATTACCCCCATCCCCGTGAACTTTTATCTTGTGCAGTAACCTTTTATGTGGCACCTTGTCAAATACACTACATCCACTGGTTCCCCTTTATCCACTCTGTTCGTTACATCCTCCAAAAATTCTAGCAAATTTGTCAAACACGACTTCCCCTTCATAAATCCATGCTGACTCTGCCTGACCGAATTTTGCTTTTGCAAATATCCTGCTACTGCTTCTTTCATAATGGACTCCAACATCTTCCCAATCACAGATGTTAGGCGAAATGGTGTATAGTTTCCTGCTTTTTGTTTGCCTCCTTTTTTAAATAGGGGCGTTACATTTGCAGTTTTCCAATCGATTGGAAGGTGCGAATCAATTCAGTAACACAATATTACCACAGCAGGCAATTTATAATATAATAAATGGTTTACAAATTCAAAAATTCCTCTGTGGCAAATCACAGTCTATGTTAATAAATCCCAATCATTCTATATATCACAGTTTTATGTTAAAAAAAGACAATGCATCAGGCAAATCATCGGTTTGGCAGCTTAGGCAAATGCAACATTATAACAATGCTGAGCGGGCAAATAAATGCAACTGCAGTGTAGAGATTATGGACAGAGGACTATATTTCATTGTGGTGTAAAGCATCAGAAGAATAAGTGAATAGATTTCTCACTATGTATGCTTTTTTCATTGGCCCAAGTCTTGAGATGCAAATAAAGAAAGCACTGCTTTATCACATACTTAGGACATCTCAAAACACTGTGCTTCACAAGCAATGAATTAATTTTGAAGTGCAGCTGCTGTTGTTATGGATGCAATCACAAGAGGCATATGTGCACAGCAAGATCCCACAAACAGTAAATGAGGTAACTGCACAATTAAACATTTTGATGGTATTGGTTGAAAGATGAATGTTGGCCATAACACTGGGAGAACTTCCTGCTCATTTTCAAATAATTACTTGCAATCTCACACATCCACCTTAGTTAATGACTTGTCGAACAGATGAAGGGGTAGAAATTCAGGTCCGCCCGGAACATGTCGCACCTACGGCTGTTGAAGTGTTTTTTCCACCGCTGGGGATGAGGTGGTCTCCTGTGCGAAATTTAGCTCTTTGCAATTTTTTTGGAGCGAGCCGGAAGTCAGTCATAATGGGGGTGGAAGTGTGGTGGTGAGCACTCTCATTCTTTTAAACTCCAGTAAGTATAGGCCCAACCAGCTCAATCTTTCTTTATAAGTCAACCCTTTCATCTCAGGAATCAACCTCGTGAACCTTCTCTGAACTGCTTCCAAGGTAAGTATATCCCTCCTTAGATAAGGAGACCAAAGCTGTATGTAGTACTCCAGGTGTGGTCTCAACAACACCCTGTACAGTTGTAGCAGGACTTCTCTACTTTTATACTCTATCCCCCTTACAATAAAAGCTAATATTCCATTTGCCTTCTTAATTACTTGCTGTAACTTTTTGTGTTTCATGTACAAGGACCCCCAGATCCCTTTGTACCACAGCATTTTGTACTCTCACTCCATTTAAATAATAATTTGCTTTTTTATTCTTCCAACCAAAGTGGATAACCTCCCATTTTCTCACATTATATTCCATCTGCCAAATTTGTGCCCAATCACATAATCTATCTATATCTCTTTGCAGATTCTTTGTGTCCTCCTCACAACTTGGTTTCCTGCCTATCTTTGTATCATCAGCAAATTTGGCTACAGTACACTCAGTCCCTTCATCCATAAGTCATTGTAAATAGTTGAGGCCCCAGCAATGATCCCTGTAGCACCCTACTAGTTACAGTTGGAGCAGCAGTCATGCAGAAAAGTGGAGAGTATTCCATCACACTCTTGACTTGTGCTTTGTAGATGGTGGAAACATAAGAACATAAGAATTAGGAACAGGAGTAGGCCATCTAGCCCCTCGAGCCTGCTCCGCCATTCAATAAGATCATGGCTGATCTGGCCGTGGACTCAGCTCCACTTACCCGCCCTCTCCCCGTAACCCTTAATTCCCTTATTGGTTAAAGATCTATCGATCTGTGACTTGAATACATTCAATGAGCTAGCCTCAACTGCTTCCTTGGGCAGAGAATTCCGCAGATTCACAACCCTCTGGGAGAAGAAATTCCTTCTCAACTCGGTTTTAAATTGGCTCCCCCGTATTTTGAGGCTGTGCCTCCTAGTTCTAGCCTCCCCGACCAGTGGAAACAACCTCTCTGCCTCTATCTTGTCTATCCCTTTCATTATTTTAAATGTTTCTATAAGATCACCCCTCATCCTTCTGAACTCCAACGAGTAAAGACCCAGTCTACTCAATCTATCAACATAAGGTAACCCCCTCATCTCCGGAATCACCTAGTGAATCGTCTCTGGACCCCCTCCAAAGCCAGTATATCCTTCCTTAAGTAAGGTGACCAAAACTGCATGCAGTACTCCAGGTGCGGCCTTACCAATACCCTATACAGTTGCAGCAGGACCTCCCTGCTTTTGTACTCCATCCCTCTCGCAATGAAGGCCAACATTCTATTCGCCTTCCTGATTACCTGCTGCACCTGCAAACTAACTTTTTAGGATTCATGCACAAGGACCCCCAGGTCCCTCTGCATCTCAGCATGTTGTAATTTCTCCCCATTCAAATAATATTCCCTTTGACTGTTTTTTTTCCCAAGGTGGATGACCTCACACTTTCCGACATTGTATTCCATCTGCCAAACCTTAGCCCATTCACTTAACCTATCCAAATCTCTTTGCAGCCTCTCTGTGTCCTCTACACAACCCGCTTTCCCACTAATCTTAGTGTCATCTGCAAATTTTGTTATACTACACTCTGTCCTCTCTTCCAGGTCATCTATGTATATTGTAAACAGTTGTGGTCCCAGCACCGATCCCTGTGGCACACCACTAACCACCGATTTCCAACCCGAAAAGGACCCATTTATCCCAACTCTCTGCTTTCTGTTAGCTAGCCAATTCTCTATCCATGCTAATACATTTCCTCTGACTCCGCGTACCTCTATCTTCTGCAGTAACCTTTTGTGTGGCACCTTATCGAATGCCTTTTAGAAATCTAAATGCACCACATCCATCGGTACACCTCTATCCACCATGCTCGTTATATCCTCAAAGAATTCCAGTAAATTAGTTTAACATGATTTCCCCTTCATGAATCCATGCTGCGTCTGCTTGATTGCACTATTCCTATCTAGATGTCCCGCTATTTCTTCCTTGATGATAGCTTCAAGCATTTTCCCCACTACAGATGTTAAATTAACCGGCCTATAGTTACCTGCCTTTTGTCTGCCCCCTTTTTTAAACAGAGACATTACATTAGCTGCTTTCCAATCCGCTGGTACCTCCCCAGAGTCCAGAGAATTTTGGTAAATTATAACGAATGCATCTGCTATAACTTCCGCCATCTCTTTCAATACCCTGGGATGCATTTCATCAGGACCAGGGGACTTGTCTACCTTGAGTCCCATTAGCCTGTCCAGCACTACCTCCCTAGTGATAGTGATTGTCTCAAGGTACTCCCTTCCCACATTCCCGTGACTAGCAATTTTTGGCATGGTTTTTGTGTCTTCCACTGTGAAGACCGAAGCAAAATAATTGTTTAAGGTCTCAGCCATTTCCACATTTCCCATTATTAAATCCCCCTTCTCAACTTCTAAGGGACCAACATTTACTTTAGTCACTCTTTTCCGTTTTATATAGGCTTTGGGGAGTCAGGTGGTGAGACAATCACTGCAGAATACCCAGCCTCTGACCCGCTTTTGTCCCCATTGTATTTATGTGGCTGGTCCAGTTAAGTTTCTGGTCAATAATAACCCCCAGTATGTTGATGGTGGGTGATATATTGATGGTAATGTTGTTGAATGTCAAGGGGAGCTGGTTTTACTCTCGCTTGTTGGAGATAGTCATTGCCTGGAACTTGTAAGGCGCGAAAGTTACTTGTCATTATCAGCCCAAGCCTGAAAATTATCCACGTCTTGCTGCATGCGGGCATGGACTGATTCATTTTCTGAGGAGTTGGGAATGGAACTGAACACTGTGCAATCATCAGCGAACATCCCCACTTCTGACCTTATGATGGAAGGAAGGTCATTGATGAAGCAGCTGAAGATGGTTGGACTAGGACACTGCCCTGAGCAACTCCTGCAGCGATGTCCTGGTGCTGAGATGATTGACCTTCAACAAATGCAACCATCTTCTTTTGATCTAGTTATGACGCCAGCCAGTGGAGAGTTTTCTCCTTGATTCCCATTGACTTCAATTTTACTAGGGATCCTTGATGCCATACTCGGTCAAATGCTGCCTTGATATCAAGGGCAGTCAATCTCACCTCTCCTCTGGAATTCAGCTCTTTTGTCCATGTTTCTACCAAGTCTGTAATGAGGTCTGCAGCTGAATGGTCCCGGCGGAACCCAAATTGAGCATCAGCGAGGAGATTATTGGTGATTAAGTGCTGCTTGGGCACCAGGATGTACCATTAGAAAGGAGAAACATGGTGCACAAAAGAGTGGGAGATAAAGATAGCACTAGAGTAAGAGATAGTACAGTAATTGGCGGGGTCATACTAAGAAATACAACATGGGAATGTGTTGTTATGACGATAACGGAGACCTGACTCAAAAAAGGGCAGGATTTTGTACTAAATATTCCTAGATATAAGGGGGCCAAAATTTAGCTCCCCAAAAATGCCACTTACGGCCAGAAAGCAGAGACCAGGCGGCGGAGTGGAGTGGCCGCTGACTTCCGGTCCAGTGGCCGCCGCCAGCGAAATTCATCTCGGGGATTTTTCTGGCGGTCCCCACTTCCACCCCGCTGCTACCGATCGTCCTATGTGCATCAGCAAAGGGCGCACCGCCAATCAACCGCACTCCCCGCGAAATTTAGCTGCAAAAATCATAAATGCGCAGCACGGTGCCACCGACAGCTTTTTCTGCCGGTGCACCTCCCTTTCACTCTGTGAGCCATGGCAGTGCGGCAACCCTTCAAGGGGAGAACACACTGCCGCTGCCACCATGTTTTTTTTTTGCCAGCCGACTTCCCGGTCGGCCAGACTATTGTGCCCTCGGGTTCGGCCGGGACACTAACAGGCAGCCTGGCACCCCCTCTTGCTTGCCAGGCTGCTGGCCCGGCTAAAACCCATTCCTGGTGGTCCAGTGGGCCGATCATAAACAATCGCTGCTTCTCTCCCCTTTAAGTGAGGGGAGAGACGTGGTGACGCACATGCATACTGACGTCATCACCGCTCCACTGCTGATTGACAGCAGCGGCGACTCCACCCGCCTCCAGTTCCGCCCCTCTAGACAACTTACCACCGCACTTCCACCCCCATTATAACCGACTTCCAGTCCGCCTGAAAAAAAACGACAAAGAGCTGAATTTCGCGAAAGAGGCCACCTCATCGGAAACTGCGGTAAAAACACTTTAAAAACGGCCCGTTTCAGGCGGTGTTGCATTTCGACCGCAAGGAGTTCAGGAAAGGTGGGGAAGGAAAGATAGGAGGTGGGGTGGCAGTATTGATTAAGGAGAATATTATCGTACTGGAGAGAGAGGATGTCCTGGAGGGGTCAAGGACAAAATCTATTTGGTTACAGGTGCCATTGCATTACTGGATGTATTCTATAGGCCACCTACCTAGTAGTAAGGATATAGAGGAGCAAATTTGCAGGGAAATTACAGAGAGGTGCTAGAACTATAGAGTAATAATAATGGGGGACTTCAATTATCCTAATTTAGACTGGGATAGAAATAGTCCAAAGGGCAGAAAGGGGGAGGAATTTCTAAAGTGTGTTTCTTGATCAGTATTTTTCCAGCCCAATGAGGAAGGAGACATTGCTGGATTTGGTAAAAATGAGCAAAAACATAGAATAGTCATGGGTATTTCAACTACCCAAATATTAATTGGACAGAAGAGGTAGGTAAAGGGGATAAGGTTTCCTACAATTTGCACAGGATTCTTTTCTGACCCAATATGTAAAATGCCCAACAAGGGAGGATTCGCTATTGGATCTAGTCATGGGGAATGAACCAGAGCAGATAAGTGATGTAAAAGTAGAGGAATATCTGGGCAGTAGTGACCATAATATAATACGCTTTAAAATATAATTGAGAAGGACATAAGTATGAAGAAGACCAGGCTAATAGATTGGAGAAAAGCTGATTTTAAGGTGCTGAGAATAGAACTTGGGAAAATAAAATGGACAACAATATTGGCAAATAATGATGTAGAACAGCAGTGGGAAACATTTAAAACAGTGTTCAATGGAGTCAAGGAAAAATATATTCTGCTAAAAAACAGGAACAAGATAAACACTAATGAGACACCATGGATGAATAAAGCCACAAGGGAAAAATTAAGGGTAAGGAAATAGGCATACATTAAGTAGATGGACCACATGATAAGGGAGAATATGCAGAGATTAGGAGAGAAGTCAAAAAAATAATTAGGAAGGCAAAGAGGAACTATGAGATTAAATTATCAAGGAACATAAAACAAAATAGTAAAATATTTTACAGACACATCAATAAAAAAGGAGGGTTGGAATGGGAATGTCCACTAAGGGATGGACAGTATAATACACAGGCAATGATGGAGAGGTGGGAGAAATATTAAATAATTACTTTGCTTCAGTATTTACCAGGGAGATAGAACAGGTGGGCATGCTATTGGATCATGAAATTACTAATGACATAACTTCATTTAAAATAAAAAGAGGAGATATATTAAATAAACTAATCAAAATCAACGAGGAAAACCCCTGGTCCGGATGGATTACATCCGTGCATTTTAAAAGAATCGAGGGAAGAGATAGCAGAGGCATTACTACACATATTTAATAACTCATTAGAAAAAGGTGTAGTGTCAGAGGTCTGGCAGATAGCTATCCATTTACCTACATTACCTACACACTTAAATACCTACACTTAAGAAGGAAGATAGAACATGTCCAGGGAACTACAGACCAGTCAGCTTAACATCAGTGGTGGGAAAACTAATGGAATTCCGATGAAAGGAGAAAATAGAAGAACATCTAGAAGCCAAAAATATAATAATGAATAGTCAGCATGGATTTCAACAAGGAAAGTCTTGCTTGATCAACTGCATTGAATTTTTTGAAGAGATAACAGAGAGAGTCGACAAGGGTAAAGCAGTTGATGTAATTTATCTAGATTTTCAAAAGGCCTTAGAAAAGATACCACATAACAGACTAATGAATAAGACCAGAGAATGGGTAGTCAGGTGATAAGTAGCAGAATGGATAGCGAGCTGGCTTCAAGACAGAAAGCAGGAAGTAGGGATAAAGGATAGCTATTCACAGTGGCAGAAGGTGGGCAGTGGTGCTCCACAAGGATCAGTGCTGGGACCACTGTTGTTCATAATGATGGAAGTGTATCTGGAAATGTATCCGGCTGCAGCTCCTGACGGACCGCATTGCGGGTGGATTCACTCTGGAGCATGCGCGATGCTGAGGATATCGTGAATAGCACATTTAGTGAGTTGGTCTTATCGCAGGTAAAGGTTACGCAGCCAGATAGGAGCAGTGGAAGGAAGGTCCCCTGCGGTCATCCCCCTGCAAAACAGATACACCGCTTTGGGTATTGTTGAGGGGGATGACTCATCAGGGGAGGGCAGCAGCAGCCAAGTCCATGGCACTGTGGGTGGCTCTGCTGCACAGGAGGGCAGGAAAAAGAGTGGGAGAGCAATAGTGATCGGGGATTTTATTGTAAGGGGAATAGATAGATGTTTCTGCGGCCGCAACCGAGACTCCAGGATGGTATGTTGCCTCGCTGGTGCAAGGGTCAAGGATGTCTCGGAGCAAATGCAGGACATTTTGAAGGAGGAGGGTAAACAGCCAGTTGTCGTGGTGCATATAGATACCAACGATATAGGTAAAAAATGGGATGACGTCCTACAAGACGAATTTAGGGAGCTAGGAGCAAAATTAAAAAGTAGGACCTCAAAAGTAGTAATCCCAGGATTGCTACCAGTGCCACGTGCTAGTCAGAGTAGGAATCGCAGGATGGCTCAGATGAATACGTGGCTTGAGGAGTGGTGCAGAAGGGAGGGATTGAAATTCCTGGGACATTGGAACCGGTTCTGGGGGAGCTGGGACCAGTACAAACCGGACGATCTGCACCTGGGCAGGACTGGAACCAATGTCCTAGGGGGAGTGTTTTCTAGTGCTGTTGGGGAGAAGTTAAACTATTATGGCAGGAGGGTGGGAACCACAGAGAGAGAGGGAAGTAGAATGGGGGAAGAAGCAAAAGATAGAAAGAAGAAAAGCAAAAGTGAGGGCAGAGAAACCCAAGGCAAAAAGCAAAAATGGCCACAATACAGCAAAATCCTAAAAGGCCAAAATGTGTTAAAAAGGCAAGCCTGAAGGCTCTGTGCCTCAATGCGAGGAGTATTCGGAATAAGGTAGACGAATTAACTGTGCAGATACCAGTTAACGGATATGATGTAATTGGCATCACGGAGACATGGCTCCAGGGTGACCAAGGCTGGGAACTCAACATCCAGGGGTATTCAACATTCAGGAAGGATAGACAGAAAGGAAAAGGAGGTGGGGTGGCGTTGCTGGTTAAAGAGGAAATTAATGCAATAGTAAGGAAGGACATTAGCTTGGATGATGTGGAATCTGTATGGGTGGAGCTACGGAATACCAAAGGGCAGAAAACGCTAGTGGGAGTTGTGTACAGACCACCAAACAGTAGTAATGAGGATGGGGACAGCATCAAACAAAAAATTAGGGATGTGTGCAATAAAGGTACAGCACTTATCATGGGCGACTTCAATCTACGTATTGATTGGGCTAACCAAACTGGTAGCAATGCGGTGGAGGAGGCTTTCCTGGAGTGTATTAGGGATGGTTTTCTAGACCAATATGTCGAGGAACCAACTAGAGAGCTGGCCATCCTAGACTGGGTGATGTGTAATGAGAAAGGACTAATTAACAATCTTGTTGTGCGAGGCCCCTTGGGGAAGAGTGACTATAATATGGTAGAATTCTTTATTAAGATGGAGAGTGACACAGTTAATTCAGAGACTAGGGTCCTGAACTTGGGGAAAGGTAACTTCGATGGTATGAGATGTGAATTGGCTAGAATCAACTGGCGAGTGATATTTAAAGGGTTGATGGTGCAGAGACAATGGCAAACATTTAAAGATCACATGGATGACCATCAACAATTGTACATCCCTGTCTGGAATAAAAATAAAACGGGGAAGGTGGCTCAACCGTGACTAACAAGGGAAATTAAGGATAGTGTTAAATCCAAGGCAGGTTTGCTGCTTTTTCTGGCATATAAATTGGCCAGAAAAAGCAGCAAACCTGAGGACTGGGAGAATTTTGTAATACAGCAGAGGAGGACAAAGGGTTTAATTAGGAGGGGGGAAATAGAGTATGAGAGGAAGCTTGCAGGGAACATAAAAACTGACTGCAAAAGCTTCTATAGATATGTGAAGAGAAAAAGATTAGTGAAAACAAATGTAGGTCCCTTGCAGTCAGATTCAGGTGAATTTATAATGGAGAATAAAGAAATGGCAGACCAGTTAAACAAATACTTTGGTTCTGTTTTCACGAAGGAAGACAAAATCAAATTGGTGTGCAAAATCAAAGCACATGGTATTGGGGTAATGTACTGATGTGGATAGAGAACTGGTTGGCAGACAGAAGGCAAAGAGTCAGGATAAACGGATCCTTTGCAGAGTGGCAGGCAGTGACTAGTGGAATGCCGCAGGGCTCAGTGCTGGGACCCCAGTTCTTTATAATATATATTAACGATTTAGATGAAGGAATTGAGTGTAACATCTCCAAGTTTGCGGATGACACTAAACTGGGTGGCGGTGTACACTGTGAGGAGGATGCTAAAAGGCTGCACGGTAACTTGGACAGGTTAGGTAAGTGGGCAAATGCATGGTAGATGCAGTATAATGTGGATAAATGTGAGGTTATTCACTTTGGGGACAAAAACACGAAGGCAGAATATTATCTGAATGACGGCAGATTCGGAAAAGGGGAGGTGCAACGAGACCTGGGTATCATGGTTCATCAGTCATTGAAAGCTGGCATGCAGGTACAGCAGGCGGTGAAGAAGGCAAATGGTATGTTGACCTTCAGAGCTAGGGGATTTGAGTAAATGAGCAGGGAGGTCTTACTGCAGTTGTACAGGGCCTTGGTGAGGCCTCACCTGGAATATTGTGTTCAGTTTTGGTCTCCTAATCTGAGGAAGGACGTTCTTGCTATTGAGGGAGTGCAGCGAAGGTTCACCAGACTAATTCCTGGGATGGCGGGACTGACATATGAGGAGAGACTGGATCGACTGGGCCTGTATTCACTGGAGTTTAGAAGGATGAGAGGGGATCTCATAGAAACTTATAAGATTCTGACGGGACTGGACAGGTCAGATGCGGGAAGAATGTTCCCGATGTTGGGGAAGTCCAGAACCAGGGGACATAGTCTTAGGATAAGGGGTAGGCCATTTAGGACTGAGATGAGGAGAAACTTCTTCACTCAAAGAGTTGTTAACCTCTGGAATTCCCTGAGAGTTGTTGATGCCAGTTCATTGGATATATTCAAGAGGGAGTTAGATATGGCCCTTACGGCTAAAGAGATCAAGGGGTATGGAGAGAAAGCAGGAAAGGGGTACTGAGGGAATGATCAGCCATGATCTTATTGAATGGTGGTGCAGGCTCGAGGGGCCGAATGGCCTACTGCTGCACCTATTTTCTATGTTTCTATAATTTAAATTAATGATTTTGAATTTGGAATCAAAAACACAGGTTGGAATTTTGCTGATGCTCAGCAGATGGAATCTGTGACGGGCCGGCAGTTAAATGTGAATTGATTGATAAAGGGTAAAGAACCCGCTGCCAAATCACGCTCCCTTGTCTTTCCCGATGTCGGGTCTGCCAGCACTGAGCAGACGTGACAGGCAGTGGTGGTGAAGCCAATTTAATGATTAATGGTTTGTTTACAACCACTTAAAAATGGTTTTAAACTTATCTTTTGAATTTGACTGCTTGCCCACGGGTTTCATGCTGTTGCTAGATCATGTCTGTGAAGCTGAGGCAGGAGGTTAGTGGCCATTGAATCAACTGATGAGTTGACAGCTTAAAATGTCAAGTAAAAGCTCGCAGCTTCCCTCAGCTATAAGCTGTTCCTCATTGCATTTCCTCTACAGGTTCACCATGCTGCAAATCTTTACACAAGCCTCCATCCAGTCTGACCTCATTACCTCTCTCACCTTTGGCAGATCGCTTCTATCAGTTCTACTTCACCTGCCATCTATTCCATCAGCATGCGTGCCCTTTATACTCTCTCACTTTGGTCCTCAGAATCCCATCACACTAACACCAGCAGCACCAGGCACACCAGCATCACCAACAACAGCAGCATCCTTCTCCGCAATCACCTGATGCTGCGCAGGACACAGGGCACCAGCAACCGACCACATTGCAGCCCAGGAGGTCAGGGATGGCCTCACCATGGCAAGATTTACTTCACTTCACACTGTACACCCTGGCGGCCACATGATGCACCAGGTTGGCACCATCCCACACCAACACCATAAAGTATCCCGATAATGTTCAACCCAAAGTACAAAGTTAAAGCACCTGGGATTGGGGTAGTGTGCTGACATGGATTGAGAACTGGTTGACAGACAGGAAGCAAAGAGTAGGAGTAAATGCGTACTTTTTAGAATGGCAGGCAGTGACTAGTGGGGTACCACAAGGTTCTGTGCTGGGGCCCCAGCTGTTTACACTGTACATTAATGATTTAGACGAGGGGATTAAATGTAGTATCTCCAAATTTGCGGATGACACTAAGTTGGGTGGCAGTGTGAGCTGCGAGGAGGATGCTATGAGGCTGCAGAGTGACTTGGATAGGTTAGGTGAGTGGCAAATGCATGGCAGATAACGTATAATGTGGATAAATGTGAGGTTATCCATTTTGATGGTAAAAACAGAGAGACAGACTATTATCTGAATGATGACAGATTAGGAAAAGGGGAGATGCAACGAGACCTGGGTGTCATGGTACATCAGTCATTGAAGGTTGGCATGCAGGTACAGCAGGCGGTTAAGAAAGCAAATGGCATGTTGGCCTTCATAGCTAAGGGATTTGAGTACAGGGGCAGGGAGGTGTTACTACAGTTGTACAGGGCCTTGGTGAGTCCACACCTGGAGTATTGTGTACAGTTTTGGTCTCCTAACTTGAGGAAGGACATTCTTGCTATTGAGGGAGTGCAGCAAAGGTTCACCAGACTGATTCCCGGGATGGCGGGACAGACATATCAAGAAAGACTGGATCAACTGGGCTTGTATTCACTGGAGTTCAGAAGAATGAGAGGACTTCTCATAGAAACGTTTAAAATTCTGACGGGTTTAGACAGGTTAGATGCAGAAAGAATGTTCCCAATGTTGGGGAAGTCCAGAACCAGGGGTCACAGTCTAAGGATAAGGGGTAAGCCATTTAGGACTGAGATGAGGAGAAACTTCTTCACCCAGAGAGTGGTGAACCTGTGGAATTCTCTAGCACAGAAAATTGTTGAGGCCAATTCACTAAATATATTCAAAAAGGAGTTAGATGTAGTCCTTACTACTAGGGGGATCAAGGGGTATGGCGAGAAAGCAGGGGTGGGGTACTGAGGTTGCATGTTCAGCCATGAACTCCTTGAATGGCGGTGCAGGCTCGAAGGGCCGAATGGCCTACTCCACCTATTTCTATGTTTCTATTCCGTTCACATTCATGACTATTGCTGGGGGATACCTTTAGGTCTCACCATTCACTGCAACTCACTAAGCCACTTCAAAAGATGCACATAAATCTGTCCAAGAATGCAAAGTGTTGAAAATAAAGGTTTCAATATTTGTCAACACATTAGCAGAAACTTCAAATGGACATTGCATTCCTCATGCCTTTGTTACCTCTTGACCTGACTACTCCAACGCACTCCTGGCCTCCCACATTCTACCCTAATTAAACTATAGGTGATCCAAAACTCGGTTGCCCATATCCTAACTCACACCAAGTCCTGTTCACCCATCACCCCTGTGCTTGCTGACCTACATTGGCTCCTGGTTAAGAAATTACGGCAGATGAACAAAAGCTTGGTCAAAGAGGTAGGATTTAAGGAGCATCTTAAAGGAGGAAAGAGGTAGAGAGGCAGAGAGGTATAGGAAGGGAGTTCCAGAGCTTTGGGCCCAGGCAACTGAAGGCACGGACACTAATGGTTGAGTTATAATCTGGGGTGCTCAAGAGGACAGATTTGAGGATCGTTGACATCTCGGAGGGCTCTGAGGCTGAAGGAGATTACAGAGGTAGGGAGGGGCGAGGCCATGGAGGAATTTGTAAACAAGGATGAGCATTTTGAAATTGAAGTGTTGCTTAATCAGGAGCCAATGTAGGTCAGCAAGCATAAGGGTGAGCGATACTTGGCACGAGTCATGACACGGGCTGCCGAACTTTGGATGACCTCAAGTTTACGTAGGGTAGAATGTGGGAGGCCAGCCAGGAGTGCATTGGTGTAGTCAAGCCTAGAGGTAACAAGACATGGATGAGAGTTTCATCAGCAGATGAGCTGAGGCAGGGGTGGAGTGGCTGTATATCTCCTCTGATGCAGCCTGGAAGGAGCAGGAGGCATAGAAGGTGAGTGCCACGGTGCCCTTCACTGCAACAGGCAGCGCAGTCCTGCTGCTGTTGTGAGGCTGCAGGTCTTCCTGCAGCAGATGGCATATCTCTGTAAATACCTCCTTTCGGAAGCGCAGTCTTCTGACACACTGCTCCTCACACAGGTCCAAGTATGAGCGTTGCCACCAGTAAAGCCGTGGGTAGTAAGGCCTCCTGCCCCAACATCTAGGAGCTCTCCTCTTCGGCTGCCGACATGGCCAACAGTCCTTCTCTCATCATGATTCCTTGCTAGAGCATGTAGAATGCAATACTGGCAAACTAGTAATGCCCCTATTAAAGTTTTAGAAATAAGTTTTTCTCAAGCTCAACTAGTATGTCTGCCTGCCATTGCAAACTCAGAGACTCACCACCATGCTCTGTGTAAATGTTGCACTGACTGTGACCTCCAAGGGCAGCGCTTCCTCATCCCTTTAAGTAGCCACCAGTTAACGACTCTGCGAGCCTGTGCCGACTATTTTCTCAGATGCTCTTATTGGTCACTAAATGAGGCGGCTGTACCTAATTTACCGACCAGGGTCATCATCATCATCATAGGCAGTCCCTCAGAATCGAGGAAGACTTGCGTCCACTCTTAATATGAGTCCTTAAGTGGTTGTACAGTCCAATACGAGAAACACAGTTCGTGTCACAGGTGGGACAGATAGTCGTTGAGGGGAAGGGTGGGTGGAATAGGTTTGCCACACGCTCTTTCTGCTGCCTGCACTTGATTTCTGCCTGCCCTCGGCGACGAGACTCCTACAAAATCCTCCCGGATGCATTTCCTCCACTTAGGGCGGTCTTTGGCCAGGGATTCCCAGGTATCAGTGGGGATGGTGCACTTTATCAAGGAGGCTTTGATGGTGTCCTTATAACATTTCCTCTGCCCGTTTGCCGTGAAGGAGTTCCGAGTGGAGCGCTTGCTTTAGGAGTCTTGTGGCTGGCATGCGGACAATGTGGCCTGCCCAGAGAAGCTGATCAAGTGTGGTCAGTGCTTCAATGCTGGGGATGTTGGCCTGGACGAGGACACTAATGTTGGTACGTCTGTCCTCCCAGGGGATTTGTAGGATCTTGTGGAGACATTGTTGGTGGTATTTCTCCAGCGACTTGAGGTGTCTACTGTACATGGTCCATGTCTCTGAGCCATACAGGAAGGCAGGTATTACTACAGCCCTGTAGACCGTGAGCTTAGTGGCAGTTTTGAGGGCCTGGTCTTCAAATATTCTTTTCTTCAGGTGGCCGAAGGCTGCACAGGCGCACTGGAGGCAGTGTTGAATCTCGTTTTCAATGTCTGCTTTTGTTGATAAAAGGCTCCCGAGGTATGGGAAATGGCCCACGTTGTCCAGGGCCGCGCCATGGATCTTGATGACTGGGGGGCTGTGCTGTGCGGCAAGGACAGGCTGGTGGAGGACCTTTGCCTTATGGATGTTTAGAGTAAGGCCCATGCTTTTGTACGCCTCAGTAAATACGTCGACTATATCGTGGAGTTCAGCCTCTGTATGTGCGCAGACGCAGGCACCGTTCGCATACTGTAGCTCGACGACAGAGGTTGGAGACGGCGAAGGTTGAACAGGTTCCCACTGGTTCTGTAGTTTAGTTCCACTCCAGCGGGGAACTTGTTGACTGTGAGGTGGAGCATGGCAGCAAGGAAGATTGAGAAAAGGGTCGGGGCGATGACGCAGCTATGTTTGATACCAGTCCGGACATAGATTGGGTTTGTAATGGATCCATTGGTAAGCATCACAGCCTGCATGTCATCGTGGAGCAGGCGGAGGATGGTGACGAATTTTTGGGGAATCCGAAAATGAGGAGGACGCTCCATAGACCCTCACGGTTGACAGTGTCAAATGCCTTTGTAAGGTCGAAGCGTGGGCGTTGCACCAGGACTGACATCAGGATCACATTGATCATCAGCAGCCAAGCGCTAATGGTTTGCACCCACGGTGAATTTTCCATCAGGGCAATAAAAACTGCGCGCCCGGTCGATAACCACTTACGTTCCCACTAATGCCCCCTCTGGCCGCTAACTGAGGCGTTAGACAGCCGAAGATTCTTTGCACAATATATTGAGGAAGCAAGCAACAATTATTTATTTTCTCATTTCAGTGAGTTCTACAGTGTGTGTGCTCCCCGCTATGATGGAAATAGATATTTCCTCTGCAAATAAACTACCATACAGTATCTCTTGCACTTCGCATTCAGCTGCAGCTCAATTCGGCCATGTCAGTCTGATGTTGGGAGCAGGGCTCATGTCTTGTTAACAATGGACAGGCTTGACACTAAGGGGTGTGGGTATCACACAGGCCATATCTGAAAGTGAAGGTCATGCCAGAAATCACGGTGGAATTGTCAACCACACGCCACCAAAATCAGCTGTGTTGGATGATGTTCCGGTGAGACATGGCAGGACCAGCAACAAGCATACCTAAAAATGAGGTGACACCCTGGGGAAGCTGCAACACAGGACTACATACATGCTAAACAGCAGAAGCAGCATGTTATAGACATAGCTAAGCGATCCCACAATCAACGGATCAGATCAAAGCTCTGCAGTCCTGCCACATCTAGTCGTGAACGGTGGTGGACAATTAAACAACTAATGGGAGAAAGAGGATCCATGAATATCCCCATCCTCAATGATGGCGGAGCCCAGCACGTGTGTGCAAAAGACAAGGCTGAAGCTTTTGCAACCATTTTCAGCCAGAAGTACTGAGTGAATGATCCATATCGATATCCTCCTGAGGTCCCCACAATCACAGAAGCCAGTCTTCAGCCAATTTGATTCATTCCACGTGATATCAAGAAACAGCTGAGCGCACTGGATACAGCAAAGGCTGTCGTGCTGAAGACTTAAGCTCCAGAACTAGCCGTGTGTCTAGTCAAGCTGTTCCAGTACAGCTACAACACTGGCATCAACCCGACAATGTGGAAAATTGCCCAGTTATGTTCTGTCCACAAAAAACAGGACAAATCCAATCCAGCCAATTACCACCCCATCAGTTTACTTTCAATCATCAGCAAAGTGATGGAAGGTGTCGTCGACAGTGCTATCAATAGAATCATAGAATAAAATCATACAATCGTTACAGGACAGAAAGCCATTCAGCCTGTCAAGCCCGTGCCGGCTCTCAGCAGAAGCTAGTCTCAATCCCCCGCCCTTTCTCTGTGGCCCTTCACATTTTTTTTTCCAGGTACTTATCAAATTCCCTTTTGAAAGCCATCATTGAATCTGCATCCACCACCTTTTCAGGCAGTGCATTCCAGATTATAACCAATTGCTGTGTGAAAAAACCTTTTCCTCATGTCCACTTTGGACCTTCGACCAATCACCTTAAATCTGTGTCATCTGTTTCTCAACCCTTCTGCCAATGGGAACACTTTCTCTCTATCTACTCTCTCTCGGCCCCCTCATGATTTTGAACACCTCTATCAAATCTCCTCTCAAGCTTCTCTGCTCTAAGGAGAACAACCCCAGTTTCTCCAGCCTATCCACGTAACTGAAGTCCCTCATCCCAGGAACCATTCTTGTAAATCTTTTCTGCACCCTCTCTAAAGTCTTCACATCCTTCCTAAAGTACAGTGCTCAGAATTGGATACAATACTCCAGTTGTGGCTGAACCAGTGTTTTATAGGGGGATAAGGGGTTATGGGGAGTGGGCGGGGAAGTAGAGCTGAGTCCATGATCAGATCAGCCATGATCTTATTAACTGGTGGAGCAGGTTTGAGGGGCCGTATGGCTTACTCCTGTTCCTATTTCTTATGTTCTTATGTTCTTATGTATCATAACTTCCTTGTTTTTGTACTCTGCTCTATTTATGAAACCCAGGATCCCGTATGCTTTTTTAACCACTTTCTCAACCTGCCACCTTCAACGATTTGTGCACATATATCCCCTGTACCCCCAGGTCTCTCTGTTCCCGCACCCCCTTTAGAATTGTATCCTTTAGTTTATATTGACTCTCCTCATTCTTCCTACAAAAATGTATCAATTTGCACTTTTCTGCGTTAAACTCCATCTGTCACATGTCCGCACATTCCACCAGTCTGTCTATGTCCTCTTGATGTCTATCCCTCTCCTCCTCACTGTTCACTATCTTCCAAGTTTTGTATCATCTGCAAATTTTGAAATAGTGCCCTGTACACCCAAATCCAAAATCATTAATATATATCAAGAAAAGCAGTGGTCCTAGTACCAACCCCTGGGGAACACCACTATATATACATCTCCGCAATGTACATCTGCAATAAGCAAACATTCAGGGCACAGGAGGCTCGGTGCTGTGACAGTGACCTTTCACATGGAGAGCTGAAACTCCACATGGAGTTACTTGCAGCTGACCAAGGAGCAGTGGTTAGTTGCTGAGTCTTAGTAATAATGCAATTAGTGAGCTGTAGGAGTAGAAATTGGTGTGCGCCATCCCGTTTAATGGGCATAAAATGAGCACAAAACATAGCAATTAAACAATGGGATGTCCTGTGCTCAATCTGCGTCGGTGTTGGTCCCACTGTTAAATTTGTGGGGACCTTTTCTTTGGCATCCCAGGCGGACACTTTAATCAAGCTTTAGATATGTAAAATATGTAAAATATGTCGAAATGTTATATGTAAATTAGGGGCCTAAGGCCTTTTGAAGAAACCCATCAAGAAATTAGTCAACGATGAGTGGGGCAGTTATCAAACCTGTCCCGTTCAGGATTCTTCAGTGGCACCAACTCCGGGGAAATTAAATATAGTTTTGTTTTAAAAAAAACATCATGTGGAGCCAGGAGGAGCAGGAGAGCAACTCTGACTCCACATGAGTTGTGATCGCCCGTCTCCTACCTCCATCCCCCTATGTAGCCCACCCCAATCTCCCCTCCTGGGACTTAGCTGAGGGTAGGTGAGCCAACATTAATCTCATGGCCCGGGTGAGCTGTCTGTGGCAGTGCGACCAGCACAGGTAGCTTACACCATGTATATTGATGAGGCTTCTCAGTTTGGGAGTACGTTGGTCACACAGCGCCGAAAACGAGCCCAGACTAATTTCCAGGCTGTGGTGCTTGATTTAAATATAATGTTGGCCCACGCTACAAGCAGAACAGCCCTATCTATCGAATTGATCATTAAATTGCTCTCAGTCTCTGCACCATCAATACCTTCCAGACACCAACAGAACTTTGCTAGATTTGGCCACTGTAACCAGACACTGCTCCATTAAGGACGGTGGTGAAAACAGAGCTTGCATCTCATGGGACATGGATATTTTATACATAGATATATGTATGTTTATATACATATAATTTTACTATTCTGTCAGCTTTACAAGGAGTCCAGCACCTACGCTGAACACCATAGGAGCAGCATGCAATTTGACCTAGACTTTACATTAATGGGAAACATCTGTCTTAAATAAGTTTTCTTTGTTGTTTCAATGCATAATAGGCTACACAAAATACAATCTATCTCTTTGTGTTCATGGGGTCCTCCACATTACTATTCTGAGTGAATGCCTCACTGTAATAGATTTAGGAATGAGTTAATTTTAACTATTGTATTTTAAAACAAAGTGAATCTGCACAGATTTAAAAAGCCACAGGCTGTAGCACTGAGAAGGGAAGGGTTACTTTTGTTATTGAGCCAACTATCCTCATTGATGTCTACAACATCCAAGGAAATTAAGCAATTCATTATCACATCTCTAACGGCTTTAAAAAAAATCCACAATGTCTATTTTGGTGGGAATAAATCCACTCATGTGAGCCAGCATGAGGTGTGTGCAGAGAACATACTCTGTTAGTTTGGTTTACAGGCCTACTGGCGAATCGGCGAATAGGGAAGGAGTCACACATCTCACCCCTCCACTTCTCTTATCAGCTGAGGATCAGTTGGTAGCATACTTGCCTCTGAGTCAGAAGATTGTGGGTTCAAGTCCCACTCCAGAAACTTGAACACAAAAATCTAGGCTGACACTCCAGTGCAGTGCTGAGTGAGTGCTGCACTATCAGAGGTGCCATCTTCTGAATGAGACATTAAACCAAGGCCCTGTCTGGCCTCTCAGATGGACATTAAAGACCCTATGGCACTATTTCGAAGAAGACCAGGGAAGTTATTCTGGCCAATATTTAGCTCTCAATCGACATCACTAAAAAACAGATTATCTGGTCATTGTCACACTGTCATGTGTGGGATCTTGCTGTGCGCAAATTGTCTGCTGCGTTTCCTACATTTGTGACTGCACTCCCAAAAAACGTACTTCATTGGCTGTAAAGCGCTTTGGGACATCTGATGGACATGAAATGCGTTATATAAATGCAAGTCTTTCTTTCTTGTGAATCCTTCAAAAGTATAGAACAGCTGAGCAGTCAGTTAAACTTAAAACAGGAAACTGCAATTTCCAGACCTGGACTCTGGAGATGGAAACTAAAATCCAAGAGGTCAGGATTTGTAGTTTGGAGTTTTCTAGAAAGAAAGTTAATGCCAAAATCAAGTAAGTCAGCCTGTGAAAAGGACAGAGCACATGATTTATTATTTTTTTAAGAAGAGAATTAAGATTGAGAGAAGTAAAATTAGCTTTGACTGTTATTCTGTAAATTCACTTGCTGTCTGTGAAGTAAAACATCGTAATGATTCACTTCTGGGCACGTCTTACTAAAGTCTCTCTCAGACTGTCTTCAGAAAGATTACAGAAGGGGACGTAAATGCATGTGTGAAAGATTCAATATCAATTCATCTCCAGGTTACACTGTTATATAAGTAGACACAGGAATGTACAGGCACACTCTTTGTAATGTCTGTAGCTCCACACTGTGGATGCCTGTGTTACTACAGCTAGTGCTGTTTAATAAAGAGCAGGTCACCTGACCAGCAGGACCGGCAGCCATCTTACAGGTTGTGTGTTGTGTGCTTCCCTGAAGATATCACATTTGGCAATAGGAATGGGATGTAATCGGATAATACAAAGCTGAAATTTTTGTTGGTGAAGGATTCAGCCAGCTGACAGACTTTGAGAGCTTCTCTGTTTTTGGAAACAGCTACAAATCTGAGGTAAATTACAAGCATACTTGGTTAAACTGCCAGAATCAAAATGGCTGCCCCAATGGAAGTTATAGGGCATCTGAGGGAAGTTCAACATGACCGTGAAAGTTTCAGAGCGTATGTGGATCGGCTAGAAATGTTTTTCACTGCAAATAATATCATCGAAATTCCCAGTAATGAAGACAATAACCGGGTGGTGTTGGAACGAAAAAGAGCTATATTCTTAACTGAGGCTGGGCCCGAGTTGTATGAAACGCTGGTAAATTTGCTTGTGCCTGACAAGCCAAAGGATACAATGCTGAAACAGATTCTAACTAAGCTCGAACAACATTACAGCCCCGTTCCGTTAGAAATTTCTGAAAGCTATTGTTTTGGAATGCGAAATCAGAAGGCCGAAGAAAATATCAGTGAGTACATTGCAGCATTAAAAAAGTTAGCTATTCACTGTAATTTCGGAGACTTTCAGAACTGAGCATTGCGAGACCGCTTTGTTTGTGGGATGAAAAATGATGTGATCAGAAGGAAGTTATTGACAACACCTGACTTGACTTTTGATTTAGCTTGTCAAACAGCTAGGTCAATGAGAATGGCCGACCAATGAATTTCATACTAATTTCAGTCATCAGACAAACGAGGTGAATCACCTGCAGGTTTAAAATAAAAGGCGGTGGGGTCCCAAAATCTCAGAAACTGGAAATGGGAACAGAACATTGACGTCTGCTATCGGTGCCTGGGACAACATATTGCTTAAAGTTGTCCATACGCGAAGGCAGAGTGCTTTGTCTGCAGGCAAACTGGCATCTTGCGAAGGCATGCCGACTGAAGGGTAAACCAGCTTTCAAAGCTAGGATTAGAAATCCCCAGAGACGATATAGCATGGAAGAACAACAACAGGACGAGGAGATGTTAGAGTTAAAGGTCATCAGGAGCACGAGGTTAACGGACGGCGATTCGAAAAGTATCATAATCCACATAGATGTTGCAGGATTCAAGATACCCATGGAAATCGACACTGGTGCATCCGTGAGTGTAGTACCAGAGTCGCTATACCTCGACAAATTGCGGGTTTTCCCATTGGCGAAAGCCAAGATAGAGCTGCGAGGCTACTCGGGAGAGAACATTCCAGTGTTAGGTCGTATCACCGTACCGGTGAAATACAAGGATCAAGGTCAGAGCTTGCCTCTAACAGCAGGGGCAGGAGACAAGTCTGCCTTACTAGGAAGAAATTGGTTGGGATCACTGAAGCTGGATTGGAGTGAGATTTTTCGTGTTGAAACGAGATTTGCATCAAAGGATGATGTCATCAAGAATTATCCGAAGGTGTTCTGTGAAACGGGAAGTCCGATCCAAGGTTTCAAGGCGAGTGTCAGGGTACAGAAGGACGCTAGATCAGTTTACTGCAAGCTACGTTCCATACCATATGCACTCAAGGAGAAAGTTGAGCAAGAACTCAAAAGATTAGAAACTGAGAACATTACTTCTAAAATAGATCGATGTAATTGGGCTACATTGTATCGAAGTCCAATGGTAAGGTAAGATCGTGTGGTGATTATAAAGTAAGCGTAAACCAGGTTCCAGAGGATAATGACCCCAATACATTGCCAAATATAGAAGATTTGTTCACAACACTGACAGGGGGTCAGATTTTCTCAAAGTTGGATCTTACGAATGTCTACTTACAGCTTGAACTAGATGAGGAAGTCCAAGTCATGCTTGACTATAAATACCCATCATAGGCCTATATCAATTTAATAGGCTACCATTTGGATTGTCTTCTGCCCCTGCCATATTCCAAGGGGTAATGAACCAGATTTTGCAAGGTAATAAAGGGGTAGTATGTTATTTAGATGACATACTAATTTCAGCACCAAATAGGTAAATTCATAATATCATATTGAATGAAGTCCTCAAATGGCTAGAGAAGTACAGAGTACCAAGTGTCTGCTCGCAAGTGTGAGTTATTTCAAAACTCAGTGGAGTACTTAGGGTACAAAATAGACAAATATGGTTTACATCCAACCAAGGAAAAATTGGATGCAATCAGAAATGCATCCACTACCAAGAATGTCACTGAACTCCAATCATTTTTGGATCTTTTGAACCATTATTGGAAGTTCCTACCAAATTTGGCTACAGTATTACATCCACTGAATGAACAATTGAAAAAACAGGTCCATTGGAAGTGGTCAAAAGAATGCAATACAGCGTTCAAGGATTGTAAAAGCAACTTGGTAGAGAGCACCATGTTAGTTCACTATCTCAGGAGATCAAGCTAGCATGTGATACCTCTCCATTGGGGCAGTAATCTCTCATGTATTAAGTAGTGGGAGGAGAGACCAATTGCTTTTACTTCACGCACTATCAATGCCAGTGAGCATAATTATGCACAAATCGAAAGGGAAGCTTTGGCGTTAATTTTTGGGGTCAAGAAGTTCCACAAATACTTGTATGGTCGTAAGTTTACTCTCGTTATGGACCATAAGCCCCTGACAGCAATCCTCCATCCAAAGTCCCCAGTCCCAACATTAGCTGCAGCCCGAATGCAGAGATGGGCTTTGATTTTGTCAGCATATACATATGATAGTGAATACAGACGATCAGCTGATCATAGTAATGCTGATGCTATGTCTAGATTGCCTTCCCCATCACAAGTTACACCCGATAAGGAAGAGGTGTTCTATTTTTCATACATTGATGAATTGCCAGTCACAGCTGAAGAGATTGGTAAAGCAACCAAACGTGACCCAGTTATGTCAAAGGTGTATGAGTTTATTGCAAATGGATGGCCAAACCAGGTAAGAGATAAAGGTATTCATCATTCTTCATTCGTAGGAATGAATTATCAGCTGATAAAGATTGTATCATGTGGGGTGCAAGAGTGGTTATACCAAATAAATTCAGGTCCAAATTCTTAGGAGACCTCCATGACCAGCACCTGGGAATGTGCTTGATCAAGAGTTTTGCAAGCTGTTACTTATGGTGGCCAGGTCTTGATAAAGTTATAGAGTACATCGTAAGTCAGTATACAACGTGTCAATCGGTAAGCAAGCAACCACCAACAGTCCCATTACAGCCATGGAAATGGCCTCCCAGGGCATGGCAAAGGCTACATATTGATTTTGCTGTGCTAGAAGGACAACAATTGTTCATTGTGATTGATAGCCATTTGAAGTGGATCGAGGTGTTTCCAATGTGGAAAATAACAACAAGTAAAACATTGGACATTTTACAAAAATTATTTTCTTCATTTGGCCCCCCAGAAGAAATTGTTTTGGATAATGGACCACAATTTCGTTCAGAAGAATTTGCACAGTTCATGAGCAATAATGGTGTGAAACATACCAAGGTTCCACCATGCCACCCTACTTCGAATGGTGTAGCAGAGTACACTGTATAAATTGTAAAACGTGACCTCATAAAACAAATGTTAGATCCAAATCCAAGGAAACACTGTCATTGGACCACAAATTGGCTAATCTTCTAATAACGTATCGTAATACTCCTCACACAACTATTGGTAGACCACCAGTAGAGTTGTTTCTCAAACGACAGCCATGAACCAGATTCTCGTTGTTAAAACCAAACTGGTCACAGTCCGTAGAAGAGACACAATTAAGACAGAAAGAGAATCATGATAGAGGTAGAGTAAAAGAGAGAAGTGTGAAATTAAATCAGAAGGAGAGTGAAGAATCATTGCCATAAATGGGTAAAGTGGTTACCAGGAAGAGTGGTGAAGATATGTGCTCCTCGCAGATATTTGGTCAAGATGTTTGACAATGGACAGGTTAGGTTTGTTCACATTGATCATATTTTACCCACAGACATGGAAGTAGTTGAGAGTGGGAGTGATTCAATTATTTCTGACTCATCAGATAGTTTTGATACACCAGTAGAATACCCTACATTCAATGTTCTAGAAACAAATCCAAGAGAATGTCAGAATTTAAGTCTGAGTCCGACTCAGAAAAACAAACAGTCTGAAATTAGAGAGAGTTCAAATGGAAATCAAAGGGCATCCCTTGGAGGAAAACTTCCCTCGGGATCAGCCTCGAATGAGTTTAAATTTGACACCATGTTTGGAAGATTCTGTTCGAGAGCAAAGGTATCCTCTGCAAAACAGAAAACAAGTGGTTAAGCTTGATTTGTAAATATGGCAAAATAAGTCCATATCCTTTGTTATGTATAACCATGCAAGTTATGTATGATGATTGTTTGTTATAATAACTTCTTTATTAAGGAGGGAATGTCTGTAGCTCCACACTGTGGACACCTGTGTTACTGCAGCTAGTGCTGTTTAATAAAGAGCAGGTCACCTGACCAGCAGGTCAGAAGATTCCGGATCGGCAGCCATCTTACAGGTTGTGTGTTGTGTGCTTCCCTGAAGATATCACACTCTTGAATGTAAGATGTTTGGACTGCTTATGGCAATCACTAGCACTACTGACCCAAGAGAATATCTAAGACATAACCTGTAAGGTTGGCAGGACAGCTAAGAGTCCACCAGTTCACTAATGAAGCACTGTCTGGCTTTTAGGGACACGCAGCCTGTAAAGGAGAGTAGCACAGCAGCAGTGCAGGAGACATCCATGGCAATCAGTGCCAGCATTACAACAACACCTTCAGCAATTCTGCCCCAAAAAGTGTAATGACCTTACTAGGCCAAGCAATGTACGAGGAGTCTAGAGTGCCTTGCGCTGTTCAAAGCATGTCAGTCGCTTACAATCACCTCCCCTGACTCTTGTTAAAGTGAGTGAGTGAATTGCTTACCATCAATGTCCAGGAAACAGCAAGTTGCACTTTTTGACATCATCTTTCATCTTTCACTTCTTACATGCAATCAACCGACTAAAATCCTGATATACTCTACGTGCATGTTGCAAGCACCTGCCATGCAAATATAGATCAATATGAAAGGGGAGCTGAAAAGTCCAAATAATGACATTGTAGCCAAACTCACCGTTACAGCAACTTCAGGCCCACTATCTGGTCATTTATCTTATTGCTGTTTGTGGGAGTTACTGTGTTCATTGGTCTACATTACAACAATAACTGCACCTCAGTGGCTGTGAAGCACTTTGGGACATCCTGTAGGAATGCAACTTTGTTCATTATATATAGATTGCTCCACAGGCCCGATTTTGCCTGAATGGGAAAATCATGGCTTCGTAGCGAAATCAGGACCACTAATCAGATATAAACCTTTTACTGGGTCATACTCAAGGCTGGAATAGCCTCCCCAAGCACAAGTGCAATATTTCATTCTTGGACGGGCTCTCATTTAATCTCATTTTGGACCATTAAGTATTTGTCACAAAAGAGAAACACAAGCTATTTTGAGACAGCTTTAGAAATGGAAGACACATGGGAGTCCTGATCACAATACACATGTTCATTAAAATACATGTTTGGTTAGTCACTGACTGCCTCATCTAAGTTCATTATAGTATGGTGCACATTTAAATTCAGCAGGGTGTAAATCAGAAGATATTTGTATAATGTGAACATACTATTGACAAGATGGCAGGTGCAGGAAGAATCATTAAATTGCCATTGTTAGTTTGAGAACAGCTGTGGCTGAACAGATTGAAGAATATGACAGACGATAATTTAATTTCAAACCAATTATTTTCATCAAAATTGAAAGATGTTAAAAGCCTGTAGATAAAAAAAAACAAGCTGGAAAGCTCAATGTGACTCATAGTTTATTTTGCAATTATACCCTATGCATGCAATATAAATGAAAAAGCACAAGGTTAGATATTTACTGCGGTCACTGGATAATTCAATCTTTGTTTAATTTTCTGATTTTTGAGGCCAATAAAGGTACTTAGAGTGATTAGAGTGTGTGTGTGTGGGGGGCGGGGGGTGATTTCCACCCCTCATTGTGTGCAAGCTACATTGTAAATAGAGCGGGAAGATTTCTAATGATTAATATTTTTAGTAAAATCTAAAATATTGCTTTTGTGAATTCACTAGGAACTCTTCCCGCTATGTTTTTGATGTTGCTGGCATATAACAGTGAAGGGGAGCATCCCCACCTTGTAGCAAGAGCTCTTTCCCCCCTCCCTCTCATTCACAGGAGCTAGCAAAATGGCAGCCAGCAGTGAGCATGACGCACTTCAGGCCAGATTTCAAGCCCCTACACCTAATGAGATTTTAATTAAGATGTGGCATCGCTAATTTTACACTTAACATTAAATATAACTCTTTGCTGAGAGGGTTACAATCTTGCTGCATAGAAACATAGAAACATAGAAAATAGGTGCAGGAGTAGGCCATTCGGCCCTTCTAGCCTGCACCGCCATTCAATGAGTTCATGGCTGAACATTCAACTTCAGTACCCCATTCCTGCTTTCTCGCCATACCCCTTGATCCCCCTAGTAGTAAGGACCTCATCTAACTCCTTTTTGAATATATTTAGTGAATTGGCCTCAACAACTTTCTGTGGTAGAGAATTCCACAGGTTCACCACTCTCTGGGTGAAGAAGTTCCTCCGCATCTCGGTCCTAAATGGCTTACCCCTTATCCTTAGACTGTGACCTCTGGTTCTGGACTTCCCCAACATTGGGAACATTCTTCCTGCATCTAACCTGTCTAACCCCGTCAGAATTTTAAATGTTTCTATGAGGTCCCCTCTCATTCTTCTGAACTCCAGTGAATACAAGCCCAGTTGATCCAGTCTTTCTTGATAGATCAGTCCCGCCATCCCGGGAATCAGTCTGGTGAACCTTCGCTGCACTCCCTCAATAGCAAGAATGTCCTTCCTCAGGTTAGGAGACCAAAACTGTACACAATACTCCAGGTGTGGCCTCACCAATGCCCTGTACAACTGTAACAACACATCCCTGCCCCTGTACTCAAATCCCCTTGCTATGAAGGCCAACATGCCATTTGCTTTCTTAACCGCCTGCTGCACCTGCATGCCAACCTTCAATGACTGATGTACCATGACACCCAGGTCTCTTTGCACCTCCCCTTTTCCTAATCTGTCACCATTCAGATAATAGTCTGTCTCTCTGCTTTTACCACCAAAGTGGATAACCTCACATTTATCCACATTATACTTCATCTGCCATGCATTTGCCCACTCACCTAACTTATCCAAGTCGCTCTGCAGCCTCACAGCATCCTCCTCGCAGCTCACACTGCCACCCAACTTAGTGTCATCCGCAAATTTGGAGATATTACATTTAATCCCCTCATCTAAATCATTAATTTACAGTGTAAACAGCTGGGGCCCCAGCACAGAACCTTGCGGTACCCCACTAGTCACTGCCTGCCATTCTGAAAAGTACCCATTTACTCCTACTCTTTGCTTCCTGTCTGACAACCAGTTCTCAATCCATGTCAGTACACTACCCCCAATCCCATGTGCTCTAACTTTGCACATTAATCTCTTGTGTGGGACCTTGTCGAACGCCTTCTGAAAGTCCAAATATACCACATCAACTGGTTCTCCCTTATCCACTCTACTGGAAACATCCTCAAAAAATTCCAGAAGATTTGTCAAGCATGATTTCCCTTTCACAAATCCATGCTGACTTGGACCTATCATGTCACCTCTTTCCAAATGCACTGCTATGACATCCTTAATAATTGATTCCATCATTTTACCCACTACTGAGGTCAGGCTGACCGGTCTATAATTCCCTGTTTTCTCTCTCCTTCCTTTTTTAAAAAGTGGGGTTACATTGGCTACCCTCCACTCCATAGGAACTGATCCAGAGTCAATGGAATGTTGGAAAATGACTGTCAACGCATCCACTATTTCCAAGGCCACCTCCTTAAGTACTCTAGGATGCAGTCCATCATCCCCTGGGGATTTATCGGCCTTCAATCCCATCAATTTCCCCAACACAATTTCCCTGCTAATAAGGATTTCCCTCAGTTCCTCCTCCTTACTAGACCCCCCGACCCCTTTTATAACCGGAAGGTTGTTCGTGTCCTCCTTCGTGAATACCGAACCAAAGTACTTGTTCAATTGGTCCGCCATTTCTTTGTTCCCCGTTATGACTTCCCCTGATTCTGACTGCAGGGGACCTACGTTTGTCTTTACTAACCTTTTTCTCTTTACATATCTATAGAAACTTTTGCAATCCATCTTAATGTTCCCTGCAAGCTTCTTCTCATACTCCATTTTCCCTGCCCTAATCAAACCCTTTGTCCTCCTCTGCTGAGTTCTAAATTTCTCCCAGTCCCCAGGTTCGCTGCTATTTCTGGCCAATTTGTATGCCACTTCCTTGGCTTTAATACTATCCCTGATTTCCCTTGATAGCCACGGTTGAGCCACCTTCCCTTTTTTATTTTTATGCCAGACAGGAATGTACAATTGTTGTAGTTCATCCATGCGGTCTCTAAATGTCTGCCATTGCCCATCCACAGTCAACCCCTTAAGTATCATTCGCCAATCCATCCCAGCCAATTCACGCCTCCTACCTTCAAAGTTAGCCTTCTTTAAGTTCTGGACCATGGTCTCTGAATTAACTGTTTCATTCTCCATCCCAATGCAGAATTCCACCATATTATGGTCACTCTTCCCCAAGGGGCCTCGCACAACGAGATTGCTAATTAATCCTCTCTCATTACATAACACCCAGTCTAAGATGGCCTCCCCCCTAGTTGGTTCCTCGACATATTGGTCTAAAAAACCATCCCTTATGCACTCCAGAAAATCCTCCTCCACCGTATTGCTTCCAGTTTGGTTAACCCAATCTATGTGCATATTAAAGTCACCCATTATAACTGCTGCACCTTTATTGCACGCACCCCTAATTTCATGTTTGATGCCCTCCCCAACATCACTACTACTGTTTGGAGGTCTGTACACAACTCCCACTAACGTTTTTTGCCCTTTGGTGTTCTGCAGCTCTACCCATATAGATTCCACATCATCCAAGCTAATGTCCTTCCTAACTATTGCCTTAATCTCCTCCTTAACCAGCAATGCTACCCCACCTCCTTTTCCTTTTATTCTATCCTTCCTGAATGTTGAATACCCCTGGATGTTGAGTTCCCAGCCCTGATCATCCTGGAGCCATGTCTCCGTAATCCCAATCACATCATATTTGTTAACATCTATTTGCACAGTTAATTCATCCACCTTATTGCGGATACTCCTTGCATTAAGACACAAAGCCTTTAGGCTTGTTTTTTTAACACCCTCTGTCCTTTTAGAATTTTGCTGTACAATGGCCCTTTTTGTTCTTTGCCTTGGGTTTCTCTGCCCTCCACTTTTCCTCATCTCCTTTCTGTCTTTTGTTTTTGCCTCCTTTTTGTTTCCCTCTATCTCCCTGCATTGGTTCCCATCCCCCTGCCATATTAGTTTAACTCCTCCCCAACAGCACTAGCAAACACTCCCCCGAAGACATTGGTTCCGATTCTGCCCAGGTGCAGACCGTCCGGATTGTACTGGTCCCACCTCCCCCAGAACCGGTTCCAATGCCCCAGGAATTTGAATCCCTCCCTGCTGCACCATTGCTCAAGCCACGTATTCATCTGAGCTATCCAAGACAAGACAAGATATCTGAGTATGCAAGACATCTGAATATTTGGACCCCCTCAAGAAGTTAGTCCTTGCTCTCAAGGAATAACCTTCTCAGCTACAGTCCAGAATGTATATTTCGAGTTTCCATAATCGTCTATCCTATTGCATGAGAAGATAATGGGCTGGATTTTAAGGAGGAAGGAGGGTCGGAGGCAGCGGATGGGGGTGCTCCGAGGCGGTCGGGAGTACCAGGAGGCCGGGTTTCTGAAAGGACCTACTGACTTTAACATCAGGGCCTGATTTTCATGTGAGGCCTCGGTTTCCCACACACAACCAGCCAGATTGAGAGGCTGGCTGGCTGCGGACAGATAGGCCTGCAGCACTAGGCCGCATAGAGGAGGGAGAGAGGGTTCACATGGGGTCCGGGCCATTAAGTGTATCGTGGGGTCAGGCAGAAGGTTAGGATTGGGCTGGGCCATAAAGAGGATCGGGGGGGTCGGGGGGATCAGGCAAAAGATCTGGGGTCGGGCCGGGCCATTAAAAGGATCGGGGTGGGGGTGGGGGGGGATGGTCGGGCAGAAGTTAGAGATCAGGCTGGGCCATTAAAAGGATCGGGGGGTGAAGGATTAGGCAGAAGATCTGGGGTCGGGCCGGGCCGTTAAAGCGATCGGGAAGGGTGGGCAAAAGATGATCAGCGGGGGGTGAGAAGATCGAGGCCAGATGATGGGTGACAGGAAGCAGGAAGATCGTGGCCGGCCTCCGGATGATCGGTGAGGGGTGAAAGAAAGATCGTGGCCAGCTACTGAAGGATCATGGCCGGCCTCTGGATAGTCGATGGCGAGGGGTTGCGGGGAGGCCTGGGGGAGGTTTGGGGGGTTGGGGGTGATCGGAGGCCTCGTGAAGGGGTCTCCGATCACACGGGAGGTGGGCTAGACAGGGACCTTGGAATCAGGAGGTAGGTATAAAGGCACTTGCTTCCTGGATGCAGCCTTGTTGTAACTGCCGGGTTTTACGAATTGTGTAAAACCTGAGCAGATACAGTTAAAAAGAAAACGGAGGTTAAAGAAGAAGCTTCCAGCCTCATTATAATTTGAAATTGCCATCACATCTCCTGGGAGCAGGTTGGCTGGCAGTCCCTGTCCTGTCCCCTTCCCGCCTCTATTGAAACCGGAAGTGGGCGGGTTGGAGGGGGGTTAAGGTCGGGATTCCCATTTTTAACAATTTAACTACCCCCACGCCTCAAATCCACCTTTTTTTTAGGTTAAAACTCCCCCTGCTTTTTCTGTACTTCATCAACTGTTTCAGCATGGAAGCTATACGATGTGACCTCATATCGAATTCTGGGCTAAAATTTCATTTAGGCCTGTAAAGGGGAGCAGGGATCATGATGCATGATCAATCCACACCCGTTGAAAGTAATGCATTTGATATTGGTGCTGCCTGCTAATTATCAATTTTGATGCGTGCAGCCCAGCGATGAGATCACTGCTGAGTGGCTCAGTGCTCAGCAGGGGGCTGAAGTACGTGCGAGGCTAGCTCTATTTAAAGCTAGCCTCCACTTTTAAAGGCAATCTGCACCTCTTAAAGGGGAAGCCTCAAGACGACTGTCACTCATTTATGGCTCAACAAGGCAGAGAAAGGGCACCCAGGTTCTCTGACGCAGCACCAGAGGCCTGAGTGCAGGGGTAGAATGGAGGAGCCAGGGGGTCAGGAGGCCCTCCAAACTTGCAGTCAGAAGGCAGTGGGAACAGATTGCTGAAGCGAGTGGTCAAGTTCAGTGAATGCATCATCAAACGCTGTCTCCCACCAACTGCACCACTATCTTTACACACTGCTCAATGCACCTCACCTCGATCATTCACCTACCAACAATCTCGATCAATCACCATTCATAGCTCACATTCATAGCTTCACCTCACCCTCAAGCACGTACCACTGTTGCAAGCCTCACACCCACATCTCACACCGCCCGCTATTCAACCATGACAGGCACATCACCCAAATACATAGCACTGACACACTTCCCTTTCTCTTGCAGGGCAAGGTGGCTCACAACCGCAGAGAGTAGCAGCTAACCGGCGAGGGGCAGGCAAGCCTGCATATTCTGACCGAGCTGGAGGAGACTGTGCTCAACATTATTGAAGGGCCGACACTGAGGCCGTAGCGATCAGCAATGCTGAAATCATTGAAGATGGAGGTGTGCTCATACCTAATCCTCCTTCTCACATCACACCTCCCCCTCATCCCACAATCTCTTCTCACTTACAAGCTGTTGATGGTGTATGCATGTCCATCTTGCTTCCCCCTCCCATCCCCACCCCAACCCTACTCTTGTGCCTTTCTCCTTTCAGATACCCAAGAACTCCAAACTGCCCAGCCAGTGCAGCAAGAGCAAGAAGAGAGCGATGGTGAAGAGGCTCAGTACTAGGTCCCTTGCTTTTTGTGATATACATCAATGATTTAAACTTCAATGTAGGGGGCATGATTAAGAAGTTTGGATATGATACAAAAATTGGCCGTGTGATTGATAGTGAGGAAGCAAGCTGTAGACTGCAGGAAGATATCAATGAGGTCAGGTGGGTGGAAAAGTGGCGGAGAAGTGTAAGGTAATGCATTTGGGGAGGGCTAACAAGGCAAGGGAATACACAATAAATGGTAGGACACTGAGAAGTGTAGAGGAACAAAGGGACCTTGGAGTGCATGTCTATAGATCCCTGAAGGTAGCATGACAAGTCAATAAGGTGGTTAAGAAGGCATATGGGTTACTTTCCTTTATTAGCTGAAGTATAGAATACAAGAGCAGGGAGGTTTTGCTAGAACTGTATAAAACACTAGATAGACCACAGCTACAGTACTGCGTGCAGTTCTAGTCACCACATTACATGAGATATGTGATTGCCCAAGAGCGGGTTCAGAGGAGAGTTACGAGGATGTTGCCAGGATGGGAGAATTTTAACTATGAGGAAAGATTGGATAGACTGGAGTTGATTTCTTTGGAACAGTGGAGGCTGACGGGAAACCCAATTGAGGTGTATAAAATTATGAGGGGCCCATGTAGAATGGATAGGAAGGACCTATTTCCCTTAGCAGAGGGGTCAACAACTAGGAGGCATAGATTTAAAGTAATTGGTAGGAGGTTTAGAGGGGAGTTGAGGAAATTATTTTTTATCCAGAGGGTGGAGGAGATCTGGAACTCACTGCCTGAAAGGGTGGTAGAGGCAAAAACCCTCATCACATTTAAAAAGTACTTGAATATGCACTTAAAGTGCCTTAACTTACAGAGCTACGGACCAAGAGCTGGGAATTGGGATTAAACTGGATAGCTCATTTTCAGCTGGCACAGACATGATGGGCCAAATGGCCTCCATTATGTCATGAATTTCTATGATTCTATGATAGGAGGCTCAGTCACTCGATCTTACACTCCCCATAACCAGCTCCTAAACTGGAACTGCGCGTGTATTAGAGAGTAGTATAGAAGCGGGATCTGTAAGTGGTGAGTCACCGGGCACGAGTAGCCTGCAGCCAGCACAGGAGGAAAGGGTAGCGAAGGTGTCGGGTCCCTGGAGGCTGAGGTTACACATGAGTTCTGCTGCAGAGGACTTAACTGAGGACTTCTATGGGGCAGCCTACAGATGAAGGGTGTTGGGCATGCACACAGAATTGTTTGAGGTATTGGCAGGCCTGTCAGAGAGCCTGTTGTCACTGTCAAGGAGATTTATTTCATTTTTTTTATTCGTTCATGGGATGTGGGCATCGCTGGCAACGCCAACATTTATTGCCAATCCATGATTGCCCTTGAGAAGATGGTGGTGAACCACCTTTTTGAACCGCTGCAGTCCGTGTGGTGAAGGCACTCGTACAGCACTGTTAGGGAGGGAGTTCCCGGATTTTGACCAGCGACGATCAATGAACGGCAATATATTTCCAAGTCAGGATGGTGTGTGGCATGGAGGGGAATGTGGAGTTGGTGGTGTTCCCATGCGCCTGCTGCCCTTGTCCTACTAGGTGGTAGAGGTCGCGGGTTTGGGAGGTGCTGCCAAAGAAGTCTTGGCAAGTTGCTGCAGTGCATCTTGTAGATGGTACAGACTACAGCCATGGCGTGCCGGTGATGGAGGGAGTGGATGTTTAAGGTGGTGGATGGGGTGCCAATCAAGTGGGCTACTTTGTCCTGGATGGTGTTGAGTTTCTTGAATGTTGTTGGAGCTGCACTCATCCAGGCAAGTGAAGAGTATTCCATCACACTCCTGACTTGTACCTTGTAGATGGTGGAAAGGCTCTGGGGAGTCAGGAGGTGAGACACTTGCCACAAAATACCCAGCCTCTGACCTGCTCTTGTTGCCACAGTATTTATGTGGCTGGTCCAGTTAAGTTTCTGGTCAATGGTGACCCCCAGGATGTTGATGATGGGGGACTCAGTGATGGTAATGTCAAGGGACGGTGGTTAGACTCTCATTTGTTGGAGATGGTCATTGCCTGGCACTTGTGTGGCGCGAATGTTACTTGCCACTTATCAGCCCAATGTCGTCCAAGTCTTGCTGCATGCGAGAATGGACTGTTCCATTATCTGAGGAGTTGTGAATGGCACTGAACACTGTGCAGTCATCAGCAAACATCCCCACTTCTGACCTTTTGATGGAGGGAAGGGCATTGATAAAGCAGCTGAAGATGGTTGAACATGGAGGATTCTGCCTCTAACCTTGCACAGGACTTTGCGCAGAGTTTGAACCCATGATTTTCAGGATGGAGGTGATGGGGTCAACTCCATTAAAGCACTGGTGGACCTAACCATAACACAGAATCTGATGGACGATGTCTCACCTTCCATTGCAGCACAAGCAGAAGTGACCCACTGTCTGAGTGCTGCAGTAGAAGCTCAGACATCTGACATGCAAGCTGAGCTTGCTGCCACACCAGCTCAGGCTGCTGCCATCGTCATTGCATTTACCAGTGTGGAAAGGGGCTTGCAGGGTGTCACAGCATTCCAATAATGTGTCCTCCAACAGATTACTAGGATTGCTGAGGCACTGCCCCTGGGGAGTGCCTCAGTCACTGGGGTAGCACTTTGTAGGAGCACTAGGACAGACAAAGGCACACAAAAGACTGACATTTAGGAATGAACAAGGGTGATTAATTGAGGTTGTTATGTAGTATTGGGTTAAATGATTTATAAATGTGTTTTGTGATGGCTTTCATTTTCAGCATTGTAGCCAAAATAAAGTTGTGATTTTCTGTGACAGAGGGATGGTAAGATGGGGAAATGTTGAGTAATGGGGATCTGTGATTTCATTCAGGGGAACCGGAGTCTGATGATGTGCTCGCGTACAGCCCATCCGGAACGGGGATGTGCAGGCTGCCTCCTACCTTCCTCCTCCTCCTCCACTTCCTCCTTCTCTTCCTCCTCTTCTTCCTCCTCCTGAGGTGATTGCAGAATCAGTGGTGGCATGGGCTGCGCCCTCATTATAACCAAGTTATGGAGGATGCAGCAGACCACCACGAATTGGGGCATTCGTTCCGGCAAATACTGGAGGACTCCTCCCGAGCAGTCAAGACAGCAGAAACATTGCTTCAGCACTCCGAGGGTCTACTCAATTACTTTCCTCATGGCAACATGGCTCCCATTGTATGAGTGCTGGCCACAACTGGTGGGGTTGTGGAGTGGAGTCATCAGCCAGGTGTGGAGCAGATAGCCCTTGTCACCGAGCAGCCAGACTCAGGTTCAACATGATGGCTAGAAGATTGCTGGCACAGCAGATTGGCGCAGCAAGAACCCAGGATAGCGGGCATTCGCCAGCATGATGTGCTGGGCGTGGTCGCACACCAACTGCACATTATGTGAGTGGCAGCCTTTGCGGTTACAGAACATTTCTCCGTTGAGATGCAGTGTTCACAAAGTCATGTGTGTGCAGGCATCCTGCACTATGGGGAAGCCCAATATCCTGGCTAAACCACGGTCGCGCTCCTCCTGCTTCTCTCTGTCTAGAGAAACGACAGTGATGTCCCCTCTCGTAGTATACAAAGCCTCTGTGGCCTCCCAGATGCAGCGATGGGCAGCGAACTACAAAATGTTTGTTCTGTCGCCTGTTCCAGCCTGACAAAAACAATTTAGGGCCACGGTCACCTTGAGGATCACAGGCAGCACCGTTATCGCCCTGCTCCGAGGCTGCAGGTCTGGTTTAAAGAGGTGGCAGAGTTCTGTGACCACCGCCTTGTTAAAGTGGAACCGACAGACACACTGCTCCTGGCTTAGGTGCAGGTAGGAGATGTGCTCCCTGAGGACCCTAGATGGGTAAGTCCTCCTACTGAGAGATTGAATTTTGTGGCCCCTGTATTTTCAATCGGTAGTTCTGTTACTTGTGTTGTGATTGGAATCCTTTCCTCTGTGTTGTGACTTTCATAAAGTGATACTTAAGGTCCTAGCTACTGATTCTGCACAGTATTATACGCACAATTTAGTGTTTGTGTAAAGTAATCTCTACCATTTTAACTACCTTTCTGAGGTAACTCCAACATCTTAGGTCTCTTGTCTATAACAGACTGTTCATTCAATGGGATAGATCTATTTTTCCACAAAGGGCTATAAAAGAATGATCTGAGCCAATAACAAAGTTACCTTAAACACCGCAGGATCATTTATCACTCACCAATGACCACTGGACATGGCTGGAAGATGACTCTGTGCACAGTCATAGAATGAGTATTCATTCAGCACACACTTAAACAGTCAGGAATTTAATTCCCATCACAGGAATTGCCACCCATTCATTTCTTACCCAAGTGCTCAACCCAGAGTGCTTTGCCTAAAAGAAAGTTTCCGAACTCTAATACTTCTACAAGGTGCACCCTTAATGAACTGAGCATAGCTGGTGGAAGGCTGCTGATGCTTGAGTTAGGACCCTCCTCCCGTTCACTCCCGGTGAGTTCTAGGTACTCGAGCCTGGGAAGGCCCGGCTGCAGACAGTTGCACCTTGGCAGCTGCCAGGGTCATTTGTCCCTGTAGCTTGCTGGCACCATGGTGGACACTGGTTGAAGGGGTGGCGAAGGAGCAGACATGCTACTGTCTTGAGAGAGGCCAGCTTGCACCAGTCGCATGTCACCACTGCCACTCCACTAATCGGTGTGAGAGCAGATTGCAGTTATTGAAGAGTTGTATCCTCACTTTAAATACTGTTCAGAGAGTGGACCCAGAAGTGGCACACCAGAGTCCCATGATTCACACCTGGATCGGGAGGGTAGACTACCATGTGTATTTAAATGAGTTAAGATGGCCCAGGCCTCATGTCAGTAAGTTTGATGACCGCCCTGCCAACCTCACGCTTGCAGCCACACCCTGAGGTAATATAGGGGCTTTACTGTGAATACTAAATAACTGCAAGTGCTACAAGTTGACCTTGCACTATAACGAGGTCAGCTCATTTATATGATATTGTAGTCTTCGGAGCACATAGCCACTGATGTAAGAAGCATACTGGGGCTGGGGCATTAGCTAACTGCTAGCCAACAGCTCTTAAAGGGCTGCATGTGGTCCTGAAAGCTGACCTACTGCTGAGGCAGAGAAATGGCTGGAGAAAGTCAATAAGGCAGGACTTCATCGGTTCAGTATTCAGCTTTGGAGATTCTCCTGAAGGATGTCTTGCAGAAAAAGGGTGGTAGTTTTTGTAGCTGAGGGACATCCGTCAGCTGAAAGAATCAATGCTGTCTTGCCTGTGCACCAATCCTGGGAGCAAGTGATGAAGAATTATGCTGGTCTCTGAATGGTTGCCAAGGTGTTTCTGCTCACAGTTTACAATCTCATTTTACAATGTTAACCACACTTCACCCTCAGCTGATGGAGTATGACTGAGGGAAATATGTCCTTTTTTTCCAGCTGCTGGCAGAAGGCGGCCATACATAATAAGTTAGTACTGAGTGGCAGAAGGGAGCACAGAGCATGCGAGTGAGAAAAAACACGTTGAATGAGCTGAAACCTGCTGGCTGGAGGGCCAGCTTAGAAAGATCCATCAGGTGCTGAGCTGAGGGAATCAGGCCTCATAGGATCTTATCACCCTCACAGCTTGGCTGTTCACCATCAGCAATTCATGCAGCCATTTGAGAGTGTGCCAGGCAACCTGCACAGTTTGGGGTGCCTATAGATCATTCCACAGCCCACACTTTATCGTGCTACATGACTGCCTGCCCAAGCTTGAGACCACAATGGAGAGCATGACCTTTCCAGTGTCCTCTGCAGTGGAGCCCCCTTCCTTAGCTAGGGTCTGAATTGTAGCTTCTATTACAAATGTTCTAAATGGGATTGGGAGGTCAGTGGGCCACTCAAAACATGTCCTATAGGCCCACTGACCTGCACACCTGAACTCCCAATGTGAGCTCCCAGCATGCAAATTCAGAAATGTTGTCCTAGTGTTATTGCACTCACATGCAATATACCATTCCAATGAAAAAAATAAGACAACATTAGATGCAAATTAATTGTCATTTAAATATTCCTAACTGTTTTCCCCACATTTTATTTTTCTGTTACTGAATCTTGCGGGGAACCTTGAATAAGGCAGCAGAGGCTATAGTTTTTTGTTGTGGGGGGGGGGAGGGGCAGGAGAAATCCAATCCAGCCAATTATCGCCCCATCAATCTGATCTCAATCATCAGCAAAGTGATGTCGTTGACAGTGCTATCGAGCGACACTTACTCACCAATAACCTGCTCACTGATGCTCAGTTTGGGTTCCGCCAGGACCACTCAGCTCCAGACCTCATTACAGCCTTGGTCCTAACATGGACAAAAGAGCTGAAATCCAGAGTTGAGGTGAGAGTGACTGCCCTTGACATCAAGGCAGCATTTGAGCGAGTGTGGCATCAAGGAGCCTTAGTAAAACTGAAGTCAATGGGAATCAGGCAGAAAACTCTCCACTGGCTGGAGTCATACCAAGCACAAAGGAAGATGGTTGTGGTTGTTGGAGGAGCCCCAGAACATTGCTACAGGAGTTCCTCAGTGCAGTGTCCTGGGCCCAACCATCTTCAGCTGCTTCATCAATGACCTTCCCTCCATCATAAGGTCAGAAGTGAGAATGTTCACTGATGATCGCACATTCTTCAGTTCCATTTACATCTCCTGAGATAATGAAGCAGTCCATGCCCACATGCAGCAAGACCGGATGACATTCAGGCTTGGGCTGATAAGTGGCAAGTAACATTCATACCACACAAGTGCCAGGCAATGACTATCTCCAACAAGCGAGAGTCTAACCACCTCCCCATGACATTTAGCGGCATTACCATCGCAGAATCACCCACCATCAACATCCTGGGAGTGTCTCACCTCCTGACTTCCCAAAGCCTTTCCACCATCTACAAGGCACAAGTCAAGTGTGGGATGGAATACTCTCCATTTGCCTGGATGAGTGCAACACTCAAGAAGCTCAACACCATCCAGGACAAAACATCCCACTTGATTGGCACCACCTCAACTATTCATTCCTTCACCATCAGCGCACAGAGGCTTCAGTTTGTACCCATCTACAAGATGCACTGCAGCAACTTACCAAGGCTTCTTCAGCAGCACCTCCCAAACCCGTGACATCTACCACCTAGAAGAACAAGGGCAGCAGGCATATGGGAACACCATCACCTTCAACTTCCCCTCCAAGTTACACAACACCCTGATTTGGAAATATATCACCATTCCTTCATCGTCGCTGGGTCAAAATCCTGGAACTCCCTCCCCAACAGCACTGTGGGAGAACCATCACCTCAGGGACTGCAGCAGTTCAAGGAAGCAGCTTATCGCCACCTTCTCAAGGGCAATTAGGAATGGGCAATAAATGCTGGCCTTGCCAGCGACCTCCACATTCCATGAATGAATAAAAAAAAGGAGGAGCACTCCTGGGAGCATAAAACAATAATTGGAAGTATTCTATGCTTTTTTGAGAGCAGCAACATTTAAGAACCACTAATTAGGCTACAAATGGACAAAGCATGCACAACCAGTGTAGGACCCCAATTAGCATATTTAAGCAGCCTGCTGTCTATTTAGGCATGCTGCTTGCTAATTTACAGGCCCGCCTCAAAATTGCATCAGGCAGGTCTTGAGTATTCATAGGGCAGCTGAGGTATGACCCCCGACCCCCCGACCTCCCCCCCCCTTCAATTGCTGGTCGTCCATTTATCAGCCGAGAAACAGGCAGCTTGCATTTGAGAATCACCTCCTAGTGTCTTACTGTAAGATTACAATTTTTCCATGTGAGGTTAGGCAGGAGACTGAAAATATACAGGAAACGACCAAGCTGTGGTGTGCCCCATAAGGAAATCGGAGCGACTGAGAGGAGAATCACTCTGGGCCCATTCTTGCACAACTTATAGTGGCCAGTTACAGAAACATCAGATGGTTTTGTGTAGTCACTTCGTATCTACTGCCAAATTGAAATGTCTAATTCATTTTAGGTAGGTGAGAACAAGGGCCTCTGCTCACTGTGTTTTTTTTAATTGTATGGATTTCCACTTTGTGCCAATATTGCCTGCCAGTCACAGACTAAAGATTTTTTGCACAATTTATTAACACAGTACACAACCGCTGGTCACCACCTCACTTAGAAAATGTCATTATCTGCAAATGTGATACTAGAAACTAACATAGTATAATGAAATGTTTAACATCAGTAAACCTAATTTGGAGGCATCTCACCTTTAAGTCATAAGTTACGGTATAGTGCTTAGTTAAATAGGTGGTCTCACCCTTGTGGTTAAAGGTTTGGAGTTTCAGTGCTGGCTTAATTTTGAATCCAGACATTTATATAGTTCTTTCATCACAATTTTATTTGATTTCCCCTGCATCATAGGCCATTGTCAGACTAAGAAGGCACACAGCCAGGATGTTCCCCGACCTCTGCCAATATTTCTTTTGAAACAGCTACTAAGAGGATCTGTGGTGGGTCATACCTACAATTTTTGGAACTGAATAAAATCTGGTGGATACACTTCAATCGCTTCATTAACGTCCCATTTCCCTCTGACCTTTACTTTGTGGCAAAATACATTTTTGTTGTGTGACATAACATAAACACAATTTGATATGAGATGAGTTGAATTAAATCCAGCAGACAGATTCAAATAAAAACAGAAAGTTGCAATCTCACAGAAAGTCAGCATCTGATTACCTTCTGGACTTGAAGTATTTTGACCCACTCTTTTTCCTTGTAAATGAAAATGCCTGTTGCCATGACAGCTGACCTACACCAAAGGTAATAATAGGAATATCCCTCGATTTGATTTTTCCTTTTATTAACCATCACAAAACAAGGCTGTAAAAACATATACTGTGCTTCTTGATTAGCATTTCTCTGCCAACATTCTATTTTGCATTGGAAACTTAAAATGAAATGAGAGATATTCATTTCACTATTGCTATTATCTGTGGGAGGTACGTTTCCCTAATGTTCTTTTATAAAGTAGCCTCTTTGTCTGATCTTTAGTTTATAAAAAATATATTTTACTCGAAAATGCTCCAAGCATCTATACCTCTTTCTCAATATGGCAGTTAAAAAAATGCTAAACACTAGAAACTTCTTAAAGTGTGAAGGTAGGAACATAAATTGATTTCAGAACGTCATCATCATCATCATAGGCTGTCCCTCGAGTCAAGGATGACTTGCTTTCATGCCAAAAAGTTCACAGGTGTTTCAATGAAGGACCTAATATATTGCAGTGTGGGCTGGCCTGTACTGCCCCTGAGCCCTCGCCTTTTCTGGTTCTCGAACTCTCATCTCTCCTGGGCCCCGATCACGTCCCTCTACAAACTCTTGCTGCTCCTGCTGTATCTGCCCACGCTCCAATCAGCGACCTAGATCTTGGTGACGTCCAATCCAGTCGCCTTCTTCGCTGCCGTTGCTTTCCTGCTCCAGCACATGCTGCTCCCTGGAGTGGTATGCTGCCACACTGCTCCTTCCGCTCCCCGGCCTGCTCCAATGCCCTGTACAGTTGCAGCAGGACTTCTCTATCCCCCTTGCAATAAAGGCCAAGATTCCATTTACCTTCCTAATTACTTGCTGTACCTGCATACTAACTTTGTGTGTTTCATGCACAAGGATCCCCAGATTCCTCTGTACCGCAGCCTTTTGTAATCGCTCCCCATTTAAATAATAATTTGCTTTTTCTTTTTCCTCACATTTTCCCACATTGTACTCCATCTGCCAAATGTTTGCCCACTCACTTAGCCTGTCTATATCCCTTTGCGGACTTTTCCCGATCCCCAGCCTGTGCTAAATTAGCCACTTGTGGCCTGGGTGAGACAGAGCCATGGCAATTGGTCAACGATTTCCCCGCCTGAGTTTGAGCTAAGGGTAAAAGGGACCCTTACACATAAGGATGAGACATGAACATGAAGCATGAACAGACACCGTTTTTGCGTTTTTTTTTAAACTCGCCATCTTGCACACAACTGCATAGCTTGAATCAGAAAGTGGCATCCAGTCCCAATGTCAACAAGTCTCAAAAACACAAGGTGTGAATGGGCCTCTGAAGCACAAGTCTGCGGAGAACAATGAAATCCCCAGCACAAAACCAACAGAGGACTAAAACCCAATACAGTTGCAAATGTAGATATCCTTAGTGACTCAGTCATCAGTCATAGGCAGTCCCTCGAAATGACGATGACTTGCTTCCACGCTAAAAAAGGATGAGTTCACAGGTGTTTCAATGAAGGACCCGAACTACATCTTGAAGGGTGGAAGATGCCTGTGCATGGATTTTTGCACACCAGCCACCACATGGGCATGACAGAGCTAGGTCTTGGTCCAGTGGCAAGGGTTACCCAAGACGACTGGAGATCAGCTCTGCTGCATGGACCAAGTGCGCACACATATCTGCCCCCTGATCTTCACTCCCCTCCCCATCCCCCGCCACCACCCACTTCCCCCAATGGCGAGCTCTCAGGCACAAGTGGGAAACCCTGCTAGGTTTATATAAGGTTGCCCCTAACGGTTTCTCTGGGGTCAGCGGTGGATCAATCAGAAAGCCTACCCTCAGAGTTGGCCGACAAATAAAATAAAATGTCGTCCGTGGCAGTGCGTCCTCTCCTTAATGCGGACGCACCACCCAGGCACCTACAACTTCCCGCTGGGGAAAGCTGTCGGGGCCACTGACCGGTGCCGATTCGCTCCTGCGGGACAATTTCTCACGAGGCATTTTCCCACGCTGGGCTGAAAGGGGGTCGCCGCCAGTCGTGGGGGGTCCATGCGTGCCCGACGGTCCTTACTCCACACTGGCTAGGCGGCGAGGCATTACCGACTTGTTGCCGGTGTAGTGGGTGGTGTGTGGGGTCAGGTTCACCTCTGAGCAGTTCGAATCACTCCCACACCCTGGGTTCTAGACTTTGGATTTATTTGGGGATGTGACAAAGTGCAAGAGACAACTGGTTTTGTTGCAAAGAACTTCAATTTTATTACAGACAAGAAAAGTAAATCATCAAGCTTGAAATGACTAGAATAAAGAATATCACCACATATTCAAAAGGGATTACCGAAAATACCACACCTCCCACCTCCCAATGCTTAACTCTGACTCGGTTAAACTCCAGGGCAAACAGGGATTATGCTCACCAATCCTTTATTATCCGTTGGCGGTGGTTCGCAATTTCGGGGTTCGCTGGATTCTGTAGATTCTGCTTGCCGTACCCCGAACGTCGTAAAGGATTTCTGATTGCGTACTCTGTAGTTGGATGGTGTCTGCTGATGCGGTAAGACGCGTATTGGACTTATGGGGTGAGTACCCACTTTCTTCCGTTAGAAATAGGTTTTAAAGTCTTTTTAGGTAATGTTTCACTTGTTGGTAGCTAGAACTAGATTGTAGAGTGGAAACTTCCGAATCTTCAGTTTCTTCTTGAGGAGTTTTGGTTTTGGAATTGGTCGATTGCGGTGCTTTCGATGTTACCACATTGGCTGTGGTCAGTTGTTACCACGATAGCGATGTCTAAAGTTACTGGGGGAGTTGCTTTCTGCCGTGATGATGTTCTTCCTTCTTCTTTCAGTAGATGAATGCCTGTTCGCTCTCTCGCTTCCTCCTCCCTTGCTTCCTTATCTGTTAAAAACCGGGACCCAGTTATACTTTTGGAGCCGTTCTAATCCATGCGCCAAATCAGCCCCATTCCTTGTTTAATTTTTGGCGGGCTTGATATCTCTTTGTCATATTTTGGCGGGCCCATATTAACCTGTCTCGGATGTGTCGATCTCTTGAATTTGTTTCGTGATCGGGAAAAATTAGTTTTGGTATTTCCAATGTCTGCCTAGGCCTGGGTTTCCAAGCGGGATGGATGGGCCATTATCATTATGTATGCGTTTGATGGGTTTCCTGCTCAGAGTGATGGGTGGCTGTTTCTGGATTGATTGTTGCTATGTTAATGTCTCCCGGGTAGAAGGGTTTTCGAGTTTACACAATTTCCCAGATGATTTGTTTAGCTTCAATACCCCAGACAACTTCTATCTTGTATTCAACTATCATTGTAACCAATGTATAAGCTGATCCAAGTTGTACACCTTGAGAACATTGACCACAAGGGGGTGAACTTGTGGGAGACACTCCTAACCTGGACTTTCAGGTCTAAAAGGGGAAGCTCAACCCACCTTCATCACATGAGGTCTTGGTAATAAAGGTAACTGGTTACAGAGTGACCTTCTCTCATGTATGGGCCTCATGTGCATTTATACTGTAGAGTAAGGACCTATCATTGGCAATGAGAAACTAGGATTTAAACCACGCGAGTATGGCCGCTAGCAGCTTAGAAGAGAGGTACTGTGTTGGTGATGATTGGGATGATTTTATTGAGAGACTACAGCAAAGTTTTGTCACTAAGGAATGGTCGGGACAGGATTCGGCCAACAAATGCAGGGCTCATCTCCTGATGGCTTGTGGATCCAGAACGTACTCCCTGATGAAGGACCTTCTAGCACCAGAGAAGCCGGCAGACAAGACATTCGAAGAGCTCAGTAAGTTAATCAGGGAACACCTTAAACCGGCGAGCAGCATGCACATGGCGAGACACCAGTTTTACACGCACCAGCGGCGAGAAGGCCAAAGCGTTCCTGACGTTGTGGCAGATCTCCGGCGACTGGCGAGCCTATGTAAATTCACAGATGCATGCAGGGCGGAGATGCTGTGAGACTTTTTTATTGGGGGCATCGGGCACGCTGGGGTTTTCAGGAAACTGATTGAGACCAAAGACTTGACCTTGGAAGCAGTGGCTCTAATAGCCCAGACATTTATCTCAGGGGAGGAAGAGACCAGAATGATGTATGACAAAAATCTTGGCTAAAATGCGGCAAACGACCAGGGAGTCAACATTGTTAACGCAGCACACAGTTCTCTAGGAAGACAAGGGCGATCGGACATGCCCCAGCATGTAGTCGAACCCAAAGGAGGAATTCAACAGAGACAATGGCTAGCTAAACGGCGATTCATGCCATCGCAATGGACAATGCGGCCAGTAATCGGGCCATCAACACCTGTTAATGGTGCATTTATGGATAGTTACAGAGACAGTCAGAGACGATCGACTGGTAATGGACCTTTTGTTTCCAACAACGGGGCCTCCAGCTCATGCTGGGGGTGTGGAGGCAAACACCCAGCCAGAGCTTGCAGGTATCAGCAATATACCTACAGAAACTGCAACGTCAGCGGTCACTTGGTGCGTATGTGCAGGAAGCCTGCAGCCAGGTTGATGTACGAGGAGGACAGGCCCGATGTAAGCCCTACGAGGCCAAATGAATACTGGGGGAAATCGCTGGAAGCTGAAGTTCAGCAAGTTCATGTGGAGCACATATACAGTTCATATACAAGGACGCCACCGATAATGATAAAAGTGCTCCTCAATGGCATCCCAGTATTAATGGAGCTAGACACGGGGGCCAGCCAGTCCCTGATGAGTATCAAACAGTTCGAAAGGTTGTGGGTGTCCAAGGCCAAGAGGCCAAAATTATTGCCGATTGACGCACAGCTACGGACATATACAAAGGAGATCATTCCGGTGCTAGGCAGCGCCACGGTAGTCATGACCCACAAAGATTCGGAGAACAGGTTGCCACTCTGGATTGTCCTGGGGGACGGTCCCGCACTACTGGGAAGGAGTTGGCTTGCTGTCATGAACTGGAAATGGGGCGATGTCAATGCAATTTCTTCTATGGAGCGAGTATCATGCTCACAGGTCCTGGACAAATTTGACTCATTATTTCAACCCGGCATCGGCACTTTCATGGGGGCCAAGGGAGTGATTCACATAAACCCGGACGCCAGACCAGTACACCACAAGGCCAGAGCGGTGCCGTACGTGATGCGGGAAAAGATAGAATGCGAATTGGACCGCCTGCTGAGAGAAGGCATCATCTCGCCAGTCAAATTCAGTGACAGGGCGAGCCCGATCGTGCCGGTGCTCAAGGCGGATGGGTCAGTCAGGATATATGATGATTACAAGGCCACCATCAATTGGGTGTCACTCCAAGACCAGTGCCCACTACCGAGAGCGGAAGACCTCTTTGAGATGCTATCCGGTGGCAAACTTTTTTCAAAATTGGACCTGACCTCAGCTTACATGACCCAGGAGCTGGCGAGTGAGATGAAGAAGCTGACCACCATCACGACATACAAGGGATTGTTTGAGTGTAACAGATGTCCGTTCAGGATCGCTCGGCCGCCGCGATCTTTCAACGAAATATGGAAAGCCTCCTCAAGTCGATTCCAAGGACAGTGGTTTTTCAAGACGACATTCTCATCACGGGTCACGATACTGAAGAACACCTCCACAACCTGGAGGAGGTGCTACGCAGACTGGACCAGGTAGGGCTGCGACTGAAAAAGGCGAAGTGTGTCTTCTTAGCTCCAGAGGTAGAATTCCTGGGGAGGAGGGTAGCAGCAGACGGGATCAGACCCACTGTGTCCAAAACGGAAGAAATCCAGAGAGCACCCAGATCCCGCAACACGATGGAGCTGCGTTCGTTCCTGGGGCTCCTGAACTATTTTGGTAATTTTCTTCCCAAATTGAGCACGCTGTTAGAGCTGCTACACGTGCTCCTATGCAAAGGTCGCGATTGGGTCTGGGGGGGACAGCCAGGAAAGGGCTTTTGATAGAGCACGCAAATTGTTATGCTCCTACAAACTGTTAACGTTATATGACCCGTGTAAGAAACTTGTTTTAACGTGCGATGCGTTGTCCTATGGGGTCGGGTGTGTGTTGCAGCATGTGAATGCCAATGGTCAGTTACAGCAGGTAGCTTATGCCTCCAGAAGTCTGTTCCAGGCAGAAAGGGGCTACGGGATGGTAGAAAAGGAAACGTTAGCATGTGTATATGCAGTAAAAAAAATGCACCAGTACCTGTTTGACAGGAAATTTGAGCTGGAGACAGATCACAAATCCCTAACGTCCCTTTTGGCCGACAACAAGGCCATAAATGCAAATGCATCGGCCCGCATACAGAGGTGGGCACTTACGTTAGCCACCTATGACTCACAATTCAGCACAGACCAAGCACTGAAAACTGCGCTAATGCACTCAGCAGGCTCCCACTAACCACAACTGACGGGGGAACTGAGCATGATGCTGAGATGGTCATGGCTGTTGAAGCTTTCAAAAGCGAAGGCTCACCTGTGACAGCCCGTCAGATTAAAGTCTGGACAAATAAAGACCCGCTACTGTCTTTAGTTAAGAAATGTGTCCTGAATGAGGACTGGGCAGCCACGTACGGGGCATGCCCTGAGGAATTTAAACCGTTTCATAGGCGCAAGGATGAACTCTCGATTCAGGCCGATTGCCTACTGTGGGGAAACCGAGTAGTCATGCCCCAGAGGGGCAGAGAGGTGTTTATCAGAGAACTTCACAATGAGCACCCGGGCATTGTCATGATGAAGGCAATTGCCAGGTCACACGTTTGGTGGCCAGTGATAGATGCAGACTTGGAACTTTGTGTTCGCAGGTGCAACACGTGTGCTCAGCTGGGCAACGCACCCAGGGAAGCCCCTAGTCCTGGCCCGCCAAGCCATGGTCATGCACCCATGTGGACTACGCAGATCCTTTCATGGGAAAAATGTTCTTGGTTGTAGTAGATGCCTACTTTAAATGGATTGTGTGTGCCATTTTAAATTAAAGCACATCCTCTGCCACGGTAGAAAGTCAACGGGCAATGTTCGTCGCCCATGGTCTACCGGATGTCTTGGTCAGCAACAATGGCTCGTGCTTCACAAGCACTGAATTCCAGGACTTCATGGCAGGCAATGGAATCAACCATGTCAGAACGGCACCGTTCAAGCCGGCCTCAAACGGCCAGGCGGAACGAGCAGTGCAGATAATCAAACAGGGGATGCTCAGAATCCAAGGGGGTTCCCTACAAAGCCGCTTATCACGCCTCCTGTTGGCCAATAGATCCCGACCACACTCGCTCACAGGGGTTCCACCCGCAGAGCTCCTAATGAAAAGGACGCTCAAAACCAGGTTATCCCTTATACACCCTACTATGAAAGAAATTGATGAGAGCAGGCATCAGTCACAATGTGACTACCATGACAGGAATGCGAGGGCGTGATGTATTGATGTCAATGACCCTGTTTTTGTCCTTAATTATACTGCAAGGCCCGAATGGCTTGCAGGCACTGTGATTGCCAAAGAGGGGAATAGGGTTTTGGTAGTTAAACTTACCAATGGACAAATCTGCCGCAAACACATGGATCAAACTAAAAGGAGGTTCAGCAATCCCATAGAAGAAGTAGAGGATGAACACGATGTAGAGTTTACTCCACCACAGGTGACCAAACACCCGAACCAAGTGGAGGAGAGCCCAGTCACTGTGGGCAGTCCGGACAGGCCTGAGGCACCGCAAACAGCAGGCACTCAGGCCAGCGCCCAACAACTGGAGCCCCAACTCAGGCGCTCTACAAGGGAGCGTAAACCATCAGAGAGACTTAACCTGTGATCCCAATAAGACTTTGGAGGGGGAGGTGATGTCATGTATTCAACTATCAATGTAACCCATGTATAAGCTGACCTAAGTTGTACACCTTGAGAACATTGACCACAAGGGAGTGAACTTTTGGGAGACTCTCCTAACCTGGACTTTCAGGTATAAAAGGGGAAGCTCCACCCGCCTTCATCACTTGAGGTCTTGATAGTAAAGGTAACTGGTCACAGAGTGACCTTCTCTTAAGTATGGGCCTCGTGTGCATTTATACTGTATATTAAGGACATATCAACCTCAATACCCAAATTGGTTTCTTTGAAGGATAGTTATCTTTTAGTTTTCAGCCCTTTCCACAAGGACCCAATCTGCCTTGTAAAAATCTCAAATTCTATAGAAGCTCGTAGTTTCTTCCATGTGCACTTTAGGATCCCAAACTTTCTAGCTGACAGTTCCAAATTAAATTCCCTTTCCAATGAGTCCAAACAATAGGGGGGTGTTCCCACGAATTTTCCAATCCTACACGGGTCACGGCTCTTAAAGAAAGGGGCAATTTCGGCCCCTAGGTTTATATTCTCTAGAGTTTAGAAGAATGAGAGGTAATCTCATTGAAACATACAAAATTCTTACAGGTCTTGACAGGGTAGATGCAGGAAGGAGGTTTCCCCTGACTGGGGAGTCTAGAACCAGGGGTCACAGTCTCAGAATAAGGGGTCAGCCATTTTGGACTGAGATGAGGAGAAATTTCTTCGCGCAGAGGGTGGTGAATCTTTGGAATTCTCTTCCCCAGAGGGCTGTGGATGCTCAGTCGTTGAGTATATTCAAGACAGAGATCGAAAGATTTTTGAATATTAAGGGAATCAAGGGATATGGGGATAGTGCAGGAGAGTGAGGTTGATGTAGAAGATCAGCCATGATCTTATTGAATGGCGGAGCAGGCTCAAGGGGCCGAATTACCTGCTCCTGCTCTTATTTCATATGTTCTTATGCCTCAAGTCCACTGAGACAAATTGCCGCTCCTCTACTCCTGCCTGAGCAGAGATCAGCTATCGCAGCACAAACTGGGGAATCACAGCCATGACCTTCTTGATCTGTATAGATTAGTATCAAATTAGCTGGTGCTGTTTACCACATTGAGCCATAGGGGTAGCCTTGCAACTACATCATAAAGTTTAAAAAATAGCCCTCATTGCACCAACCTACCACATTTTAATCTTCAACTGCCTTCTGTGGGCTGTTGCGGAAGTTTCTTGGCACCATTGTGAAAAGACGGCAGGTGCTGATGCCAATGCCAATCAGTTGCCTGTGCCTAAAACTAGAAAACAGTCAGGCTGTGCTAGTGTGCTTGTTATATTCACAAACAATCGACAGCTTTGGAGACCTAGGCCGTGATTTCGCCAACTGGGTCAGGAGAAGGCGGGCGACGCCGGGGCTGGGTCCAACCCCACTGCTGTCTCCATGGCGGCTTCCCGCCGATTGGGCTTGTTAAGCCCATCCAGCAATGTTCCCGGCCAATTAAAAGGAAGGAGGTCTGATAACGTCATTTAATGACGCGTCATCACCCTGTTTATTTAAAGGGACCAGGCTCAACTTTATTTTGACAGTTGTGCTGTCAGCGTTTTACAACATTGAGGGACTGTAAACACCGACAAACACTGCAGAGGTGTACGGCTGCACCCAGGCTCTCTCATGACTCCCTCCAGATGTTTATAGAGGGAGACACAGCATGCAGGGAGGTTCTGTTCCCTTCCAATGGGCGGAAGAAACCTCCCAGGAAACCAAAGCAGCCTGGTTACACATTGCACAGGGGGGCACAAGCAGGGTTGTCATCAGGAGAAGCTAGCTGCAGTATGCAAACCTTTCAATAATCTCAGCAGATCATGAAACGTTACTGCAAAGCCACAAGCCACCTCATCCTGCTGTGCCACTCATCATGTCCCCATCACTCTGCCTTCCCTACCCTACTCCTGCACATCCTTACTCACACCAATTTACCTTGCACCTCCACACATCCCTCTCTTTCTACCTGAGTTATCACATCCCCATTTCACTAGCCACCCCTCATACTCACCCTCATCCTTGTCCAATCATACCAACTAACAACACACAAGGCTAGGCACTTCGTCTTTTAACCAGTGTTCATGTAACGTTTCTGTTAATGTGTTGTCAAACATTGAAACCTTTATGTTCAACACTTTGCCTTCTTGCACAGATTTGTGTGCACCTTTGGAAGTGGCTTAGTGAGTTGTTGTGAATGGTGAGACATAAGGTAATGAGTGTGAAAGGAATGGCTTGGGCATTGCAGGGATGCTTTCTGGAGCTGGTGTGGGGTGGTGCCAACCTGGAGCATCATGTGGCAGCCAGGGTGTACAGCATCAAGTGAAGTAAATGTGGCCATGGTGAGGCCATCGCTGGCATCCAAGGCAGCAATGTGGTCGGGTGCTGATGCCCTGTGCAGTATCAGGTGATTGTGGAGAAGATTGGTGTTGTTGGTGATGCTGGCATGCCTGATGATGTTGGTGTTGGGGCTGATCGTGGTGGAATTCTGTGGACCAAGGTGAGATTTATTCAAGGCCACTAATAGAAACATAGAAAAATAGAAAATAGGTGCAGGAGTAGGCCATTGGCCCTTTGAGCCTGCACCACCATTCAATAAGATCATGGCTGATCATTCCCTCAGTAATCCTTTCCTGCTTTCTCTCCATACCCATTGATCCCTTTAACCATAAGGGCCATGTCGAACTCCCTTTTGAATATATCCAATGAACTGGCATCAACAACTCTCTGCGGCAGGGAATTCCACAGGTTAACACTCTCTGAGTGAAGAGGTTTCTCCTCATCTCAGCCCTAAATGGCCTACCCCTTATCTTAAGACTGTGTCTCCTGGTTCTGGACTTCCCCAACATCGGGAACATTCTTCCCGCATCTAACCTGTCAAGTCCCGTCAGAATCTTATATGTTTCTATGAGATCCCCTCATCCTTTTAAACTCCAATGTATAAAGGCCCAGTTGATCCAGTCTCTCCTCATATGTCAGTCCAGCCATCCTGGGAATCAGTCTGGTGAACCTTCACTGCACTCTCTCAATAGCAAGAATTCCTCAGATTAGGAGAACAAAACTGAACACAATATTCCAGGTGAGGCCTCATCAAGGCCCTGTACAACTGCAGTAAGACCTCCCTGCTCCTATACTCAAATTCTCTAGCTAGGAAGGCCAACACACCATTTGCCTTCTTCACTGTCTGCTGTACCTGCATGCCAACTTTCAATGACTGATGAACCATGACACCTAGGTCTCATTGCACTCTACTTTTCCGAACCTGCCGCCATTCAGATAATATTCTGTCTTCGTGATTTTGCCCCCAAAGTGGATAACCTTACATTTATCCACATTATACTACATCTGCCATGCATTTGCCCACTCACCTAACCTGTCCAATTCACCCTGCAGCCTCTTAGGGTCCTCCTCACAGCTCACACCGACACCCAGCTTCGTGTCATCTGCAAACTTGGAGATATTACACTCAATTCCTTCATCCAAATCAATAATGTATATTGTAAGGAGCTGGGGTCCCAGCACTGAGCCCTGCGGCACTCCACTAGTCACTGCCTGCCATTCTGAAAATAACACATTTATTTTGACTCTCTGCTTCCTGTCTGCCAACTAGTTCTCTATCCACGTCAGTACATTCCCCCCAATACCATGTGCTTTGATTTTGCACACCAATCTCTTGTGTGGGACCTTGTCAAAAGCCTTTTGAAAGTCCAAATACACCACATCCACTGGTTCTCCCTTGTCCACTCTACTCGTTACATCCTCAAAAAATTCCAGAAGATTTGTCAAGCATGATTTCCCTTTCATAAATCCACGCTGACTTGGACCGATCCTGTCACTGCTTTCCAAATGCGCTGCTATCTCATCTTTAATAATTGATTCCAACATTTTCCCCATACTGATGTCAGGCTAACCAGCCTATAATTACCCGTTTTCTCTTTCCCTCCTTTTTGAAAAAGTGGTGTTACATTAGCTACCCTTCAGTCCATAGGAACTGATCCAGAGTTGATAGACTGTTGGAAAATGATCACCAATGCATCCACTATTTCTAAGGCCACTTCTTTAAGTACTCTGGGATGCAGACTATCAGGCCCCAGGGATTTATCGGCCGTCAATCCCATCAATTTCTCTAACACAATTTCCCGTGAAGACAGAACCAAAGTATTTGTTCAATTGGTCTGCCATTTCTTTGTACCCCATTATAAATTCACCTGAACTGACTGCAAGGGACCTACGTTTGTCTTCACTAATCTTTTTCTCTTCACATATCTATAGAAGCTTTTGCAGTCAGTTTTTATGTTCCCGACAAGCTTCCTCTCATACTCTATTTCCCCCCTCCAAATTAAACCCTTTGTCCTCCTCTGCTGAATTATAAATTTCTCCCAGTCCTCCGGTTTGCTGCTGTTACTGGCCAATTTATATGCATCTTCCTTGGATTGAACACTATCCTTAATTTCCCTTGTTAGCCACGGTTGAGCCACCTTCCCCGTTTTATTTTTACTCCAGACAGGGACGTATAATTGTTGAAATTCATCCATGTGATCGTTAAATGTTTGCCATTGCCTATCCACCATCAACCCTTTGTCAGTCTATTCCAGCCAATTCACGCCTCATACCATCGAAGTTACCTTTCCTTAAGTTCAAGACCCTAGTCTCTGAATTAACTGTGTCACTCTTCATCTTAATAAAGAATTCTACCATATTATGGTCACTCTTCCCCAAGGGGCCTCGCACAACAAGATTGCTAATTAGTGCTTTCTCATTACACATCACCCAGTTTAGGATGGCCAGCCCTCCAGTTGGTTCCTCGACATATTGGTGTCGAAAACCATCCCTAATACACTCCAGGAAATCCTCCTCCACCATATTGCTACCAGTTTAGTTTGCCCAATCTATGTGTAGATTAAAGTCGCCCATGATAACTGCTGTACCTTTATTGCATGCATCCCTAATTTCTTGCTTGATGCTGTCCCCAACCTCATTACTACTGTGTGGTGGTCTGTACACAACGCTCACTAGCGTTTTCTGCCCTTTGGTATTCCGCAGCTCCACCCATACAGATTCCACATCATCCATGCTAATGTCCTTCCTTACTATTGCGTTAATTTCCTCTTTAACCAGCAACGCTACCCCACCTCCTTTTCCTTTCTGTTTATTCTTCCTGAATATTGAATAACCCTGGATGTTGAGTTCCCAGCCTTGGTCACCCTGGAGCCATGTCTCCGTAATCCCAATTATATCATAGTCATTAATTGCTGCCTGGTCAGTTCATTCGTCCACCTTATTATGAATACTCCTCGCATTGAGGCACAGAGCCTTCAGGCTTGTCTTTTTAACACACTTTTCCCTTTTGGAATTTTGCTGTAATCTGGCCCTTTTTGATTTTTGCCTTGAGTTTCCCAGGTGCAGACTGTCCGGTTTGTACTGGTCCCATCTCCCCCAGAACTGGTTCCAAAGTCCCAGGAATTTGAATCCCTCCCTCCTGCAGCACTCTTCAAACCACGTATTCATCTTAGCTATCCTGCTATTTCTACTCTGACTAGCACATGGCACTGGTAGCAATCCTGAGATTACTACCTTTGAGGTCCTGCTTTTTAATTTAACTCCTAGCTCGCTAAATTCATCTTGTAGGACCTCATCCCATTTTTTACCTATTTTGTTGGAACCTATATGCACCACGACAACTGGCTGGTCACCCTCCCGCTCCAAAATGTCCTGCAACCGCTCCGAGACATCCTTGACCCTTGTACCAGGGAGGCAACATACCATCCTGGAGTCTCGATTGCAGCCACAAAAACGTCTATCTATTCCCCTTATAATAGAATCTGCTACCACTTGAACTCTCCCACTCTTTTTCCTACCCATGGTGCCATGGACTTGGCTGCTGCTGCCTTCCCCTGATGAGTCATCCCCCCCAACAATATCCAAAATGGTGTATCTGCTTCAGAGGGGGCTGACCGCAGGGGACCTCTGCACTACCTTCCTTCCACTGCTCTTCCTGTTGGTCAGGAGCATGACACGTGTCCGAGCTCTCCTGCCATGACTTAACCCTTAGATTAACTTAATTTGGCAACAATGATTAAGGTTACCTACTGATAAAGGAAAAGAAAAAGAAGAAAAACTACTCACAAATCACCAGCCAATCACTTACCCCCTTGGCTGTGACATCACGCTTCGATTTATTTCTACTTTTTTTTTTGCCTTCTCTCCCTGCAACAGCTGGCCTCTTCCTCGACGCTGCCGCTCCCTGACTGTTGGGCCTTTTATAGGCCTCCCAACTCACCACGCCGTCTCCTCCTCGAATGCTGATGGAATAGATGGCAGCGGAAGTTTAGATTACAGAAGTGATCTCTCAATGGTGAGATAGATTGTTTCAAGGTGGTGACAATTGAAAGAGAGTTTACTCCAAATACTTCCAAACTGCATAAAGCTCAAAACTGTCTTCCAAATCCTGAAGGCTCCAACTTCTAAGAATGGAAAGTGAACAGGTGTGAAATGGTAGCTTTTATGCCACTTTTACAGCTGTCACCTTTTCAGAAGAATGGAGTCATTGAAAACCAAACGTACTTATCTGACATGATCCCAGAGTGAGATGAATGTCATGAAATTCTAGAACAAAGGTAAGTAGATGGTAAAAAGTTGCTTAAATACCTTTGAACAAGCTCTTAACTATTTCAGTTGGCTCACCCGCCACTTAGTAAAGCACTTAGTCGGGTACGTAAAGCGCAGTCAGACCTGGCACTGACATGGAGGTGGGATCACGGCGGGATCCCAACCCACTCTCAATCTTTCATATTTTTACAGCTGGCAAAATTCTGACCCTAAATTCTACCCTTCAATACTGTGGCAGTCCAATAGAAAAGTAGTTGGATGCAATCCTATTTTAGTTTTAGTTTCAGAATTAACTAAGCAACAGCTTTGTAACCTACAATGTTTACTAGGTTGTTTCTAAATAACGTTCCCATTATTGACCTGCAGTGACTTGAGCTGGTAATGTTGTTGAAATTCTAACATTACCCGCAATTAGCTCTTGGCACTGTTAAAAGAAATACTCTGGGATAAAACCCTCCAGTAACCTTATCCTGCAGCATTTCTCATAAAAACTACATCCTGATTTTTTTTGAAAGTATACTTAAGTGAAAAGCATGTTTAATTTTATTTTATCTCAAATTACTTGACTTCTATACTAATCAGGGCAATCACTTACAAGACTGGGTGTGAAGATCTGATAACTTATTTCCTACCCTGTCTGAAGTATTACATTCTGCTCTGGGCACCACATCTCAGGAAAGATATATTGGTCTTGTGAGGAGAAGGGGTACGGGGACAGGGATGAGTGCAGTGCAGCGCAGAATCACCAGAATTATAGCAGACTTTAAAGGATTAAATTATGAAGACAGGTTGCATAAACTTGGCTTGTTTTTCGAGTTTAAAAGTTTGTGAGATGATCTAATCGAGGGGTTTAAAATGACAAAAGGATTTGATAGGATAGATACAGAGAAATTATTTCCTCTGGATTCGAAATCTAGAACAAGGGGGCCCAATCTTAAAATTAGAGTTTGGCCATTTAGGAGTGAAATCAGGAAGCACTTTTTGACACAAAGGTTGCTAGAAATCTGGAACTCTCTCCCCCAAAAGGCTTTCGATACTAGGACAATTAAAATTTACAAGACTGAGATCGATAGATTTATGTTAGGTAAGAGTGTCAAGGGATGTGGAGTATAGGAGGGTAAATGGATTTGAGTTACAGATCAGCCATAATCTGATTGAATGGCAGAACAGGCTCGAGCAGCTGAATGGGCTACTCCTGTTCCTAATGTTCCTATCTCGTAGCTAACTCCAAAATATTGCACAAACAAAATTCCTCCTGTGCCTATGAAGTTAGCCTCTCAGTACATGCGCTTGTCATTGAAATTTATCAGACCGGCTGTCAGCCAGAGAGATGCTTTTAAAAGGTGAGCCTGAATCTGCTGGAAGTCTCTCTGCCACTGCAAATACAGCAGAGTGGAATCCCCATCTGTCCTATTACAAAACTGCAGATCCCAGCCCTAGAGATGGAGTCATTTACATAACCAGGGCAGAAATCAGGCTTTCTACCCTCTCCTGCCCAAGGAATTTCGGGGCCATGGAGTTTAAAGCTCTTCTAAATATAGGGCTCCAGGAAAGGATGGAATCCCTGCCAAAATCGACAAGGCAGTAGGCCCAGCAACTCTCGAGCTTGCATGACATAATAACTAGCATTTGGGACGATGAAGACATGCCACAGGACTTCCGTGACGCTATGATAGTTTCCTTCTACAAGAACAAGGGCAACAAAGCAGACTGTGGCAACTACAGGGGAATATCGCTTCTGTCCATTGCTGGGAAGATCATCGCCCGCGTAGTATTGAACCGACTCATAGCTAGTGTCTCAGAAGTAAATCTTCCAGAAACACAATGTGGCTTTCGACCTGGTCGGAGCACAGCAGACAAATGCAGGAGAAGTGCATTGAGCAGAACATGGACCTGTATGCTGTATTTATTGACCTCACTAAGGCCTTTGATACTGTCAACAGAGCAGCGCTGTGGTCAATCTTGACGAAACTTGGGTGCCCAAGGAAATTTGTCCACATCATCGGGCTGTTTCATGACAACATGACAAGTGAAGTGCTCTCAGACGGCACAACCACGGCCCCATTTGCAATCTTAAATGGAGTGAAACATGGTTGTGTACTCGCTCCAGTTCTGTTCAACCTATTCTTTACCTGCGTCTTGAACTATGCTATGCTATGCAAAAGACTTGGAGTTTAGGGTCTACCTGAAATATCGATTAGATGGTTCACTGTTCGACCTCCCCTGCCTTGCTGCAAAGACCAAAGTACGGAAACGACTCATCCTTGAGGCACTCTTTGCTGATGACTACACCCTTATGGCATACAAGGAGAGTGACCTACAATTCATACTCAGTTAATTTGCTGAGGCAACAGAATTGTTTGGCCTAACCATCAGCCTTAGTAAAACCGAGGTTCTCTATCAGCCTGCCCCTGGCACCACAGCACCTGCTCCCACAGTCTTCATCGGCAGTATACAACTAAAGTCAGTGGACAGCTTCAAGTACCTTGGCAGCACCATATCAAGTGTTGGGTCCTTGGACAAGGAGATTGGTGCAAGGATCTGTAAAGCCAGCCAGGCACTTGGTCGCTTACGCACTAAGGTGTTGAGTCACCACCACATCCGACTGTCAACTAAACTGTTGGTGTATAGAGCAGTCGTTCCCTCATCTCTCCTTTATGGATGTGAGACCTGGACACCCTACAGGCGACACATCAAAAAGTTGGAAGCTTTCCATATGCGCAGTCTCAGATCTATACTCCACATATGCTGGCAAGACCGGGTGTCAAACTTTGAAATTCTGGAGCGAGCGCAATCAACTAGCATCGAGGTGATGATCATGCGAGCCCAGTTCCAGTGGGCTGGACATGTCATCCGCATGGATGCGCCAAGGGTTCCTCGTCAGCTTCTTCACGGCGAACTCTGTGAAGGTCAAAGACACCAGGGCTGCCCCCGTAAGCGCTACAAAGATTGCATCAAGGCTAACCTCCAGCACTGTGGCATCTGACCAAAGGACCTTGAGAATACAGCAGCTAATAAAATCCAGTGGTGAACCCTCACGAGGACCGCTTGCCAGACCTTCGAAGAAAGCCGATGTCAATGCCTGCGGGACACTAGAGATAGATGACATCAGGTGGCAGTACTGTCAGCATCAGGCACATCGAACTTCCCTTGTCCGACATGCAAGAGACTATATGCATCCAGAATTGGCCTACACAGCCACTTGAAGACACATGCCATTGATGATTAGCACATCAACGTCTTTGTTGGATATGACAGACTACCAAGTCAAATATAGGGTGTGTATTTTAACAAAGAATACTCTGGAATAAGGCATCAAAGGGTCTCATTCAATCTTATCCTAGAGTGTTCCAATAATAGCTCACATCGAACTGCATGTTTGACTTGCAAATAGAAGTGGGCATGAACAAAACCCAAGATTTGGAAAGGTAGGGGAATCAATCAAACTGTGCCAACTGAAGCTTTTCCTGTTTCAGCTCTCTTTTTAACATTGACCCCACCCAAAATATTCCCAGTAATATTCTGAATAATAAAAGGCAGCTAACTGCAGACACAGAAACTCCATGGAGGACAAATTGGACCTTGTTGTACTTGTTTTATGGGTGTAAAGTGGGCATAATGAGGCCAATTTTGGGGACAAAACACCCTGCAAGGACTCTTGAAAAATATCCAACCCAATATTGGGTTGTGCCATTTTCCGGTCTCCCCTGGTGGCCAACTAAAACCGGCATTCGGTCCCTCACATACATAATTAGGGCGTAACCCTGTTTTAGGCCCCCTCAACCCAATTGGTTTGTGATGTCGGAGGAGGAGGTGTCAGGCCTGCTCTGCTTGCCATTCTTAAGAGATAGCTATGGCCTACGCAACAACAAAATTTAAAAGAAAGGTTCCTGTGGAGTCATGAAAACTCCCCCCACCCCCCAACTCCGTAAACTCGTGATTGCCGCTTCACGCCCCCCCCCCGCCCCGGTCCTTACCTTAGGGCCGCTGCTGGCCCTAACAGTGTAAAATGGGCGAGCTGCCTGTGGAGGTGCAATGGGCCCCGGCAGCTCATCTGAATAATATAAATGAGGCCCAAGGCTGAATTTTGGGTTGGCTGCAGGTTTCCCAATTGAGACGCGCACTGTCTGCGTGCCACTGGTTATGCGCCCAGGCATAACCAATTTCTAGGCCACGCAACACGTACATTTATATACATGTTTGGCAAAAGGAAATGTCCTACCAGTCGCTTCCACCAATAATGTAGGAAGCAAAATCAACAATAGCTTCTAAATGTGAAGTGTTTAAAGGGAAGATGAATTTCACCCACTTAGTTATTTAGACGTTCAACTAATCTTTAACATCATCAAAGCAAACATCAGAACCATAGCTAAACCCCCCTCTTCTGCCCCTAGTTGGCACTGGCTAGATTTGGACTTTACAGTAGTAACCCTAATCCAAGATTTACTGCATCTCCACAGCATGCAAGCTCAGCAAGGATTTTTTTTATAGTGCAGGCCCCAAAATAATTTTTGGTATGATTAGTAGCATTGCTGCGCGTAATTGAAATTTGATAAGCAGGCGGAGGATCTTGATTACCAGCTTTTCATGGCTGTAATCAGTTTGAAACAGATGGTGCAGATCTCATAACGTACACCCATGGCTTCTGCCCAATAATCGCACCACAACAAGGCAAATGGACAGAATTATTTGCGCTACTCCAGTTAATTAATTTGAGATCCGTTAGTGTCAGACTGTCATGTATCTAACATTATGGGGAATTCATATATTTGGCACCTGCCCACCCCACTACAACCTTTATTTCAGGAAGATAAGTTAGTCTTTCAGCGGCAACAGAATTTGCTAGTGGAGATTCTGTGCATTGTAAATACTGATTCCTGAAACCAACTCGGACTTAGTAAGCAGCAGCAGCATTTATTATCCATTCAAAAATTAATCAGCGCAAAATCGAAACAAGTTATTTATTAGTAGGACAGCATTAGACCAAAACCATTAAGTGCTAAACTGTGATTTTCGAAAATAAGCAAATTGATGGTTTTTACTAGTTTATTGTGGTTTCATTGATTTTTACTGTGAACAGCAGTGATGCATAAAATTAACACTGCATTTTTAAGACGAGGATTAATCTAACCGTGGCAGGACAGCTCATTACAGAGGAATACTGCTAATTTGTTTTTGTTTATTCTGTGGTGTAATGTAACAGTCTTCAAACTCAATAATAACTCTATTACTGCAAATCACTAAACAAACATCCCAGCTCACAAATCTTGACTGCTCCTAATTAAACACAACTCTCATCCTTTAATTAAGCAATCTTTTTTTTCATTTTAGCAGCTTAATGCAGAGCAGTCTTGACATCATTAGTTTAATTGCCTGCAGTGCTTTCTGGGAATCAGTCTCTTGTCATGCAAAGCTTTTAACTGTGTTTACACTAATTGGCTGTTTTCATTACCTCCCACACTTGTGATTAGCTGCTTTATTTCCATTGGAGATGGCGCCTCAGTTATTAAGTAATGATGCAGACTGATAAACAATGCATGTGCGGTGCCTTTACAAATTATCGCATGTTAAACAATTCAGGACATAACTCTTACAAGTCAACTGATTAAATATACAGATTGATGGATAGGAAGAGAGATTTAGAAGGCAACAGCAAAATTAAAAGGTTTAGATAGTGTCATAAACCATGGCAGCTAAACTGGAGGAAGTTTTCTTTAACTGCCCAATTTTCACCCCTTCACTTCTGAAGGCATTGACTTATAGAAAATAAAGACTTGCAATTATATAGCACCTTTCACAATGCTCCAAAGCACTTTAAAGCCAATGAAGTATTTTTTGAAGTGTAATCACTGTTGTAATGTAGAAAATGCAGCAGACAATTTACGCACAACAAGGTCCCACAAAGAGCAATGAGATAATGACTTCAGAATCTATCTTAGTGATGGTGGTTGAGGAATAAATATTGGCTAGGACACTGGGGAGAACCCCCTGCTCCTCTTTGAAATATGCCATGGGATCATTTATGTCCACATGAACTATACCCCAGCATGTGTCAGCTGTGGCTCAGTTGGTAAGCACTCTCACTTCAGAGTCAGCAGGTTGTGGTTTCACGATTCACTCCATGAGACTTGAGCCCATAGTCCAGGCTGACACTCCCGTGCAGTACTGAGGGAGAGCTGCAGTGTTGGAGGATATTTTAAAATGTCCCAGTTCACTAGCTCTTCAGCTGAACATAGAAATACAAGTTGTTATACAGAATAGTACTCATATCATGGTGAAATTACTATCTGCTTATTGTGAAAGTTTAAAGAGTGATTTTTCATGTTTTTTATACTAGGGATCAGTGGAGTAAATTGTATACATCAATAGAAAATAATGCATCAACATCGACAGCAGTCTGCAATGTATATGTTTAACTCAATTGTACTGTAAAGTGTTTATTCTACTTCAGCTACAGGAGACAATCTCAGGGAAAAATCCTTACTTTTGCAATGTATCCAGTTGATTTCAGTCAGATTTCAATAGCCTGGATGTTGCGGTCACCTGTGAATGAATGCTGGCAGAGAGAGATAAAAGAGAAAGAAAGAAAAAATTTAAAAAAATGATCTTCACTTTATTTTATATCTCCAACGATAATTAAAATCTGAAGGAGTGAGACTCCACACATGTAAAAGTTAATTTTCAGTGCCAGAGAGGTTGTTTGGCAGTAATTAAGACATATCGCGCCACTAGAAATCTACCTACACTAGAATGGACAAGCTGTAACATTTTTTGATGAGATTAGTGAGTATCTGCTGCATAATTAGAGCAACTTCACAAATTCCACGTGTTTCAATGGTGACTCTCCGGGTGATATATTGTTATCGTGAAGCTTCTGGAGGAGCAGGGCAACTTGGACAGAAACTTTCTGATTTCTGCATTTAATTGCGCATGCATGGTCACCAGAAGTTGCTGTCTGATTTACTCTAAAGAACCGGATAGCCCCACCATTACTTTTACTGCAAAATCCAGGCCAATGTTGTTTTGAATTGGGTGTTAAGAATGCAGCAGTCATAAATTGAATTGTTTACTATTATTACTTTTGAATTTGTTGTTTTCCATTAAGAATGGAAGAAGTTTCAAGAGCATAAAAAAGGCAAGCTGTCCTCTTACCATTGGAATCTCACCAGACTAATGGGTTAAAATTCACTTCTGTCTATAAGGATATGAGATGAAATGACTTTGTGCATCTCAACCGGTTCCTAATAACGTGGGTATAGAAGTTCTCCTACTTTGGCACTAAATTGATAATCTTACTCAGAGGCCATAAAATGATCAGTGTGGTAAATGGAAAGTAGCATGCTAGTGCAGTAAGAACACTTTTTTTAGATTGAGGCTGGGGTACATTGTTGGGGAGGAGCAGAGAGAACATCAATCTGCTTCTAATTGATTGATAGCTGTTTTGGGAGCAGCTGACACTGACACTGACACTTAGGCCGAGATTTTCTTAGATTTTTTAAATTTCATTTTCGGGATGTGGGCATCACTGGCAAGACCAGTATTTAATTGCCTTAAAAGGTGGTAGAGTTATGGACTTCAGTGGTTCAGGAAGTTGTTGGTAAAATTGAGTGACTTACTAGGTCACTTCAGAGGGTAGTTAAGAGTCATTGGTCGGGGAATGGAGTCACATAAAGACAAAATTGGGTAAGGACAACAGTTTTCCTTCCGTAAAGGGCATTGGTGAACCAATTGGGTTTATATGACAACCTGGGAGCTTGGTCCATTTGATATCTCTCCTGATTTTTATTTTCATTGAATCAAGCTGCCAGTTCATTATAACCCTTTTACATTATCACACAAAGTTAAAAATCCACCCCGATTAGTTCTTTTGAAGTGCAGTAACTTTCCCAACATTCTATTGACTCTTGATCAGTTCCTATAGATTGGAGGGTAGCTAATGTAACACCACTTTTTAAAAAAGGAGGGAGAGAGAAAACGGGGAATTAAAGACTGGTTAGCCTGACATCGGTAGTGGGGAAAATGTTGGAATCAATTATTAAAGATGAAATAGTAGCACATTTGGAAAGCGGTGACAGGATCAGTCCAAGTCAGCATGGATTTATGAAAGGGAAATCATGCTTGATAAATCTTCTGGAATTTTTTGAGGATGTAACTAGTAGAGTGGACAAGGGAGAATCAGTGGATGTGGTGTATTTGGACTTTTAAACGGCTTTTGACAAGGTCCCACACAAGTATTGGGGCTAATGTATTGACGTGGATAGAGAACTAGTTGGCAGACAGGAAGCAGAGAGTCAGAATAAACGGGTCCTTTTCAGGATGGCAGGCAGTGACCAGTGGGATGCCGCAGGGTTCAGTGCTGGGACCCCAGCTATTTACAATGTACATCAATGATTTAGATGAAGGAATTGAACGTAATATCTCCAAGTTTGCAGATGACACTAAGCTGGGTGGCGGTGTGAGCTGTGAGGAGGATGCTAAGAGACTGCAGGGTGACTTGGACAGGTTAGGTGAGTGGGCAAATGCATGCCAGATGCAGTATAATGTGGATAAATGTGAGGTTATCCACTTTGGTGGCAAAAACAGGAAGATAGAATATTATCTGAATGGTGACAGATTAGGAAAAGGGGAGGTGCAATGAGACCTGGGTGTCATGCTACATCAGTCATTGAAGTTTGGCATGCAGATACAGCAGGCGGTGAAGAAGGCAAATGGCATGTTGGCATTCATAGCTAGAGGATTTGAGTATGGGAGCAGGGAGGTCTTACTGCAGTTGTACAGAGTCTTGGTGAGGCCACACCTGGAATATTGTGTTCAGTTTTGATCTCCTAATCTGAGGAAGGACATTCTTGCTATTGAGGGAGTACAGCGAAGGTTCACCAGATTGAGTCCTGGGATGGCAGGACTGACATATGAGGAGAGACTGGATCAACTGGGCTTGTATCCAATGGAGTTTAGAAGAATTAGAGGGGATCTCATAGAAACATATAAAATTCTGACGGTATTGGACAGGTTAGAGGCAGGAAGAATGTTCCCATTGCTGGGGAGTTCCAGAACCATAGTTCACAGCCTAAGAATAAGGGGTAAGCCATTTAGGACTGAGATGAGGAGAAACTTATTCACTCAGAGAGTGGTTAACCTGTGGAATTCTCTACCGCAGAAAGTTGTTGAGGCCAGTTTGTTAGATATATTCAAAAGGGAGTTAGATATGGCCCTTACAGCCAAAGGGATCAAGGGGTATGGAGAGAAAGCAGGAAAGTGGTACTGAGTTTGAATGATCAGCCATGATCTTATTGAATGGCAATGCAGGCTCGAAGGGCCGAATGGCCTGCTCCTGAACCTAATTTCTATGTTTCTATGTTTCTATGTACGAACAAACTATAAAGGAGAGGTAAAAACCAGCTGGTGCAATGAGACTGTGCTATATTGGCACGGTGTAACATGTGCACAGAATCACCCTTATTCACTTCCCAGCCTCAACCATGCAGCCAGAAGAGGTAAAAAACAGAAAGAAAAATCTTAGACCACCTGAATCACTGGTTATGTGGTTTAACATCTTATCTGATAATGCCCTGAGAGGACAGGTGCACAAACATCAGCATTCTCATCCAGGCTAACATCCTCAGCATTGAAGCACTGACCACACTCGATCAGCTCCGCTGGGCAGGTCACACAGTTCATAAAAACATAGAAAAATTGAAAATAGGTGCAGGAGTAGGCCATTCGGCCCTTAGAGCCTGCACCACCATTCAATAAGATCATGGCTGATCATTCACCTCAGTACCCCTTTCCTGCTTTCTCTCCATACTCCTTGATCCCTTTAGCCGTAAGGGCCATATTTAACTCCCTCTTGAATATATCCAATGAACTGGCATCAACAACTCTCTGCGGTAGGGAATTCCACAGGTTAACAACTCTCTGAGTGAAGAAGTTTCTCCTCATCTCAGTCCTAAATGACTTACCCCTTATCCTTAGATTATGTCCCCTGGTTCTGGACTTCCCCAACATCGGGAACATTCTTCCTGCATCTAACCTGTTCAGTCCCGTCAAAATTGTGTATGTTTCTACAAGATCCCCTCTCATCCTTCTAAACTCCAGTGAATACAGGCCCAGTCGATCCAGTCTCTCCTCATATGTCAGTCCTGCCATCCCGGGAATCAGTCTGCTGAACCTTCGCTGCACTCCCTCAATAGCAAGAACGTCCTTCCTCAGATTGGGAGACCAAAACTGAACACAATATTCCAGGTGAGGCCTCACCAAGGCCCTGTACAACTGCAGTAAGACCTCCCTGCTCCTGTACTCAAATCCCCTAGCTATGAAGACCAAAATACGATTTGCCTTCTTCACCACCTGCTGTACCTGCATGCCAACTTTCAATGACTGATGTACCATGACACCCAGGTCTCGTTGCACCTCCCCTTTTCCGAATCTGCCGCCATTCAGATAATATTCTCCCTTCGTGTTTTTGCCACCAAAGTGGATAACCTCACATTTATCCACATTATACTGCATCTGCCAGCGTTTGCCCACTCACCTAACCTGTCCAAGTCACCCTGCAGCCTTTAGCGTTCTCCTCACAGCTCACACCGCCACCCAGCTTAGTGTCATCTGCAAACTTGGAGATATTACACTCAATTCTCTCATCCAAATCATTAATGTAAATAGCTGGGGTCCCAGCACTGAGCCCTGCGGCACCCCACTAGTTACTGCCTGCCATTCTGAAAACGACCCGTTTATCCCGATTCTCTGTTTCCTGTCTGCCAACCAATTCTCTATCCATGTCAGTACACTACACCCAATACCATGTGCTTTAATTTTGCACACCAATCTCTGTGTGGGACCTTGTCAAAAGCATTTTGAAAGTCCAAATACATCACATCCACTCGTTCTCCCTTGTCCACTCTACCAGTTACATCCTCAAAAAATTCTAGAAGATTTGTCAAGCATGATTTCTGTTTCATAAATCCATGCTGACTTGGACCGATCCCATCACTGCTTTCCAAGTGTGCTGCTATTTCATCTTTAATAATTGATTCCAACATTTGGAGTACGCTGTGATGCAGACTATCAGGCTCTGGGAATTTATCAGCCTTCAATCCCATCCATTTCCCTAAACAATTTCCTGACTAATAAAGATTTCCAGTTCCTCCTTCTCGCTAGACCTTTGGTCCGCTAGTATTTCCGGAAGGTTATTTGTGACTTCCTTAATGAAGACACATCCAAGTATTTGTTCAATTTGTCTGCCATTTCTTTGTTCCCCATAATAAATACACCTGATTCTGACTGCAAGGGACCTACATTTGTCACCACTAATCTTTTTCTCTTCACATATCTATAGAAGCTTTTGCAGTCAGTTTTTATGTTCCCTGCAAGCTTACTCTCATACTCTATTTTCCCCCTCCTAATTAAACCCTTTGTCCTCCTCTGCTGAATTCTAAATTTCTCCCAGTCCTAAGGTTTGCTGCTTTTTCTGGCCAATTTATATGCCTCTTGGATTTAACACTATCCTTAATTTCCCTTGTTAGCCATGGTTGAGCCACCTTCCCCCTTTTATTTTTACTCCAGACAGGGATGTACTTTTGTTGAAATTCATCCATGTGATCTTTAAATGTTTGCCATTGCCTATCCACTGTCAACCCTTTAAGTATCATTCGCCAGTTTAGTCTAGCCAATTCACATCTCATACCATTGAAATTATCTTTCCTTAAGTTCAGGACCCTAATCTCTGAATTAACTGTGTCACTCTCCATCTTAATAAAGAATTTTATCATATTATAGCCACTCTTCCCCAAGGAGCCTCACACAACAAGATTGCTAATTAGTCCTTTCTCATTACACATCACCCAGTCTTGGATGGCCAGCCCTCAAGTTGGTTACTCAACATATTGGTCTAGAAAACCATCCCTAATACACTCCACGAAACCCTCCTCCACTGTTTTGCTACCAGTTAGGTTAGAGCAATCTATATGTAGATTAAAGTCGCCCATGATAACTGCTGTACCTTTATTGCACTCATCCATAATTTCTTGGTTGATGCTGTCCCCAACCTCAGTACTACTGTTTGGTGGTCTGTACACAATTCCCACCAGCGTTTTCTGCCCTTTGGTGTTCCACAGCTCCACCCATACAGATTCCACACCATCCAGGCTAATGTCCTTCCTTACTTTTGCGTTAATTTCCTCTTTAACCAGCAACGCTACCCCACCTCCTTTTCCTTTCTGTTTATCCTTCCTGAACGTGGAATACCCCTGGATGTTGAGTTCCCAGCCTTGGTCACCCTGGAGCCATGTCTCCATAATCCCAATTATATCATATTCAGTAATAGTGCCTGCGCAGTTAATTCGTCTAACTTATTATGAATACTCCTCGCATTGAGGCACAGAGCCTTCAGGCTTGTCTTTTTAACACACTTTGTCCTTTAGAATTTTGCTGTAATGTGGCCCTTTTTAATTTTTGCCTGGTTTTCTCTGCCCTCCACTTTTGCTTTTCTTCTTTCTATCTTTTACTTCTGCCCCCATTTAACTTCCCTCTGTCTCCCTGTATAGGTTCCCATTCTCCTGCCATATTAGTTTAACCCCTCCCCAACAGCACGAGCAAACACTCCCCCTAGGACATTGGTTCCAGTCCTGCCCAGGTGCAGACCGTTCGGTTTGTACTGGTCCCACCTCCCCCAGAACCGGTTCCAATGTCCCAGGAATTTGAATCCCTCCCTTGTGCACCACTCCTCAAGCCACGTATTCATCTGAGCTATCCTGCGATTCCTACTCTGACTAGCACGTGGCACTAGTAGCAATCCTGAGATTACTACTTTTGAGGTACTACTTTTTAATTGAACTTGTAGCTCCCTAAATTCAGCTTGTAGGACATCATCCCGTTTTTTACCTATATCATTGGTACCTATATGCACCACGACAACTGGCTGTTCACCCTCCCCCCTCCAGAATGTCCTGCAGCCGCTCCGAGACATCCTTGACCCTTGCACTAGGGAGGCAACATATCATCCTGGAGTCTCGATTGCATTCACAGAAACGACTATCTATTCCCCTTACAATAGAATCCGGTACCAGTATAGCTCTCCCACTCTTTTTCTTGCCCTCCTGTGCAACAGAGCCACCCATGGTGCCATGAACTTGGCTGCTGCTGCCCTCCCTGATGAGTCATCCCCCCCAATAGCACCCAAGGTGGTGTATCTGTTTGGAGGGGGATGATCGCAGGGGACCCCTGCACTACCTTTCTTCCACTGTTCTGCCTGATGGTCACCCATTCCCTATCTCCCTGAGTAACCTTTACCTGCGGTGTGACCAACTCACTAAACGTGCTATTCACGACATCCTCAGCATCGCGGATACTCCAGAGTGAGTCCATGCGCAGCTCCAGTGCCGCAATGCAGTCTGTCAGGAGTTGCAGCTGGACACACTTCCTGCATATGTAGTTGTCAGGGATACTGGGCACGTCCCTGTCTTCCCACGTAGCACAGGAGGAGCATGCCATAGGTCTGGGCACTCCTGCCATGACTTAACCCTTAAATTAATTTAATTTGGCAACAATGCCAAAGGTTTCTTACTGATAAAGGAAAAGAAAAGAAGAAAAACTACTCACCAATCACCAGACAATCGCTTCCCCCCTTGGCTATGACGATATACTTCGATTTCTTTTTACTTCTTTTTTGCCTTCTCTCCTTGACTCTGCCGCTCCTCCGACTGCTGAGCCTTTATGGGCCTCCCCTTGACTCACCGCTTCTCTGACTGTGTGGATTGGGATCACTGAGCACCGCTCCCATTTCTTTGACCAGACTCCCACCCTGAATTTTTTTGAAACCTCTTCATCTATCGAAGAGTATCCTCCTTGACTGTCCCCATCCACTTTGATTCTATCAACTTTAGAACCAACTGTACACTGTATTAATGGCATCATCTACTAGAATGAAGATTGATCCTGTGATTTACCTTGTGGTAACAGAACCTAAAAGAGAAGGATAAAAAATACGTAGGAAACATTATTAAATACAATGACTGAGGAAGGGAAATCATTTCAAAGATATTGCAGTATAATCTGATGATGAATCATGGCTGACCTGAAGAACAATTTCTTGGGAATTGGAACACTAGCTGATGCCACTTCTGGTGTGATTTTGTTGAAACAATAGAGCGATGACTTTGGTAGTTTCCTAACTGTTATCATCAATTGTGTTTTTTATTTTCTTCTATTTGCACTTCAAAAGTAGACCACTAAGTTGAGGTTTAATGCATTTGGAACAAAATACTGACCCTTTGTGGGCTATAGCTGTATTTTTCTGTAAAAAAAAAACATGTACCTTGCAATTTTCAAATTCTTATTTAACAAAAGTGAGAATATAGCAATGGTGCATGGACCTAAAAGATTCTCTGCTGCAAATTCACCAGAGTGCCAATATCCAGAGTGCCATGTCTCTCTCTCTCTCTCGCGCTCCTATTTCTATCCTCCTATCTCATCTTCATTTGTTAACCTTTGTAGTGACCTGCACTATAGGCGCTGGCCCTTTACCTAAGTTTCTTAATTTAAAAGAAACAGAAATCATTTACTATTCGTGTCAGTTTGGTTTAGGTGGCAACACTCTCAATTGGATGATTGTCATCAGCATCATCATAGTCAGTCCCTCGGAATCGACGAAGACAAACTTCCACTCCTGAAGTGAGTTCTTTGGTGGCTGAACAGTCCAATACGAGAGCTACAGACTCTGTCACAGGTAGGACAGACATTCGTCGGGGGAAGGATTGGGTGAGACTGGTTTGCCACATGCTCCTGCAGCTGCCTGCGCTTGAACTCTTCATGCTCTCGGCGTTGAGATTCGAAGAGCTCAACGCCCTCCCAGATACACTTTCTCCACCTAGGGCAGTCTTCGACCAGGGACTCCCAGGTGTCAGTGGTGATGTCTCATTTTACCAGGAGGCTTTGAGGGTGTCCTTGTAACATTTCCGCTGCCCACATTTGGCTCGTTTGCCGTGAAGGAGCTCCGCATAAAGCATTTGCTTAGGGAGTCTCGTGTCTGGCATGCGAACCATGTGGCCTGCCCAGCATAGCTGATCGAGTGTGGTCAGTGCTTCAATGCTGGGGATGTTGGCCTGGATGAGGACACTAATGTTGATGCGCCTGTCCTCCCAGGGGATTTGCAGGATCTTTCGGAGACATCGCTGGTGATATATCTCCAGCGACTTGAGGAGTCTTCTGTAAATCGTCCATGACTCTGATCCATACAGGAGGGCGGGTATTACTACAGCTTTGGTGGTAGATTTAGGGTCCAGGTCTTCGAACACTCTTTTCCTCAAGCGTCCGAAGGCTGCACTGGCGCACTGGAGGCGGTGCTGAATCTCCGCATCAATGTCTGCTCTTGTTGACAAGAGGCTCCCGAGCTTTGGGAAATGGTCCACGTTGTCGTGAATCTTGATGACTGGGGGGCAGTGCTGTGCGACGAGGACAGGCTATTGGAGGACCTTTGTCTTACGGATGTTAATGCTTTCATATACCTCAGTGAATATATCAATTTATCCAGGAGTTCAGCCTCAGAATGTTCGCAGATGCAGACATCGTCCGCATACTGCAGCTCAACGACAGAGGTTGGGGTGATCTTGGATCTGGCCTGGAGGCGCCGTAGGTTAAACAGCTTCCCACTGGTTTTGTAGTTTAGTTCCAGCCCAGTGGGGAGCTTGTTGACTGTGAGGTGGAGCATGGCAGCAAGGAAGATTGAGAAGAGGGTTGAAGCGATGACGCAGCCCTGTTTGACCCCGGTCCGGACGTGGATTGGGTCTGTTATGGATCCGTTGCTAAGGATCACGGCCTGCATGTCGTTGTGGAGCAGGCGAAGGATGTTAACTAAATTTTGAGAGCATCCGAAATGGAGGAAGACTCTCCATAGACCCTCACAGTTGACAGTGTCAAAGGCCTTTGTAAGAGCGAAAAAGGCTATGTATAAGGGCTGGCGCTGCTCCCTGCATTTTTCCTGTAGCTGTCGCGCTGCAAAGATCATGTCCGTTGTGCCCCGTAGGGAACGAAATCCGCATTGTGATTCGGGAGGAGCTCCTCAGCCACAGGGAGAAGACAGTTGACAGTTGAGGAGAACTCTAGCAACAACTTTCCCAGTGGCTGATAGCAGGGAGATTTCCCTGTAGTTGCCGCAGTCGGACTTGCCCCCTTTTTTAAAGATGGTTACGATCACTGCATCTCTGAGATCTCCTGGCATGCTCTCCTCCCTCTAGATGAGAGAGATGAGATCATGTATCCGCGCCAACAGCGCCTCTCCGCCATACTTTAGCACCTCAGCAGGGATTCCATCCGCACCCGTAGTCTTGTTATTCTTGAGCTGTTTTATGGCTTTGCCTACCTCGTGCAACGTTGGGGTTTCACTGAGTTGGTGGTGGGTAGCATGCTGCGGGATGGAGTCGAGAACATTCGAGTCAAAGGCAGAGTCTCGATTGAGGAGATCTTCGAAGTGCTCCTTCCAGCGGGCCCTGACAGCTTCGGTGTCCTTGATGAGTGTTTCCCCATTCTTGGCCAGGAGTGGGATAGGGCCTTGGGAGTTTGGACCGTAGGTGGCCTTGACTGCAGTGAAGAATCCTCGCATATCATGGCTGTCAGCCATTTGTTGTATCTCCTGTGATTTCTCCATCCACCACTTGTTCTTTAGGTCCTGGGTTTTTTGTTGGACCTCAGCCTTGAGCCGTCTGTAACGTTGCTTTGCTGCTCCCAAGTTGGGTTGTTGCTTGATGCTCAGAAATGCTCTGCGCTTACGATCTATTAGTTCTCGGATCTCCTGATTGTTTTCATCAAACCAGTCCTCATGTTTTCTGGTTGAGTAACCAAGTGTCTCTTCACAGGCACTGGTTATAGAGGTCTGGAGAACAGACCAAGCACTGTGGGCATTCAGCATCTCAGGGTCATCAAGGCATGCCAGATTAGCTGTGAGGCACTGGCTGTATAGGCTCTCTTAACTGGGTCTTTAAGTGCCCCGGCATTGACTTTTTTGCGGCACTGCTTTTGCTGTCCCCTCTGCTTTGGGGCTATGATAATGTCGATAATGGATCGGATTAGACGGTGGTCCGTCCAGCAGTCATCAGCTCCTGTCATGGCGCGGGTGATGTGCACATCCTTGTGATCCCTGGCTCAGACGATGACATAGTCGAGCAGGTGCCAGTGTTTGGAACGAGGGTGTTGCCATGATGCCTTGTAGTTGTCCCTCTGGTGGAACAGGGTGTTGGTGATGAGAAGTTCATGTTCTAGATATTTTGTCAGGAGTAGGGTACTGCTGGAGTTGGCTTTCCCTACCCCCTCTCTGCCAATCACACCTCCCCAGAGGGCTGTGCCTTTGTTGACCCCGGCATTAAAATCACCTAGGAGGATTAATTTGTCACCTGTGGGGACAAGGGACAGGAATGTTTTGAGGTTGGAATAAAAACTCTCTTTAGCCTCATCCATTGCATCGAGTGCTGGGGCGTATGCACTGATGACTGTGGCGCATTGGTTCCGGGATAGGGTAATATGAAGAAGCGTTCGTTAACGTCGCAAGGGGACTCTTTGAGGAGGCTAACTAGCTCATTTTTGATGGCGAAGCCGACTACATGAAGGCGGCGTTCTTCCTCTGGTTTTCCTTTCCAGAATAAGGTGTAACCTCCACCTTGTTCCTTGAGCTGGCCTTCCCCTGCCCACCGGGTCTCACTTAGGGCGGCGATGTCGATGTCAAAACGTCTAAGTTCCCGGGCAACTATGGCGGTGCACCGTTCCGGCCTGTTGCTGTTGGAGTTGTCCATGAGGGTCCTGACGTTCCAGGTCCCGAACTTCAATTAACAAAGTGGAAGATGCATGTGGGTGAGTTCTTTTAACATGGGGTGGCCGCTGCACATCGGCAACCACACGGGCTTAGCTGAGCAAGGTCTTGGTCCAATGGCAAGGGGGTCCAAGACAACTGGAGACTAGGCACTGTTGCATAAGCCTAAATGCCTATGGTGAGGTGTTGGCCACAGGCTCGGCGCCAAGTGATGGTAGGTGGCCCGAGGCTTGGTTGGTGGGCAGACATTAGGAAGGTCAGCTGTTCGCTGGAGTTCCGAGGGATGTTTTAAAAAATGTTTCCACGTTTCCAACGTTATTAAAAGTTTCTCCAAGGTTTCCAAGTTGTTAAAAGTTTGGCTTAGGTGGCAACGCTCTCAATCGGATGATTGTAGGTTCAAACCGAACAGCAAGACTTGAATGTATGTTCTAGATGATATTTCAGTGTGGCTTTTGAAGAAATGCTGCATTATCATCATCATAGGCATTCCCTCGGAATCGAGGAAGACTTGCTTCCACTCTTGAAGTGGGCTCTTCGGTGGCTGAGCAGTCCAATACGAGAGCCACAAACTCTGTCACAGGTGGGACAGATAATTATTGGGGGAAGGGGTGGGTGGGACTGATTTGCTGCATGCTCTTTCCGCTGCCTGCGCTTGATTTCTGGTTGCTCTTGCCGTTGCAACTCGAGGTGCTCAGCACCCTCTCGGATGCACTTCCTCCACTTAGGGCGGTCTTGGGCCAGGGACTCCCAAGTGTCAGTGGCGATGGTGCACTCAGGGAGGCTTTGAGGATGTACTTGTAACGTTTCTGCTGCCCATCTTTGGCTCGTTTGCCACGAAGGAGCTCCGAGTCGAGTATTGCTTTGGGAGTCTCGTGTCTGGCATGCCCGTCAGTCCAGGGAGCAGCCGCATCGAGTCGGGAGGCAGAGCGGGAGATTGCTGATGCCTAAAAAAGGCCTGTCAGTCCGGGGAGTAGCAGCGTTGAGTCGGGAGGCGGAGCGGGAGATCGCTGAGGCCAACTGGTGCAGCTACAGCAGGGAGAGAAGGCAAAAAAGAAGTAGAATGAAATAGAAGGGTGATGGCACAGCCAAGGGGATAAGTGATTGGCTGGTGATTGGTGAGTAGTTTTTCTTTTTCTTTATCAGCAAGTAACGTTTTTAGCATTAAGCCAAATTAACCTAATCTAAGGGCTAAGTCATGGCAGGAGAGCTCAGACACGTGTCATGCTCCTCCTGTGCTATGCAAGAAGTCAGGGACGCTTCCAGTGTGCAGGAAGTGCATTCATCTGCAGCACCTGACAGACCGCATTGCGGCACTGGAGCTGCGGGTGGATTTACTCTGGATGCTGAGGATGTTGTGAATAGTACGTATAGTGAGTTGGACACACCGCAGGTAAAGGGTACACAGCCAGATAGGGGATGGGTGGACAACAGGAAGAGCAGTGGAAGGAAAGTTAAGCAGGGGTCTCCTGCGGTTATCCCCCTGCAAAGCAGATGCACTGCTTTGGGTACTGTTGAGGGGGATGACTCATCAGGGAAGAGCAGCAGCAGCCAAGTTCATGGCACCTTGGGTGGCTCTGCTGCACAGGAGGGCAGGAAAAAGAGTGGGAGAGCGATAGTGGTAGCGGATACTATTGTAAGGGGAATAGATCGACGTTTCTGCAGCTGCAACCGAGACTCCAGGATGATATGTTGCCTCCCTGGTGCAAGGGTCAAGGATGTCTCGGAGCAGGTGCAGGGCATTTTGAAGGGGGAGGATGAGCAGTCAGTTGTCGTGGTGCATATAGGTACCAACGATATAGGTAAAAAAATGGGATGAGGTCCTACAAGATGAATTTAGGGAGCTAGGAGCTAAATTAAAAAGTAGGCCCTTAAAAGTAGCAATCTCAGGATTGCTACCAGTGCCACGTGCTAGTCAGAGTAGGAATCGCAGGATAGCTCAGATGAATACGTGGCTTGAGGAGTAGTGCAGAAGGGAGGCATTCAAATTCCTGGGACATTGGAACTGGTTCTGGGGGAGGTGGGACCAGTACAAACGGTCTGCACCTGGGCAGGACGGGAACCAATGTCCTAGGGTGAGTGTTTACTAGTGCTGTTGGGGAGGAGTTAAACTAATATGGCAGGGGAATGGGAACCTATGCAGGGAGACAGAGGGAAATAGAATGGGGGCAGAAGCAAAAGATAGACAGAAGAAAAGTAAAAGTGAAGGGCAGAGAAACCCAAGGCAAAAATCAAAAAGAGCCACATTACAGCCAAATTCTAAAGGGCAAAGTGTGTTAAAAAGACAAGCCTGAAGGTTCTGTGCCTCAATGCGAGGAGTATTCGTAATAAGTTGGACGAATTAACTGCGCAGATAGCAGTTAATGGGTATGATGTAATTGGCATCACGGAGACATGGCTCCAGGGTGACCAAGGCTGGGAACTCAATATCCAGGAGTATTCGACATTTAGGAAGGATAGACAGAAAAGAAAAGGAGGTGGGTTGGCATTGCTGGTTAAATGGGAAATTAATGCAATTGTAAGGAAGGACATTAGCTTGGATGATGTGGAATTGGTATGGGTGGAGCTACTGAATACCAAAGGGCAGAAAACGCTAGTGGGAGTTGTGTACAGACCACAAAACAGTAGTAGTGAGATTGGGGACAGCATCAAACAAGAAATAGGGATGCGTGCAATAAAGGTGCAGCAATTATCATGGGCGACTTTAATCTACATATTGATTGGGCTAACTAAACTGGTAGCAATGCGGTGGAGGAGGATTTCCTGGAGTGTATTAGGAATGGTTTTCTAGACCAATATGTCGAGGAACCAACTAGAGGGCTGACCATCCTAGACTGGGTGATGTGTAATGAGAAAGGGTTAATTAGTAATCTTGTGCGAGGCCCCTTGGGGAAGAGTGACCATAATGTGGTAGAATTCTTTATTAAGATGGAGAGCGACACAGCTTGTCCTGCGTCTCGGAGACTAGGGTCCTGAACTTAAGGAAAGGTAACTTTGATGGTATGAGATGTGAATTGGCTAGGATAGACTGGCAAGTGATACTTAAAGGGTTGACAGTGGATAGGCAATGGCAGACATTTATAGATTACATGGATGAACTTCAACAATTGTACATCACTGTCTGGATTAAAAATAAAATGGGAAGCTGGCTCAACCGTGGCTCAACATGTGTATTCCATGCAGGGTACAGACCTTAAGGCATTTGAGCAGGAAAGAGATCGAAGTGTTATAGTGCATGAGGCTCTTAAGATTCACGATCAGGCTACGGCAAAAGCAAACTGTGTTTTAGATGTATTGATAGGACAATCCAATAGAAAGAAAAGCCCTGTACTGTTCTTGTATAAGACTTTGGTTAGACCTCATACAGAATACTGTGACCAGTTTTGGTCTCCTTGCCTGAAAAAGGTTCAGAGAGGGTCATAAGACTAATATTTAGTTTAAAAGTGTCTTGTTACCAAAATAGGTTAGAGAGCTGGGTCTTTTTACCTCAGCAAGGTGCAAACTGATTGATTGATGTCCACTATGAACCAGGAGTCACTGTCTAAGCATAAGGGGTAAGCCATTTAGGACCAAGATGAGGAGAAACTTCTTCACTCAGAGAATTGTGAACCTGTGGAATTCTCTACCACAGAAAGTTGTTGAGGCCATTTCGTTAGATATATTCAAGAGGGAGTTCGAGGTGGCCCTTACGGCTGAAGGGATCAAGGGGTATGGAGAGAAAGCAGGAATGGGGTACTGAAGTTGCATGATCAGCCATGATCATATTGAATGGTGGTGCAGGCTCGAAGGGCTGAATGGCCTACTCCTGCAACTATTTTCTATGTTTCTATGTGTCATGTATCTTACATTATTATATATAACTGTATCCTAACATGCTATACATGACTGTAATAAGATATGACCTGTAACCACCACTGAGGGGACAGGACTTTACAGTGGCGACGAGTTATGGGATTACAGAATCCACAGAATGGCGAACAACGGATCAGATGAAAAGTACAATGCGGGAGACAATTGGGAGGACTTTATAGAAAGGCTCCAGCAAAGCTTTGTAACCAAAGACTGGTTAGGCGACGATAAGGCAGACAAGAGAAGAGCCCATCTCTTGACCAGCTGTGGCTCGAAAACATACGCTTTAATGAAGGATCTGTTGGCATCCGAGAAACCAGCAAGCAAGTCGTTTGAAGATTTGAGCACACTGGCAAGAGACCACCTGAAGCCAGCAAGCAGCCTACACATGGCCAGACACAGGTTCGACAACTACAGACGCTGTGTGGGCCAGAGCATACCCGACTTTGTAGCGGAACTTCGGAGGTTGGCTAGTTTATGTGAATTCTCCAATGAACTGAGGAGAGAAATGCTGAGAGACTTTTTCATTGAAGGAATAGGCCATGCAGGCATATTCCGAAAGCTCATAGAGACCAAGAACCTGACCTTAGAGGCAGCAGCACTGGTTGCACAGACATTCTTGGTAGGGGAAGAAGAAACGAGGTTGATTTACAATGCAGGTACGACAACTAACGAAATATCGGAACAAGAAGTTCACAGCACTAAACAAGCTGCTACCCCCACACACAGACAAAACCGGGAGAACAGGCTCTCAACAGCAGGCAGAAGCCATCAAGGGCCACAGGAACGGCCGTTCACACCTCATCAACCCACAATGCGAGCAATCAACTACAAACTGAGAGAAGCTCAAGAGAGATCAACCAGATGCAGCTCATTCTTTGGGAACACTTTGAACAATGGAACAGGTCTGTGCTGGAGGTGTGGGGGTGGGCACTCATCAAGGGGATGTCAATTTCAGCACGCTGTTTGCAGAAATTGTGAAAATACAGGGCATTTGGCCCGCATGTGCAAAAAAACGGCAGCTCGGCTGGTATACAAATCGGATGGGTCGGAAAGCGGACCAGAAGATGGTGGGAACAGTACCCGGGACACCGATGTACAGCGGGTCAACACGATCAATGGCCGCTGCTCCTACAACAGGACGCCTCCTATAATGATGAGGGTCCTACTCAACGGGATATCTGTCAACATGGAGCTGGATACGGGAGCGAGTCAGTATCTCATGGGCGCTCAACAATTTGAATAACTGTGGCCGCATAAAAGAGACAGACCAAAATTCACAAGGATCGACACCAAACTAAGGACCTGTACCAAAGAAATCGTACCAGTCTTCGGCAGCGCCATGCTCTCTGTCACACACAAAGGGGCAGTGAACCGACTTCCCCTGTGGATTGTCCCCAGAGACCCCCCAGCACTACTGGGGAGAAGCTGGCTGGCAAAACTAAACTGGAAATGGGATGATGTCCATGCCATGTCATAAGAGGAATGGACCTCCTGCTCAACAGTTATAAAGCGATTTGAACATCTCTTTCAGCCAGGTGTGGGCACTTTCAAAGAGGCCAAAGTCAAAATCTACATCACACAGGATGCTAGACCGGTTCATCACAAGGCCAGAGCTGTAGCCTATGTGATGAGGGAAAAGATTGAACATGAACTAGACAGGCTTCTGCGGGAAGGCATTATATCACCTGTGGAATTTAGCGACTGGGCAAGTCCCATCATGCCAGTCATGAAGCCTGATGGATCCATACGAATCTGTGGGGACTACAAATCTACCATAAACAGAGTCTCCCTACAGGACCAGTACCCGCTGCCCAGAGCGGAGGACTTATTTGCCACATTGGTTGGAGTTAAACTTTTCTCAAAACAAGACCTCACATCTGCGTATATGACGCAAGAATTGACCGAGGAATCCAAGCTACTCACCAGCATCAACACACATCGAAGCCTTTTCATGTACAATCGATGCCCATTCGGCATCAGGTCGGCAGCTGCCATATTCCAGCACAACATGGAGAGTCTGCTCAAGTCCATCCCGGGGACAGTTGTATTTCAAGACGACATACTTATCACGGGCAGGGACACCGACTCCCATCTCCGTAATTTGGAGGAAGTACTAAAGCGGTTGGATCGGGTAGGCCTACGAGTCGAGAAATCCAAGTGCCTGTTTCTCGCACCCGAGGTTGAATTTTTGGGCAGAAGGATTGCCGCTGATGGAATCCGCCCAACAGAGTCCAAAACAGAAGCAATTCGCCTGGCACCCAGGCCCCGGAATGTCTCAGAACCACGCGTCTTTCTCGGGCTACTCAATTACTTTGGGAACTTTATGCAGAACTTAAGCACGCTGCTAGAGCCTCTCCATGTGCTACTCAGGAAGGGATGCGATTGGTTTTGGGGGAACGCACAGGACCGTGCCTTCAATAAGGCACGCAACCTTCTGTGTTCCAACAGTGTTTTGACTTTCTTTGACCCAGGTAAAAAGCTAGTTCTCACATGCGATGCGTCAGCGTATGGGGTCAGGTGCGTTTAGCAAGATGTTAATAGTGCGGGCAAATTACAACCCATAGCTTATGCTTCCAGGTCACTTTCGCGGGCGGAGCACGGGTACGGAATGGTAGAGAAGGAGGCCCTCGCGTGCGTGTACGGTGTCAAAAAGATGCACCAATAACTTTTCAGGGCCAAGTTCGCGTTAGAAACCGAACACAAGCCCCTCACGTCCCTCCTATCCGAGAGCAAGGCAATAAACGCCAACGCCACGGCGCGAATTCAACGGTGGGCACTCATGCTGGCGTCCTACGACTACACAATAAGGCACAGACCAGGCACAGACAACTGTGCCGACGCGCTCAGCAGGCTACCCCTGGCGACCACGGAAGGGTCTGACGAACAGGACTGTGAGATAGTCATGGCTATCAATGCCTTTGAGTCCACAGGTTCGCCCATGACGGCTCGCCAAATCAGAGCCTGGTCGGCCAGCGACCCCACGTTATCCTTAGTAAAAAGATGTGTCCTAACCGGTGACTGGGCAGAGGCTCGCGATGTCTGCCCCGAGGAATTAAAACCCTTTCACAGGTGCATGCATGAGCTATCACTGCAAGCAGACTGCCTGATATGGGGCAGCCGAGTAGTCATGCCTCTGCGAGGCAGAGAGGCATTTTTCCGGGAGCTCCACCGCGAACACCCAGGGGTCGTTCTCATGAAGGCCATAGCCAGATCCCACGTCTGGTGGCCTGGTATTGACGCGGACTTGGAGCTCTGCATCCGAAGGTGCACCATTTATGCCCAACTCAGCAATGCCCCCAGGGAGGCTCCACTGAGCCCCTGGCCTTGGCCTACCAAACCATGGTCGCGGGTGCACGTAGACTATGTGGGCCCATTCATGGGGAAAAATGTTCCTCGTAGTTGTAGATGCATTTTCAAAGTGGATCGAATGCACCATTTTAAACTCGAGCACAACCTCCACCACTGTGGAGAGCCTCGCAACCATGTTTGCAACGCATGGAATCCCTGACATATTGGTCAGTGACAATTGTCCGTGCTTCACCAGCGCAGAATTCCAAGACTTATAATTGACCACGGCATAAATCACGTCAAGACGGCACCGTTCAAGCCGGCCTCCAACGGCCAGGCGGAGAGAGCAGTGCAAATCATTAAACAAGGCATGCTTAAAATCCAAGGTCCCAAGCTGCAGGGTCGCCTGTTGCGATTGCTGCTGGCATACAGATCTCGTCCACACTCATTGACTGGGATTCCCCCCCGCGCAACTGTTGATGAAAAGGACTTTAAAAACAAGGCTCTCATTAATCCTCCCAGACATGCACAAAATCGTTGAGGCAAAGCGCCGTAAGCAGACTGAGTACCATGACAGAAATTCAAGGCGTGATGGAATGAGATAGGGGACAAAGTGTTTGTACTAAACTATGGCAGGGGTCCCAAATGGCTTGCAGGGACAGTAATGGGCAAGGAAGGAAACAGGCTACTGGTAGTACAAATGGACAATGGCAAAACCTGCCGGAGGCATGTAGACCAAGTCAAAAGCAGATTTACCAACAACACTGCGGAACCAGAGGCAGACTACAATGTGGAACACACCTGGTGGACAGACAGAGGGAACAACCTGAGGAAAGAGCAATCCCAACAGACAGCCCAGGCGAGTCAACAACAATCACACCAATTGAAACAGACAGCCCAGGCGAGATACCAGCAGCCACACCCAAAGAAAAACAGACACCAAGGCAAACAACTGAACTACAACTCAGACGCTCCACGCGAGAGCGTAGACCACCTGAGAAACTGAACCTATAAAGACAATAAGACCTTCGGGGAGGGTGATGTCATGTATCTTACATTATTATATATAACTGTATCCTCACATGCTATAAATGACTGTAATAAGATATGACCTGTAACCACCAGCATACCTTACCACCAGGGGTGTACTTGCAAGAGACAGGTATATAAGGACAGGTCTCAGGCAAGTGCAGCATTCCAGAGCTAGGAAATAAAGGTGCAGGTCCAGAGTGACCTTGACTTCACTACATGCCTCATGTGAATCTGTACTGAGGGGACAGGACTTTACACTATGTTTCTATTAACCACTGCTGTGCTCCTCTCACTGATAGCGAATTCTTGATCTCAAGTTGTGCAATGTGGAAGAAATGTGGGAACACATTTGCATTCCACGTCGTAAGGCACAAAAGTATACTATCTGCTGTTCTTTTTTTCCCATTAAAAAAAAAATGTTCCCATCACAAATTGAACCATCGTACAGGGAATCTGAATATGTAAAAGTATATCAACGCAGCACAACTACCAAATATTGGAGGCAGCATTCCTGACCCAATGTGCTCCAAGAAAATAATCCAAAACAATTACAGGTTAAACCTCCCTTATCCAGAACTCCCTTATCCGGAACCACACCTCATCTGGAACCATTCCCTGCCACCAGGTGGCGCATGCGCAGAACTCCGACATGAACAAAGTGAACAAATTGAAGTCTTTCCTCGCTGCCGACTCCCGCAGTCACTGGCCTGACACCGCGATCCACCGCCACCCCCCCATGATCTCTCACCGCACTCCCAGCCGCAAGACAGCCAGCCCTGATATCCCTTTGCTCGGTACCTGTACCATCCAATTTAATGTGACCATCCCTCATCCGGAAAAATCCCTGATCCGGAACAGGCCAAGTCCCGATTGGTTCCAGATAAGGAAGGTTGAAGCTGTATCGTGATGCTTAAACCCACACTGTTTTTCAATAATTGATTCTCCCTTACACAGTTTATAATGCAGTTCAGCTGACTTTTGTGTTTTTATTTTTTTGGTACATTTTGTGCTTATCAAGATGAGTGATGTCAGTGTTGTGGAAATTGAACACTTTGGCACCTTAAAGCATCAAAATCCCCCAGGCAGGTACAGTCCGCACCGTTTATAGTGGCCACATTGGTGTTAACATGATTAGCCTGCTATAAGCATTAGAAACATAGAAACATAGAAAATAGGTGCAGGAGTAGGCCATTCGGCCCTTCGAGCCTTAGACAGTAAAACCTTAATAGGTTGAAGGAACATATTACCACGTATATGAAACCTCACTACTCATGAATGTGTCCCTGGAGTAGATTTAACAGCATTCCCGTGTTTTGGTGACAGATTCTAGTCCGTCTGTCAGAGGGCTGATCTGAACTCGATTACCAATTCAAAGAGTGTATCGTCTTTAAAAGATACCAAGAGAGAGCGGAAATGGAGAAGAAAACAAACAGTGGACTGGATTCCAATTGCGTCCCGAGTGATTGTTAACAATGGGCTCAAAACAGGGACGTGACTTCTTTTCAGTTCCTACCAGATTTAGTTTTGCTTTATGCAGAAGAGGTGGAGAATTAACTTTAATCGAAAAATTGTGCAGACTTGGTGCAAATCTGAAAGCAGAGCTGGTTTGGGATCGGTAATGTTGTTTTGCCCGAAGCGAAAATCAGACACCTTGATCAATGAACCAATCGTAGTGCAGTATCTTCTCTAATCTATGTTTTTTCAGCAGACACAGAATGAACTGTCAGTACACCCCATTTAAACAGACACAGCCACAGACACTGTCTGAAATAGCCAGTGTTAACATGTTCTAAGGGACGCCTTTATAATTGACTCCTGTGGTACTGGCAAATGGTCAGCATCATTTGCCCAATATCGGCAGCTGCCCGTGCTAAGCAAGGATGGTGTAAGTGGTGGGGACTGTATAGCAGAGCAAAGTTTCATCTACTTTTCTCCATTAATGGCGTCAGCTCATCTCTGAGGCTGACAGTGTGATGGAATTGAATTAACATCAGTGAAAGCAGAAATCCAGGGTGCATCAGCAAATCTAAAGATTCAGGCCGATCTGTTAATTCGGCTTCCTCACCCAATTGTGCTCAGCATTTAAGTAAAGACTTTCTAAAATAACGGACACCAGGAAAGGATGTTAACGTTAATCATAATTATTTTAACTGTTAGTTTTTAAAATGGTTATAGATGGCAAAAGTGCTTCTTCAATCGTTACTGACTTGACGAATGTGCTTCCCCTTTCGTTATTCATCAGTCATTCAGACATCAGTGAATATTATTGATCACATGACAGGTTAAAGGGTATTATAGGTAAAATAATGAATAACTGAGAGGCATCTACCAGACAGTAATACTATTGAAGAGTTGACATGACATATATGGAGACCACAAAGCTTAAGAGCATCATGCAGCTCCTATTATTATCTTTAATTCCTTCTATTCCTATTAACTTTAATAGCTTGATAAAAGGAGCCATATATAACATCAATGTAAGAAAATCCATGGTAATGTGATGCAAAATGCAAATTGTTATCAATTCTCAACGTTATACCTGTATTATTGATTGTTCAGCTCATCGTGAAAATATGTGAAACCACTAAAATTAGTTTAACCAAAGATTAAACATTTAAACATGATTTTGCTGCTAATCCTCAACTCCTTCAATAATGCTCTCCATCTCTCCCCTACCTCCATCAGACACCCCGCACCCTCCCACCCACTTTAATCTCCCGTGACAGACTCTGTGGATGGCTCACTGGATTTTCCATGCCACTGCCTCTAAATGGCAAGCTGCCCACTCGATCGTGAGTCACCAGCACAAAATCATGCAACTGAATGCTTACTTCCCTGGTAGCAATTATGATATAATGGATTTTAATGCAATCCATCACACCAGCATTATTAGAAACTGGATGGGTGGCTGCTCGATGCCCAAGGATGCTTTATTTAATCCTAGGGGACGTTTTACTATGTTCAAATTATATTTATATATAAATACTTTATAAATACAAGTTGTTGTTGTTGTTGTTGTTGTTGTTGCGATATCCATGAATACAAGGTACATGATATAAAAAAGTATATGCAACCACCAGTTTCCAATCAGTAAGTTGATTGGGTCATATAGTCCTGCCAAGATCTGAAAGAAACTGATGCTGAAATGTTTTGAATTTATTCATTCATGGGATGTGGGCATCGCTAGAGAGCCTGGCATTTTTTGCCAATCCCTAATTGCCCTTGAGAAGGTGGTAGTGAGATTCCTTCTTGAACCACTGCAGTCCATGTGGTGATTCTTCTCTGTAGCCGTTTGTCACAACTGGGCAGTTAAGAGTCAACCATATTGCTGTGGGTCTGGTGTCATATGTCGGCCAGACCAGGTAAGGGCAGCAGATTTCCTAAAGGACATTAGTGAACCAGATGGGTTTTTACAACAATCCAGTAGCTTCATAGTCACCATTACTGATACCAGCTTTTTTATTCCAGATTTATTTAGTTAACTGAATTTAAATTCCCCAGCTGTTGTGGTGGGATTTAAACTCATGTCTCTAGATCATTAGTGTAGGCCTCTGGATTACTAGTCCAGTAACATAACCACTATGTCACCGCTCCCTACAAAATCCATGGGTTACAACCGCAGCAGGTGTCCCACGGCACTGACTCCACTGGAGGTTGTCTGAGGCCCTCCCTGCAACTATGGTCCTCTCAATCCCCTGGGGGCGGAGTGGGTATGCATGCTGTGTTCCAATGTCTTTTTAAAATTCTGTTCCCTCTATTGTACTTGGAAGCCCCTAATCGAATCCCCAATGGGCAATCGCACACCTGTATGGAATGGTACCCACTTGATTTCCATGTGACTGTTTACGCTCATGCGATCCTCCCTACCTAATTGTCCTCCATGTGCTCCCCGCAAGTGGTCATTTACGTCCAAGCACAACAGAGGAAAATCTGCCCCTTTGACTTAGTATGCTAGGGGCTCCAAAAGTGTGCATGCATTAGTCAAATGAAAAAGAAAGAGAGACTTGCATTTATATACAATGCCTTTCATGACCACCGGACATCTCAAAGCACTTTACAACCAATTAAGTAATTTTGAACACGGCAGCCGACTTGCGTACAGAAAACTCTCACAAACAGCAATGTGATAATGACCAGATAATCTGTTTCTGTTATTTGGATTGAGGGATAAATATTGACCAGGACACCGGGGATAACTCCCCTGCTCTTTTTTGAAACCCAGTGGGTGAGAGCTCAGGTGAACAGGACCCCAAGAAAGAATGCAAAAGGCAGGAAGCAACAGAGCAGAGTAGCACTGGGGTAAGTGTAAACCACAAGGTGATAGGAAGGGTCAATATGTATGAATATAAAGGGGCTGCAGGAGGGGTCAAAACTAAAAATCATGGTTTAAAAACTAGTATTAAAACACTCTACCTAAACGCACACAGCATTCGAAATAAAGTAAATGAGTTGACGGCACAAATCATTACAAATGGTATGATTTGGTGGCCATTACAGAAACGTGGTTGCAGGGTGGCCAAGACTGGGAATTAAACATGCAGGGGTATCTGACAATTCGGAAAGATAGACAAGAAGGGAAAGGAGGTGGGGTAGCTCTGTAAATAAAGGATGATATCAGGGCAGTTGTGAGAGACGATATTGGCTCCAATGAACAAAATATTGAATCATTGTGGGTGGAGATTAGAGATAGTAAGGGGAAAAAGTCACTGGTGGGCGTAGTTTATAGGCCCCCAAATAATAACTTCATGGTGGGGCGGGCAATAATCAAGGGAATAATGGAGGCATGTGAAAAAGGAACGGCAGTAATCATGGGGGATTTTAACCTACATATCGATTGGTCAAACCAAATCGCACGGGGAAGCCTTGAGGAGGAATTCATAGAATGCATATGGGATTGTTTATCAGAAGAGTATGTTACAGAACCTACAAGGGAGCAAGCTATCTTAGATCTGGTCCTGTGTAATGAGACAGGAAAAATAAACGATCTCCGAGTAAAAGATCCTCTCGGAATGAGTGATCACAGTATGGTTGAATTTGTAATACAGATTGAGGGTGAGGAAGTAGTGTCTCAAATGAGCGTACTATGCTTAAACAAAGGGGACTAGAGTGGGATGAGGGCAGAGTTGGCTAAAGTAGACTGGGAACACAGACTAAACGGTGGCACAATTGAGGAACAGTGGAGGACTTTTAAGGAGCTCTTTCATAGTGCTCAACAAAAATATATTCCAGTGAAAAAGAAGGGTGGATAACCAAGGAAATAAAGGAGAGTATCAAATTAAAAACCAATGCGTATAAGGTGGCCAAGGTTAGTGGGAAACTAGCAGATTGGGAAAATTTTAAACGACAGCAAAGAATGACTAAGAAATCAATAAAGAAAGGAAAGATAGATTACGAAAGTAAACTTGCGCAAAACATAAAAACAGATAGTAAAAGCTTTTACCGATATATAAAACGGAAAAGAATGACTAAAGTAAATGTTGGTCCCTTAAAAGATGAGAAGGGGGATTTAATAATGGGAAATGTGGAAATGGCTGAGACCTTAAACCATTATTTTGCTTCGGTCTTCACAGTGGAAGACACAAAAACCATGCCAAAAATTGCTGGTCATGGGAATGTGGGAAGGGAGGACCTTGAGATAATCACTATCACTAGGGGGTAGTGCTGGACAGGCTAATGGGACTCAAGGTAGACAAGTCCCCTGGTCCTGATGAAATGCATCCCAGGGTATTAAAAGAGATGGCGGAAGTTGTAGCAGATGCATTCGTCATAATCTACCAAAATTCTCTGGACTCTGGGGAGGTACCAGCAGATTGGAAAGCAGCTAATATAACACCTCTGTTTAAAAAAGGGGGCAGACAAAAGGCAGGTAACTATAGGCCGGTTAGTTTAACATCTGTAGTGGGGAAAATGCTTGAAGCTATCATTAAGGAAGAAATAGCGGGACATCTGGATAGGAATAGTGCAATCAAGCAAATGCAACATGGATTCATGAAGGGGAAATCATGCTTAACTAATTTACTGGAATTCTTTGAGGATATAACAAGCATGGTGGATAGAGGTGTACCGATGGATGTGGTGTATTTAGATTTCCAAAAGGCATTCAATAAGGTGCCACACAAAAGGTTATTGCAGAAGATAAAGGTACGCAGAGTCAGAGGAAATGTATTAGCATGGATAGAGAATTGGCTAGCTAACAGAAAGCAGAGAGTTGGGATAAATGGGTCCTTTTCGGGTTGGAAATCAGTGGTTAGTGGTGTGCCACAGGGATCGGTGCTGGGACCACAACTGTTTACAATATACATAGATGACCTGGAAAAGGGGACAGAGTGTAGTGTAACAACATTTGCAGATGACACAAAGATTAGTGGGAAAGCGGGTTGTGTAGAGGACACAGAGAGGCTGCAAAGAGATTTAGATAGGTTAAGCAAATGGGCTAAGGTTTGGCAGATGGAATACAATGTTGGAAAATGTGAGGTCATCCACCTTGGAAAAAAAAACAGTAAAAGGGAATATTATTTGACTGGGGTGAAATTACAACATGCTGCGGTGCAGAGGGACCTGGAGGTCCTTGTGCATGAATCCCAAAAAGTTAGTTTGCAGGTGCAGCAGGTAATCAGGAAGGCGAATGGAATGTTGGCCTTCATTGTGAGAGGGATGGAGTACAAAAGCAGGGAGGTCCTGCTGCAACTGTATAGGGTATTGATGAGGCCACACCTGGAGTACTGCGTGCAGTTTTGGTCACCTTACTTAAGGAAGGATATACTAGCTTTGGAGGGGGTACAGAGATGATTCACTAGGCTGATTCCGGAGCTGAGGGGGTTACCTTATGATGATAGATTGAGTAGACTGGGTCTTTACTCGTTGGAGTTCAGAAGGATGAGGGGTGATCTTAGAGAAACATTTAAAATAATGAAAGGGATAGACAAGATAGAGGCAGAGAGGTTGTTTCCACTGGTCGGGGAGATTAGAACTAGGGGGCACAGCCTCAAAATACAGAGGAGTCAATTTAAAACCGAGTTGAGAAAGAATTTCTTCTCCCAGAGGCTTGTGAATCTGTGGAATTCTCTGCCCTAGGAAGCAGTTGAGGCTGGCTCATTGAATATATTCAAATCACAGATAGATAGATTTTTAACCAATAAGGGAATTAAGGGTTACGGGAGCGGGCGGGTAAGTGGAGCTGAGTCCACGGCCAGATCAGCCAATATCTTGTTGAATGGTGGAGCAGGCTCGAGGGGCTAGATGGCCTCCTCCTGTTCCTAATTCTTATGTTCTTATGTTCTTATGAAATAGTATCATGGGATCTTTTACGTCCACCTGAATGGGCAGACAGGGCCTCGGTTTAACATCTCATCCAAAAGACGGCACTTCCGACAGTGCAGCACTGCACTGAACTGTCAGCCTAGATTTATGTGCTCAAGTCCCTGGAGTGTTGTATTTGGCAGCCCCTTGGCAGCCCATAACCTTCTGACTCAGAGGCGAGTTTGCTACCACTGAGCCACAGCTGACATTACTGTACTTGCCATTATTTGTGGGACCTCACCATTAAACTAATGACATTCAGGTATTTTCTTCAGCTTAAAATGTATTAAAAAATCATTATTGTGATTTCCTGTTACGTTTTCATTGCTGCTAACAAAAATCCCATTCCCACAAATTGTGCTTTGCAAAGCTGTGTATTGCAGTGATTTTATAAACGTTTCAGCAATTTTGGAGGAAAGCATGTTTTTCTCCCTCTTTTTTTACTAAAAACACAAGCATCAGGCCCACTGAGTCTTTAACCAAGGATCCAAATGTCAAGTAGTTTGCCAATTATCTCCTGCAAAAATAGCAACAGAGCTTATCGCCCTAAGCTCTCTTGTCCATTTCAGTTGATGCAGTAACTGTTACAAACGTATTTAACAACATGCCTTGTTGATCAGATAATCAGTTTCTGAGAAATGTTGTCACGAAATGATGTTCCAATTCAGCTATCTCTTCATTATCACTCAGCCACATTGTACTGGGCCCAGTTCCCGAGGGTAAAGTGAACAGCTCTAACTTAACCTTTATCAGTCAAAGGTTTTCTATAAAACCACAATAATTTGCTCCTTACTGAGAGGCAGGATTGCCCACTTGTACCTCTCTACTGTCCTGATTTAATTTGGTTGCTCTGATGTTCAGGGTGATTTCAGAGTGGCAGTTATGAGTTTTAATATCGTCCTCCAAATCTAAAAATCTTAGTCTCGAGGTTTTTTTTTCAATGACAGAAATTGAGTTCTAAAATGTTTCATGCACTTAACACACAGAAGAATTAATGGCATATAGCTGAAAGCTTAAAATGTTTACTATCAAAATATAATAAAGCACTAATCCTCTGAATGAGGAGAATGAAAAGAAAATGAATGGAAATCTCGACTAGCTCGAGTTTTTCTTTTATTTATTTGTTCCTGGGATGTGTGTGTCACTGGCAAGGCCAGCATTTATTGCCCAACTCTAATTGCTCTTAACTGAGTGGCTTGCGTGGCCACTTCAGAGGACAGTTAAGAATCAATCACATTTCTGTGGGTCTGGAGTCACATATAGGCCAGATTTCCTTCCCTGAAGGACATTAGTGAACCAGATGGGATATTATGACATGGTCACCACTACTGATACTAGCTTTTTATTTCAGATTTATTTAACTGAATTTCAATTCCACAGCTGCCAGCTCATATCTCCTGATCGTTAGTCCAAGCCTCTGGATTATTAGTCCAGTAATATACGGCTCAATTTTGACCAACCCCTTTTTTCGGCGCACTTACCTTAAGTCCATGGAGTTCCAGCGTGGCGTGCATTGTGAAATGGGGGGCGGAGCAACAGGCCAGCGCTGAAAACAGTGCCGGCACCTGCGCGCACGCGCAATGAAGTGTGCGCGCATGCTCCTGCCCTCCCTGCGTGACCTGCGGGCTGTGAGCAGGACCCGATGCTCGCAGCTCCTATCGCCGGCTGAAGGGACGCCCCGATTTCGCCACACCCTATCCCCGGCCGAGTGGCCTCCCGCACCGGCCGACCAGCCCGCTGAGTTCCCGGGCCGAGGTAGGACTTCAGTTTTATTTATTATTTATTGGTTCTGCTTGAGAGTATTGATTGGGGGGTGGGGGGAGGAGGAGAGTTTGGGGGGGGAGAAAGTGTGTTTTGGTGGGGCGGGGGTGGGGGGGGGGAACTTTAAAAAAAAAAACTTGATTCCGGCATAAAGGTAGAATTTCTATTTTTTATTTGTTATTGATTGATTGCTTATTACTTTTTGTGGTTTGTTTCGTGCTTTGTAAGTCTTGGTGCTGGTCCTCAGCTTCCTTCTATTTTTTATTTGTTAATGAATGCTTATTTTTGTGCTTTGTTTAGTGCTTTGTAAGTCTTGGTGCTTTATATGTACCAACCTGCGCCAAATTCTGAACTACCGCAAGGTTTTTTCAGAGCTGGCCACATACGCTGACCTAGGTCGATTGTGAGTAAGTTTTTGCTGGCCAAAGTGGCATAAATGGCCAAAACTAGCGTAAGTGTCTTGGGAATGCCCCCTTTTGAAAAAAAAAACTCAACTAAAAAACTATGGGCCCAATTTTGGCCATGACTTGCATTAATTTTTTTGGAGTAAATGTTTTTTCTGGCGTAAGTTAAAAAACGCCATTTTACCCAATAAACTTGCTCCAGATTAACTCAGTTAGGTATGATTTTTTTTAGTTGAGTTTTTTTTTTCAAAATGAGGCGTTCCCAGCCACTTACCCCAGTTTTGGCCATTTATGCCACTTTGGCCAGCTAAAACTTACTCCAAATTGACTTAGGTCAGCGTAAATGCCTGAGCTATCGTTATGGCTTTGCTCAGGTTCGGTGTTTCAACAGTCAATAGTTTGCGAAGGATAACCTCATGGCCAATGCCAAGCACAAAAAAAGTCTCTTAGCATTTGCTCCAGGAATCCATCGAATTTGCAATGTCCTCTAAGACACCTTAGTTCAGCGACGGAGTTCGCCACTTCCTGGCCTTCAGACTGTTGACATGTGTAATATCGATACCTTGCCATCAGAACGCTCTCCTTCGGAATTAGGTGCTCCCAGACCAGTGTACACAGTTCTTCATAAGGTTTGTTGTTGTTTCACCGGAGCAAGAAGATTCTTCATGAGGCCTTAGGTTGTTGCCCCGCAGACGGTGAGGAGGATCGCCCTTCATTTGGCAGCGTTCACACTCCCTTCCAGCTTGTTGGCCACGAAGTATTGGTCGAGTTGCTCCACGAAGGCTTCCCAATCGTCCCCTTCTGAGAATTTCTCCAGGATACCAACAGTTCTCTGCATTTTCACGTGATGGTTCGTTATCTCGTCACCAGTTGTTATGTTTTGAATAAAGCATTGTGACTGAGTACTGTAGACCTGAGTAAGTGTGACCTTAGTCTCTTTATTCTAACTCCAGAGTACTGATTACAGCGTGGGAGACCTGCTTATATACAGTGCTCCCAAGGGATGCTTGGATCCCTTGGGACTCCAACAGATACACCCTCTGGTGGCGGTAGAATGCTGGTTACATAGTGTTGCATACATAACACATCCACCTTGTCAAGCTCCCTCATAATCTTATACGTTTCGATAAGCTCACCTCTCATTCTTCAGAATTCCAATGAGTAGAGACCCAACCTATTCAACCTTTCCTCATAAGTCAACTGCCTCATCCCTGGAATCAACCTAGTAAACCATTTCTGAACTGCCTCCAAAGCAAGTATATCCTTTCGTAAATATGGAAACCAAGGATGACGTGCTTCCACTCTAAAAGTGAGTTCTCAGGTGACTGAGAAGTCCAATGCGGGAATTACAGGGCTAGACTTTTGGGTGGCAAAGGCCCCAAAAAATGGGCCTTATTCCAGCGATGTGTGATGTATCACCCATGCTGATCGCTGGCATAAGGCCCAATTTTTTTTGCGATTTTCCACTCGGCCTTACCCCAGCGATGTCAAATGGGTGATCTGATTGCTCAGCAATCTCACGATTGCCCAAAAAAAGAGGAAGTGAAACGGAAGTCCAAAAAAAAAGCTTCCCTAGCAACCATATTGTGCACATATGTGGGATGTTTTTTTTTTGGAGCGTTGTTTTTTGCCGCGTTTGGAGAGTTCATGGGACATGCTCAGAAGGAAAGGGAGGGTCGATGAGAGTGGGAGAGAGAGGAGAGTGGGAGAGAGAGGAGAGAGGAGTACATCATTAGATTGCTATCAGTTATCGTTACAGACGTTTCATCAATGGCCATGTCAAATCCAAATCCAAATGAAAGTGAAAGTGAAAGAAGAAGGGCCAAAGCCTTCATTGAGGAGGCTAATGAGGCACTAGTCCATGTTGTATCAACAAGGTGGGAGGACTTGACACGGGGTGGCCTTGGGAAACCTTCACCCCGTGCTTAGAGGCGGATCTGGCAGGAGATTGCCGATGTGGTGACATCGGCATCCCATGAGGTGCGGACGTCTGACCAGTGCCGCAAGATATGGAACAGCCTCCTGGCAGCTGCCAGAGTAAGGTTGAGTCTACTATATCTTTAAAACATATATAAAACTCATGTTTATAAATTATTATTATGTATTATTTACTCTTGTTTATTAATTGCAAACAAATTCCTCAATTTTAATTATTTATAATGTGCAGTTTAAAAACCACATTAAATGAAAAAAAAAATTACATTATCAATTACATATCTTCACCCTAATATTAAGTTGCATGTTATAGAATGAAAAATAATTCATATGCAGCCACCATAGTAAGTTGCATTGTAATATTTAAAAATATTAATATTTAAAAATATTTTTAAAATATTTTTAAAATACTTAAAAGTCATATTTAAAATCATATGTACATATCTATTGTATACTTACTGTGTATAATTACAAGAATATTAAAAATTATTCATATGCAATATGAGGTTATGTAATAATGGAACATTTAAATCAGTCTTCAATGTTTATTGTCAGGAAAGATAACTTATGCCATACAATGTTAAATTAACATTTACAGAAAAAGATAAGTTTAAACCGCAAAGGAGGATGGGTGGCGGCCCCGTGGCAGTGGACATGCTCAATCCACATGAGGAGCTTGCGGTGGCCCTGGTGGGTCCTGAAAGCCGTGTGGTCACGACTCGTGGCCACGACTCGTGGCGTGGCCGAGCCCACCCTTGAGCTTGGTGAGTAATGCAGAATGTGCTAAGTATCAAACATTACTAAAAACATATGCGAAATATCGTAGTTACGCATTTGTTATGCAATTATAATTCATTAGTTCAGATGGAGTCTGATGTACGAGTGAGGTCATAGAAACATAGCTGCTTTCTCGCCATACCCCTTGATCCCCCGAGGAGTAAGGACTACATCTAACTCCTTTTTGAATATATTCAGTGAATTGGCCTCAACAACTTTCTGTGGTAGAGAGTTCCAAAGGTTCACCACTCTCTAGGTGAAGAAGTTTCTTGCGATCTCCTGCCATGCCCATTTTGTGTCTTTGGGTGGTCAATTTCATCAGTCACAAGGGAAGAGGACTAACCTCATGTTAACGCTGATGAACCCTTGTGCATTTGTTGTTTTGCAAAGTATTGCAATGTTTTGCATTACATTGAAATTATTGATATTGAAATATTGAAATATATTGATATGTATTGTTATGAGTTGTTTAGAAATTTCATTCCTCTTTCTAAGGTGAAGTGTCCGTTGAGCACTGCTCGGTGCCACTCGCAGAGCCTGGTTCTAACAGCTCACAGGAGGGTGAGACGACAGAGGACGAGCAGGAGAAGGAGGAGCAGGAGGAGGAGGAGGAGGAGGATGATATTTTCTTTGTGCAGGGGCAACAACCTGAGGCCATCTTGGTTGAGATGGAAGAAGCACCGTGACCAAGCGGTGTGCAGGTGGCGATGTCAAGGCGCGTCATATTGCAAACGTTGACCCCACGGAGGTCCAGTCAGCATGGCGAGCAATCGCCTACCTTGGAGGGCCAGACAGAGAGCTTGGTTTCCCTGTGCAGGGAGATGGTCGCGATTGGTCATGACCTTATCCAGGGGTTCGCGGGATTCTCTGCAAACTGGAGCCAGTTCTCTGTGAACTGAAGCCAGTTTCCAGCATCCTGGAATGAGTTATGCATGAACTTCTCGACTGGTCTTCTGAGCAGTCACAGACTGCTCGGGAGATGTTGGAAGCAATTCGGCAGCAGACAGCCGCAACCAATGCCCTATGGCATGCGTTGTTGGCTGGACATGGCGCTGCACCCCAAGGTATCATGTCTGCTCGCAGCAAGACCCCGAGCACGCAAGCGAGTACGGAGGACATAGTTCTTCCTGACTTGGAAGTGGAGCCTCAGGCTTCTGCTTCTGCTCCATCACCTCCACCACGGCAGGAAGTCTTGCCGTCCCACTCTGCACGACGTCTTGATGTCGGTCTGTGTAGACCAAAACGGGTGGGTGGGGTGCGAACACGGGACGGGGCTGGACCTGGAGGGAAATGTGGCCGCAGGTAGGGAGGGGGGCATTTTTTCACAGTTTGTTCACTTGTTCAATTGTTCTTGTTCCTGTTTTGTTAGTTTTGTTTGTTGTTGTTGGTTAATTGTTAATTGTTAATTGTTAAGATTTTGTATTTTGTATTTGAGGGAAGGGTGGGTTGGTGCGGTGGGGCGGGGGTGCAGGCGGTTGCAGGGATAGTTTTTCTAATTTTATTTGTTTTTTGGTTAATAAAAAAAAATTATTTAATTCAATAAATTGTGTGTGTCTTCTCTCTTAGTTAGTTATCAACTATACAGATGTTATTCCATATCTGAGCATTCTATTAATATACGAGTACTTTAGTAACACCTTCTAATGATATAAAACTTATTCACTAAAAACCTATATACAAGCTATTAAAAACAACTTAATAATACCTATATGAAAAATTACAGCTCTCATCCTCATTAAATCTATTATATAAAACCTAATTATATAAAACCAAATGTAATGATAACTATATGAAAACTTACAGCTCTCAGTAAATTATACTATATAAAAAATATTTAATAAAAATAACGTAATAATAACTATTACATTCCCTGTCTCACTATTCTGAGTTCAACTAGCTTTCTAATTAAATCACAACTAATCCTCTACCCTTCCATTGAAATCAAAATGGTGTCCGTAGTGCCTATTTGCCTTCTCTTAGGTCCAGAAAAAGCAACTATTTCTCAGCACTGTTTTGGGCCTTACATTGGCCCAGCGAAGAGCATGCTAGATGCTGAAACTTAGGATGGGCCTTGTGTGGGCTATAATTTTGGTGATCTTCTCAGCGATCAAAGTGGAAACTTAGGCACCTGTTTTTCGGGCGATATTTTGGGCCTAGTTTCCACTTTTTGCTCAAAATGGGCGATAGAGGTCCGTTTTGGGCCATATATGGGCCATAACTGGATGATGTGAAGTGGAAAATCTAGCCTGTGTCACAGGTAGGGCAGACAGTGGTTGTAGGAAAGGGTGGTCGCAAAGCCTGAGTTGACGCACGCCCCTGCTACCGCTTGTTTTCTGCTTATTCTCGCAGATGGGACTCAAGATGCTCAGTGCCCTCCTGGATGCTCTTCCTCCACTTTGGGCAATCTTGGGAAAGGGATTTGCAGAAGTTGGTGGAGATGCTGCACTTTGTCAAGGAGGCTTTGAGGGTGTCCTTGAAGCGTTCCTCTGCCCACCTGGGGCTCGCTTGCCGTGTCGAAGCTCCACGTAGAGTGCTTGCTTTGGGAGTCTCGAGTCGGGCATGCGGACGATGTGGTCCGCCCAATGAAGCTGATCGAGTGTGGTCAATGCTTTGATGCTGGGGATGTTGGCCTGAGCAAGAACACTGACATTGGTGCATCTGTCCTGCCAATGGATTTGCAGGATCTTGCAGAGGCAGTGCTGGTGGTACTTCTCCACCGGTTTGAGGTGTCTGCTGTATATAGTCCATGTCTCTGAGCCATATAGGAGGGCGGGTATCATTACTGCCTTGTAGACCATGAACTTGGTGACGGATTTGAGGTCCTGGTTTTCAAACACTCTCTTCCTCAGGCGACCAAAGACTGCGCTGGTGCACTGAAGGCACTGTTGGACCTCATCATCAATGTCTTCTATTGCTGATAGTAGGCTCCCGAGGTATATAAAATGGTCCATGTTGTCCAAGGCCTCGTCGTGGATTTTGATAACCGGGGGGCAGTGCTGTGTGGCAGGATCAGGTTGGTAGAGGACCTTTGTCTTATGGATGTTCAGCGTAAGGCCCATGCTCTCGTACGCCTCAGCAAAGATGTTGACAATGGCTTGGGTTCGGCTTCCGAGTCTCTGCAGGTGCAAGGGTCGTCCATGTACTGTAATTCAATGACAGAGGATGGGACGACCTTGAATCTGGCCTAGAGGCGGCGGATGTTGAACAGATTCCCATCTGTTCTATAATTTAGCTCCACTCTTGCAGGGAGCTTGCTAAGGGTGAAATGTAGCATTGCAGCAGGGAAGAACGCTGAGGTACTCATCAAGGACAGAAAGCCTGTCAGTGCCCGTTGGAAGGGGCATTTCGAAGATCTCCTTAATGAGACTGTTCTCGATGCGACTGTCCTTGACACCATCCCACAGCATGCTACCCGCCACCAACTCAGCAGAACTCCAGCCGGCACGAGGTAGATAAGACCCTCCGTCAGCTAAAGAATAACAAGGCAACAGGAGCAGACGGAATTCCCACCGAAGCACCAAAGTATGGTGGAGAAGCACTTTTGGTACGAATACATGACATTTCTTTTATCTGGAAGGAGGAGAGCATGCCAGGAGATCTCACGGATACCATAATGTGAGCATCTTCAACAAAGGGGACAAGTCTAACTGCGGTAACTACAGAGAAATCTCCCTGCTGTCGGCCACAGGGAAAATCATTGCAAGAATCCTCCTCAACCTTCTTCTCCCTGTGGCTGAAAAGCTCCTCCCAGAGTCGCAATGCAGATTCCGTCCATTGAGGGGTACAACGGGTATGATCTTCACCGCGCGATAACTACAGGAGAAGTGCAGGGAACAGCACAAACCCTTATACCTGGCCTTCTTTGACCTCACAAAAGCCTTTGATATTGTCAACCATGAGGGATTATGGTAAGTCCTCCTGCATTTCAGCTGCCCTCAAAAGTTTGTCACCATCCTCCGTCTGCCCCACGATGACATGCAAGCCGTGATCCTGACCAACGGAACCACCACAGACCCAATCCATGTTCGGACCGGAGTCAAGCAGGGCTGCGTCATCGCACCAAAGCTCTTTTCGATGAAAATATAGGGAGAGGATAGCGATGGCTGCGGGCAGACAGGAATCTAACAGAAATCTGCTGGCAGTTAAAATATTCCATCCTTCCCCTGAGTTATTTGTCCCACATTCTGATAGGCCTTGTGAGAATCTGTACTTTTGTAAGTTGTAAGGTAATATCATGTTCAAACATAAACAACGATTGAGTCTTTCTTTTAGTTGTGATGTCTATAAACCAATATAGCCTGAAATTTATGTTAAAGATTGCCAATATTACATAAACAATGGATTAAGTGATTATTTTCATGTAATTGAAACATAGAAACATAGAAAATAGGTGCAGGAATAGGCCTTTCAGCACTTCGAGCCTGCACCACCATTCAATAAGATCATGGCTGATCATTCACCTCAGTACCCCTTTCCTGCTTTCTCTCCATATCCCTTGATCCCTTCAGCCGTAAGGACCATATCTAACTCCCTTTTGAATATATCTAACGAACTGGCCTCAACAACTTTCTGTGGTAGAGAATTCCACAGGTTTACAATTCTCTGGGTGAAGAAGTTTCTCCTCATCTCGGTCCTAAATGGCTTACCCCTTATCCTTAGACTGTGACCACTGGTTCTGGACTTCCCCCAACATCGGGAACATTCTTCCTGCATCTAACCTGTCCAATCCCATCAGAATTTTATATGTTTCTATGAGATCCTCTCTCATTCTTCTAAATTCCAGTGAATATAATCTTTCTTCAGATGTCAGTCCTGCCATCCCGGGAATCAGCCTGGTGAACCTTCGCTGCATTCCCTCAATAGCAAGAATGTCCTTCCTCAGATTAAGAGACCAAAACTGTACACAATATCCAAGGCCATGTACAACTGCAGTCAGATCTCCCTGCTCCTATACTCAAATCCTCTATGAAGGCCAACATGCCATTTGCCTTCTTCACCGCCTGCTGTACCTGCATGCCTACTTTCAATGACTGATGTACCATGACACCCAGGTCTCGCTGCACCTTCCCTTTTCCTTATCTGTCACCATTCAGAAAATATTCTCCCTTCCTGTTTTTGCCACCAAAGTGGATAACCTCACATTTATCCACATTATACTGCATCTGCCATACATTTGCCCACTCACCCAACCTGTCCAAATCACCCTGCAGCCTCTTAGCATCCTCCTCACAGCTCACACTGCTACCCAGTTTAGTGTCATCTGCAAACTAGGAGATATTGCATTCAATTCCTTCGTCTAAATCATTAATGTATATTGTAAATAGCTGGGGTCCCAGCACTGAACCTTGCGGTACCCCGCTAGTCACTGCCTGCCATTCTGAAAAGGACCCGTTTATTCCTACTATTTTCTTCCTGCCTGCCAACCAGTTCTCTATTCCTGTCAATACATTATGCCCAATACCATGTGCTTTAATTTTGCACACGAATCTCTTGTGTGGGACCTTGTCAAAAGCCTTTTAAAAATCAAAATACACCACATTCACTGGTTCTCCATTGTCCACTCTACTAGTGACATCCTCAAAAAATTCTAGAAGATTTGTCAAGCATGACTTCCCTTTCATAAATCCATGCTGACTTGGACCAATCCTGTCACTGCTTTCCAAATGCGCTGCTATCACATCTTTAATAATTGATTCCAACATTTTTCCCACTACTGATGTCAGGCTAACCGGTCTATAATTCCCTGTTTTCTCTCTCCCTCCTTTTTAAAAAAGTGTGGTTACATTAGCTATCCTCCAGTCCATATGAACTGATCCAGAATCTAAAGAATGTTGGAAAATGACTACCAATGCATCCACTATTTCTAGGGCCACTCCCTTAAGTACTCTGGGATGCAGACTATCAGGCCCTGGTGATTTATTAGCCTTCAATCCCATCAATTTCCCTAACACAATTTCCTGACTAATAAGGATTTCCTTCAGTTCCTCCTTCTCACTAGACCCTTGGTCCCCTAGTATTTCCAGAAGGTTATTTGTGTCTTCCTTAGTGAAGACAGAACCAAAGTATTTGTTCAATTGGTCTGCCATTTCTTAGTTTCCCATTATAAATTAACCTGATTCTGGCTGCAAGGGACCTACATTTGTCTTCACTAATCTTTTTCTCTTCACATATCTATCGAAGCTTTTGCAGTCAGTTTTTATGTTTCCTGCAAGCTTACTCTCATACTTTATTTCCCCCCCTCATAATTAAACCCTTTGTTGTTCTTTGCTGAATTCTACATTTCTCCCAGCCCTTATGTTTGCTGCTTTTTCTGGCCAAATATATATGACTGTTCCTGTGTTTTAACACTATCCCTAATTTCCCTTGTTAGCCACGGTTGAACCACCTTCACCATTTTATTTTTACTCCATACAATCGTTGAAGTTCATCCATGTGATCTTTACATTTCTGCCATTAGCTATCCACCGTCAACCCTTTAAGTATCATTCGCCAGTCTATCCTAGCCAATTCACATCTCATACCATCAAAGTTACCTTTCTTTAAGTTCAGAACCCTAGTCTCTGAATTAACTGTGTCGCTCTCCATCTTAATGAAGAATTCTACCATATTATGGTCACTCTTCCCCAAGGGGCCTCGCACAACAAGATTGCTAATTAATCCTCTCTCATTACACAACACCCAGTCTAGGATGGCCACCTCTCTAGTTGGTTCTGAGACATATTGGTCTAGAAAACTATCCCTTATACACTCCAGGAAATCCTCCTCCACTGTATTGCTACCAGTTTGGTTAGTCCAATGTGGATGAAAGTCACCCATGATAACCGCTGTAACATTATTGCATGCATCCCTAATTTCCTGTTTGATGCCATCCCCAACCTCACTACTACTGTTTGGTGGTCTATACACAACTCCCACTAGCGTTTTCTGCCCTTTGGTATTCCGCAGCACTAGCCATAAAGATTCCATATCATCCAAGCTAATGTCCTTCCTTACTATTGTGTTAATCTCCTCTTTAACCAGCAACGTTACCTCACCTCCTTTTCCTTTCTGTCTATCCTTCCTGAATATTGAATACCCCTGGATGTTGAGTTCCTAGCCTTGGTCACCCTGGAGCTATGTTTCCACAATCCCAATTACCACATATCAGTTAACAGCTATCTGTGCAGTTAATTCATCCATCTTATTACGAATGCTCCTCGCATTGAGACATGGATCCTTCAGGCTTGTTTTTTTAACACCATTTGTCCTTTTAGAATTATGTTGTACTGTGGCCCTTTTTGATTTTTGCCTTTGATTTCTCTGCCCTCCACTTTTCCTTATCTCCTTTCTACCTTTTGCTTCTGCCCCCATTTTATTTCCCTCTGTCTCCCTGCATAGATTCCCATCCCCCTGCCATATTAGTTTAAACCTTCCCCAACAGCAGTAACATACACTCCCCCTCGGACATCGGTTCCGGTCCTGCCCAGGTGCAGACCGTCCGGTTTGTACTGGTCCCACCTCCCCTAGAACTGGTTCCAATGTCCCAGGAATTTTAATCCCTTCTTCCTTGCACCATTCCTCAAGCCACATATTCATCTTAACTATCATGCTATTTCTACTCTGGCTAGCACGTGGCACTGGTAGCAATCCTGAGATTACTACCTTTAAGGTCCTACTTTTTAATTTAACTCCTAGCTCCCTAAATTCAGTTTGTAGGACCTCATCCCGTTTTTTACCTATATTGTTGGTACCTATATGCACCACGACAACTGGCTGTTCACCTTCCCCCTCCAGAATGCCGGTGCAGCCGCTCCGAGAAATCCTTGACCCTTGCACCAGGGAGGCAACATACCATCCTGGAGTCTCGATTGCGGCTGCAGAAACACCTATCTAATCCCCTGACAGTAGAATTCCATACCACTATAGCTCTCCCATTCTTTTTCCTGCCCTCCTGTGCAGCAGAGCCATCCATGGTGCCATGAACTTGGCTGCTGCTGCCTTCCCCTGATGAGCCATCTCCCCCAACAGCATCCAAAGCGGTATATCTTTTTTGGAGGAAGATGACTGCAGGGGACCTCTGCACTACCTTCCTATTCCTGCTCTGCCTGATGGTCACCCATTCCTATCTGCCTTTGTAACCTTTACCTGCGGTGTGACCAACTCACTAAACGTGCTATTCACGACATTCTCAGCATCGCGGATGCTCCAGAGTGAATCCATATCTAGAAATGAAAAAAGGCCTTCAACTTACTCATTATTAATAATGCTAATTAATTGTTGCACCCAATTTTTTTTTAGCACGAGCTCCGACTAGTCTCAGTGAACTTCTTGAAACTGGGAGCAAGATCGTCATTTGAATATTGAAATGAGGCCTGTGTTCATTTGAGGCGGACTCCAGAACCAAAAAAAAGGCCATGGCGCATTGAACAGCGGCCTTGACGTGTGCCATATTAGGCACGGGCCGTCGCTCTAGTTCATCATTGTTGCTCCCATTCTGTGCCTGTTAAACAGGCACAACAATGTTGAATTGAAGCCACACTGAAACAATAATGACCCCAATCCAGAAACCATTACTTCTCGAAACCCTTTCAAAGCCTCAATTCTCTATTTTTCCAGGGACAGGGGCAATAATTGATATAATTTTCTACATATGATTTATTCAGTGTCCTAAAAATTGATTCATATTTTGGCCTTGTGCTTTTGGATATGCACACTAACTTCTATTTATTTTATCCAGTTCTGTCTCATTGTTCCTTCTGAATCCTTTTCCTGGTTACATTGCTCAGTGAATGTGGCACCAAGGTACATTACCTTTGATTTATAAGGATTGGATTCTACTTGTCAACATCTATCCAAGTTCTAATCCTCCCTAACTCCCTTTGAATAACCGCCGCTTTTCCTACAAAATTAACAATCCAACAGCTTTTTCATCAGCTTGTGAATTTAGGGATCCTGCTCATAATCCTCTCAGGAATGTGATGTCCAAACTTTTGAGAATTCCACTGGTCACTTCTCCCAGTGTGAGGAGTAACTATATAAATAAATTCTAAGAAGTACACGGCCCTAATCCGGTAATACTGAGACTTCATAGAAAGTGGAAATGTAAAATTCCTCTAAAGTTAAGCTTCCTGGTTGAATCCTCTTCACTCATTCTCAGTTCTCTTTTGCAATTTGTCCAAAAAGGTTCTGGTCCCTAAATTCCGAGGGGTCCACGCTGCCGTCATACATGTGGTTTATTGAACCAACACCCCTGGCTAGCCCCAGGCCAGAGATCCCATACCAAATCTCAGGGATGGGATCATTTGCATAGCCAGGGTGCCCTGCTGCTCTTACTGCAGAGGGTTGGCCCAGCGAAGATCTGGAGAAACTCTTTCAGATCTTCTGATCCCAATGGAGCAATCAAGTTTCTTCAGGACACTAATTGATCCCCTCCAGGATCGATTATCTACCCCTAGAAAAGGTTTAGGACCTCTTCATAAGTCTCAGTGGGACCTGGTGTGAGATCTGCTGAGGCCCAGGGAGGGTGCAGGGTGAAACTTCCCAGGGAAACTCAAGATCAGCCATGATTTTATTGAATGACGGAGCAGGCTCGAGGGGCTGTATGGCCTACTCCTGCTCCTATTTCTTATGGTCTTAAGGTAAACTATCCCTCCTCATCCTTCTCGACCTGACTGCAGCCTTTGACACGGTTGACCACTCCATGCAAATCCGAAAACACCATCGTTCAACTGGGTGGGGCTGCATTCGCCTGGTTCCATTCTTATCTATCTATTCGTAGCCAGAAAATCACCTGCAATGGCTTCTCTTCTCACACCCGCATCATTACCTCTGGTGTCCCCCAAGGATCTATCCTTGGCTCCCTCCTGTTTCTCATCTATATGCTGCCCCTTGGCGACATCATCCGAAAACACAGCGTCAGTTTCCACATGTACGCTGACGACACCCAGCTGTACCTCACCATCACTTTTCTCAACCCCTCCTTGGTATCTAAATTGTCAGACTGCTTGTCCAACATCCAGTACTGGATGAGCAGAAATTTTCTCCAATTAAATATTGGGAAGACCAAAGCCATTTTCCTCGGTTCCTGCTACAAAATGCCTCCCTTAACCACTGATTCCATCCCTCTCCCTAGCATCTATCTGAGGCTGAACCAGACTGTTCGCAACCTAGGTGTCATATTTGACCTGAAATGAGCTTCCAGCCACATATCCGCTGCATAACTAAAACCGTCTATTTATACATAGAATAAAATCATAGAATCATAGAAATTTACAGCACGGAAGGAGGCCATTTCGACCCATCGTGTCCGCGTTGGCCGACCAAGAGTTATCCAGCTCTTGGTTCATAGCCTTATAGATTACGGCACTTTAAGTGCACATCCAAATATCTTTTAAATGTGGTGAGGGTTCCTGCCTCTACCACTCTTTCAGGCAGTGAGCTCCAGATCCCCACCATCCTCTGGGTGAAGAAATTTCCCCTCATATCTCCTCTAAACCTCCCCCCAATTACTTTAAATCTATGCCCCCTGGTTGCTGACCCTTCTGCCAAGGGAAACAGGCCCTTCCTATTCACTCTATCCAGGCCCCTCATAATTTTATACACCTCAAACAGGTCTCCCCCAGACTCCTCTGTTCTAAAGAAAACAGACCCAGCATCTCCAATTTTTCCTCATAGCCAAAATTCTCCAGACCAGGCAACATTCTTGTAAATCTCCTCTGCAGCCTTTTCCAGTGCAATCACATATTTCCTGTAATGTGGTGACCAGAACTGCACACAGTACTCCAGCTGCGGCCTAACCAGTGTTTTATACAGTTTAAGCATAATCTCTTTGCTCTTGTATTCCATGCTTTGTCTAATAAAGGCAAGTATTCCATATGCCTTCTTAACTACCTTATCCATCTGGCCTGCTACCTTCAGGGATCTGTGGACCTGCACTCCAAAGTCCTTTTGTTCCTCTACACTTTTCAGTATCCATTTAATGTGTATTCCCTTGCCTTGTTAGACCTCCCCAAATGCATTACTTCACACTTATCCGGATTGAATTCCATTTGCCACTGTTCTGCCCACCTGACCATTGATATCTTCCTGCAGTCCGCAGCTTTCTTCTTCATTATCAACCACACAGCCGATTTTAGTGTCATCTGCAAACTTCCTAATCATACCCCCAACATTTAAGTCCAAGTCATTGATCTATACCACAAAAAGCAAGGGACCCAGCACTGAGCCCTGCGGAGCCCCACTGGATACAGCCTTCCAGTCAAAAAAACACTCATCAACCATTACCCATTGCTTCCTGCCTCCGAGTCAATTTTGGATTCAACTTGCCACTTTTCCCTGGATCTCATGGGCTATTACTTTCATGAAAATCCATATACACTACATCATATGCATTGCCCTCATCGACCCTCTTGGTTACCGCCTCGAAAAATTCAACCTCCATAACATTGCCGTCTCTATCCCTGCCTCAGCTCATCTGCTGCTGAAACCTCTCGACTTGACTACTCCAACACACTCCTGGCTTGCCTCCCACATTCTACCCTATGTAAACTTGAGGGCATCCAAAACACAGCGGCCTGTGTCCTACTTCGCACCAAGTCCAAGTCCCGTTCACCCATCACCCCTGTGCTTGCTGACCTACATTGGCTCCTGGTTAATCAATGCCTCGATGTCAAAATTCTAATCCTTGTTCACAAATCCTTCCATGGCCTCACCCTTCCCTATCTCTGTAATCTCCTTCAGCCTCACAATCCCCATCACCACCCCCACCCCCCTTCCCAAGATGTCTGTGCTCCTCAAGTTCTGCACTTTTGAGCATCCCTATTTATAACTGCTCTAGCAGCAGTGGCCGTGCCTTCAGCTGCCTGGGCCTTAAGCTCTGGAACTCTCTCCCTAAACCTCTCCGCCTCTCTACCTCTCTTTCCTCCTTTAAGATGCTCCTTAAAACCTACCTCTTTGATTAAGCTTTTGGTCATCTGCTGTAATTTCTTCTTACATGGCTCAGTATCAAAATTTTTGTTGTTGTCTTAGAACACTTCTATGAAGCACCTTGGGACGTTTTACTACATTAAAGGCACTATATAAATACAAGTTGTTGTCCTTTTTAAATACAAAAGCCATGTAATTATATTACATTACAATAGTGACTACACTTCAAAATGTACTTCATTGGCTGTGAAGCACTTAGAGACGTCTGATGGTCATGAAAGGCACTATATAAAAGTCCTTCCCTCCCTCCCTCCCTCCCTCCTTCCCTTCCTTCCTTCCTTCCTTCCTTCCTTTCTTTCTTTCTCACCTGGGGGTGTCAGTGGAAAATTTGCCCAGGGCTCCACGCTCTACAATTTTTAGGTAACCAAATTCAGTCTGAAATTCCTGACTCTCCACCCTCTTTGATCCCAGGAATCTTGGGGCCACTATTTCCAGTTCTCTGAATTACTCTCCTCCATTTCTGCATGGTCTGCAGAGAATCTCTATCAAGGCTTCTTGTATTTCTTTCTTTTACTATCATTGGATACATGGTACACCGACAGGCCTGGTGCTTTATTCGTTGTGAAAGCTCCTAATCTTCTAATAACCTTCTTATCTCTATATTTGTTAGATACATGGCTGGTCCCCATGAGAACTTGCTTACTGCCGCTGGCATATTGGCACATATTTCTCCTGTGAATACTGATGAAAAGAAATAATTGAAGAACTCCAACAAGCCCTCATCTTTCAGATTATCCATGTTATCCTTTTGTGGTCTTTTTTTGTTCTTTAATGTTCTGTTACAAATATTTTCAACAAAACCCTCTCCTTACTGTTGCCACTGTTACCCACATCAATTTACTGTTCCCAATTTTTTTTCCTCCATGTTACTAACTTCTTTTCCTTTGTAACAAATTATATTTTCATTATTATCTTCACTGCAATATATTAATGCATTTGCTTTATTATTGCCCTGCAAATAAATTTGCCAACCTTCAGTTTCCATTTTACTCAACAAGTCATGAGTTCACAAACAGTGATGTTCCAAAATATTGAGCGAGCATGATGAAATACATATTAACAAGATCTTTATAGAAGTTGCTCCAGTTTGCTAAATTCTTGTAATTTGGGGAATAACCATCTTATTTCAGAACCCTAGGTCTTCCTGGAGGAAAGTAGGGAAGCTTGCAATGTACTACTTGCTTCAGCTGTCCGGACTTAAAACCACCTACCCCTTTTGCTAAGAAAGTAAGCCTTGCATTTATATAGCACCTTTCATGACCACCAGATGTTCCTAGGTGTTTTACAGCCAATGATGTACTTTTTTTTGAAGTGCAGTCACAGTTGTAATGTAGGAAACATGGCAGGCAATTTGCATACAGCAAGCTCCCACAAACAGCAATGTGATAATGACCAGATAATCTGTTCTTGATGTTGATTGAGAGATAAATATTGGCTAGGAGATCAGGGATAACTCCCCTGCTCTTCTTAAAAATAGTGCCATAGGATCATCTATGTCCACCTGAGAGAGCAGACAGGACCTCGGTTTAATGTCTCATCCGAAAGACGGCACCTCAGACAGTGCAGCACTACCTCAGTACTGCACTGAGGTGTCAGCCAAGATTCTTGTGGTCCAATCTCTAGAGTGGAGCTTGAATCCACAAACTTCTGACTCAGAGACAAAAGCGCTACCATCTGAGCCATAGCTGACACACAAACTGAGGCATGGCAGTGAATACACCATGCAGAATCTCAACCATTCTATAGGTTTTGGCCAAATCAGTTGTCCATATGAGCTTCCAAACTTATCCAGGATCCATCCACCTATAACTTTGTGAGAAATATTTGAGGAGACTCCAGCAAAACTGGAAATTGTAGGCTGCAACATTCGTTATAGAAACATAGAAAATAGGTGCAGGAGCAGGCCATTCAGCCCTTCTAGCCTGCACCGCCATTCAATGAGTTCATGGCTGAACATGAAACTTCAGTACCCCCTTCCTGCTTTCTCGCCATATCCCTTGATCCCCCGAGTAGTAAGGACTTCATCTAACTCCCTTTTGAATATATTTAGTGAATTGGCCCCAACCACTTTCTGTGGCAGAGAATTCCACAGGTTCACCACTCTCTGGGTGAAGAAGTCTCTCCTCATCTCGGTCCTAAATGGCTTACCCTTTATCCTCAGACTGTGACCCCTGGTTCTGGACTTCCCCAACATTGGGAACATTCTTCCTGCATCTAACCTGTCTAAACCCGTCAGAATTTTAAACGTTTCTATGAGGTCCCCTCTCATTCTTCTGAACTCCAGTGTATACAAGCCCAGTTGATCCAGTCTTTCTTGATCGGTCAGTCCCACCATCCCGAGAATCAGTCTGGTGAATCTTCGCTGCACTCCCTCAATAGCAAGAATGTCCTTCCTCAAGTTAGGAGACCAAAATTGTACACAATATTCCAGGTGTGGCCTCACCAAGACCCTGTACAACTGTAGCAACACCTCCCTGCCCCTGTACTCAAATCCCCTCGCTATGAAGGCAAACATGCCATTTGCTTTCTTAACCGCCTGCTGTACCTGCATGCCAACCTTCAATGACTGATGTACCATGACACCCAGGTCTCGTTGCACCTTCCCTTTTCCTAATCTGTCACCATTCAGATAATAGTCTGTCTCTCTGTTTTTACCACCAAAGTGGATAACCTCACATTTATCCACATTATACTTCATCTGCCATGCATTTGCCCACTCACCTAACCTATCCAAGTCACTCTGCAGCCTCATAGCATCCTCCTCGCAGCTCACACTGCCACCCAACTTAGTGTCATCCGCAAATTTGGAGATACTACATTTAATCCCCTCGTCTAAATCATTAATGTACAATGTAAACAGCTGGGGCCCCAGCACAGAACCTTGCGGTACCCCACTAGTCACTGCCTGCCATTCTGAAAAGTCCCCATTTACTCCTACTCTTTGCTTCCTGTCTGACAACCAGTTCTCAATCCACGTCAGCACACTACCCCCAATCCCATGTGCTTTAACTTTGCACATTAATCTCTTGTGTGGGACCTTGTCGAAAGCCTTCTGAAAGTCCAAATATACCACATCAACTGGTTCTCCTTTGTCCGCTTTATTGGAAACATCCTCAAAAAATTCCAGAAGGTTTGTCAAGCATGATTTCCCCTTCACAATTCCATGCTGACTTGGACCTATCATGTCACCATTTTCCGAATGCGCTGCTATGACATCCTTAATAATTGATTCCATCATTTTACCCACTACTGAGGTCAGGCTGACCGGTTTATAATTCCCTGCTTTCTCTCTCCCTCCTTTTTTAAAAAGTGGGGTTACATTGGCTACCCTCCACTCGATAGGAACTGATCCAGAGTCAATGGAATGTTGGAAAATGACTGTCAATGCATCCGCTATTTCCAAGGCCACCTCCTTAAGTACTCTGGGATGCAGTCCATCAGGCCCTGGGGATTTATCGGCCTTCAATCCCATCAATTTCCCCAACACAATTTCCCGACTAATAAAGATTTCCCTCAGTTCCTCCTCCCTACTAGACCCTCTGACCCCTTTTATATCCGTAAGGTTGTTTGTGTCCTCCTTAGTGAATACTGAACCAAAGTACTTGTTCAATTGGTCTGCCATTTCTTTGTTCCCCATTTTAACTTCCCCTGATTCTGACTGCAGGGGACCTACGTTTGTCTTTACTACCCTTTTTCTCTTTACATACCTATAGAAACTTTTGCAATCCGCCTTAATGTTCACTGCAAGCTTCTTCTCGTACTCCATTTTCCCTGCCCTAATCAAACCCTTTGTCCTCCTCTGCTGAGTTCTAAATTTCTCCCAGTCCCCAGGTTCGCTGCTATTTCTGGCCAATTTGTATGCCACTTCCTTGGCTTTAATACTATCCCTGATTTTCCTAGATAGCCACGGTTGAGCCACCTTCCCTTTTTTATTTTTACGCCAGACAAGAATGTACAATTGTTATAATTCATCCATGCGGTCTCTAAATGTCTGCCATTGCCCATCCACAATCAATCCCTGAAGTATCATTCGCCAATCTATCCTAGCCAATTCACGCCTCATATCTTCAAAGTTACCCTTCCTTAAGTTCTGGACCATGGTCTCTGAATTAACTGTATCATTCTCCATCCTAATGCAGAATTCCACCATATTATGGTCACTCTTCCCCAAGGGGCCTCGCACAATGAGATTGCTAATTAATCCTCTCTCATTATGGCCTGTTGTTGGGCAAGTAAATGACAACGAGCTTCTAGCGCGCACTTGACCCAGGAGGCTTGAGGCACGACAGAAATTGGGTCTCATGGGTGCCTGTCACGCTTCCAAAGGAACTCACCATTCATCCTGCGACTAATCATGGGCTTGATGGGCCAAATGGCTTCCTTCTGTGCTGTAACCATTCTACAATTCTATGAGTGGAATTTTACTGGTGCTGAGAGGGTCGGTTCAGAGGCGGGTCCACTGTCAAAATGGAAAAGATTGACAGAGGTTCAACAGACCGCTGTCAACACACCTCCATGCTAGTCTCCCAAGTGTCAAGTCTGTCCGCGCTTAACAGACCTGACACCAAGCGGCGGGGGAGGCAAATTACATCATAACAACTTACTAAAAAGTACTTAAACACCATTTTACCATGTACTTACCATTTTTCCAGCTTTTTGAAGAGGCTCACACACTCGGGAATCACATCAGGTAACTAGGTTGCGTTTTCAATGAGTATACATTCTTCTGAATAGTTGACAGCTGCAAAAGTTGTATAAAAGCTACCATTTCACAGCTGTTCACTTTCTAATCTTAGAAGCTGAAGGATTTAGAACGCACTTTTGAGCTTTAGGAAGATTAGAAGTGTTTGCACTAAACTCTCTCACCATTCAACTGCCATCTATTCCAGCAGCATCGGTGCCCTTGAAGAAATCTCACTTTGGTCTTCAGAATCCCACCACTGTCAGCCCCAACACTAACATCACCAGGCACACCAGCAGCACCAACAACAACACCAACCTTCTCCACAGTCACCTGATGCTGCACAGGATATAGGGCATCATCACATGCCCGCATTGCTGTCCGGAAGGCCAGCAATATCCTCACCATGGCCAGATTTACTTCACTTGATGCTCTATCCCACACCAGCACCATAAAGCATCCTGCAATGCCCAAGCTATTTTTTTCATAGGCATCACCATTGTGTGGGGCACCGTTATGCCTCACC